>NC_141344.1:39185585-39500585 GCF_057382095.1 Aulonocara sp. 'chitande type north' Nkhata Bay
CTGGGCAAATCATTGTTAAGTATTGATTAACTTCTAAAATTGACTTCAGTTATACCGGGATACAAAAACTTTAACACCAGTCAGGTCTTAAGATGCTTCTAAGGTTTCCATTACCATTGTTTCTGTAAACATGAACATGTACAATGGGGAAAAATGCAAAAATGAAGCGATAGAAACTGTGACAACAAAAAAAACATTAATTTCAAAGCCTGCACAGAAACAGCGCTGTTACACCCAAACCATGGTTCATGGTTCTGGTCATTTCAATTTCAAGCTGAATTGAGTTCTTGACCTCAAAAATATCGCCTTAGGATTTACTATCAAGTCTCCATTTCTATTAGTGTCGCAGTTCAGGCTGGAAAATACACAGCGAATGCATCAGATGTGTCTTACCACCAAAACCCAGCAGACATCCAAACATCACAGAGGCGTGCAGAGGAAATAATCCACCGCCGGGAGTGAGAGCAGCGAATCGAACTCTGAGCCAGACTGATGGTAAAACCAGATCGAAGAGGTAAAGGTGATAACTGTACATTAGAACTCGTTAAACATAAAGCCATATAGTGAGTTTCACTGAAATATTCAGTCCTGCAGCAAAACTCTTAGTGCCCCAAGTTGGAGCTTCATAATTAGCGTTAGCCTGTGCTGTCACCTCCTCCACAGAGGCCTGGTCCCTCCCTTAGCTCCATCGCTCTTCTCCTACAACACAAATACCTCGTAATAACGTTTCCACTGCAAATTAATTTCCAACATGACTCCGACCTGACTCAACTTGCTTGTCAGATTCAAGCTGTTAATGAGCCCCAACGTCTTTCTCACAAAAGCACGAGAAATACTGACATAGTTAGCACAAGCTTGACCGCCACCTCCCTGAACAACACACACAGCTGACGACACGAAGCGCCGCAGCTCGCAGCCACTTATCGGCAGTGTTCATTCAGGCCCTGCCGGAGCCTGCTGGACGCATCCACCATCAGTCTTACCATTCGTGTCGGACAAGAAACACTTTCATCACTTCCTGTGGTCAAAAATTAAGTGGAAATCAAATAACATGACAACAGAAGCCTGGGTGTGCAGTAAATGAGGCCTGCTCTCCAAATTTCCCACACACGATATTTGTGGATTTTTAAACAGCAGGTGAATATGGTCCGATTAGTTTTAAGGTGTAATCATCAGACTGGCAGCCTCCCTTTCCTCCATTCATTCACATGAGAAGAAGAAAAATGGATGGATGGTTTCTTTAGATGAATCCTTGATCTTATCTTCTGGGATTACATATATGAGCTCAGTGCCAGTGTTCACAAGCATCTCCCACAGGTGGTGGGCAACATCTGGTTCAGTTCCACTGCTCTCTACTATTGGCTCCTTCTTCTTCACTCACCTCTGCTGTAATAAGGCATCTCCATGAATAAAACACACACACACACACACCTTGAGCAGCTTGATTGGTGTACATGTAGATCTTTGAAGCTTCCACACCAACATCTGACTGTAACAGATGATTTAGATCCCAGAATTAGTTTAATACGCCAATAAAAACAGTTTTATAAAATATGTAACCAATCATATTTGATTTCCCCGATGTAGGGACAACCAACGCAAACCACTATTTTTATTTTTTTCAAATGAGCCGTGCATTGTGGCCACACATTTTTTCATAAGCTTCCCCCAGTTTCCTCCCAGTGCTTGGATGTGTTCGAGTCAATGAGCAGGCTCGTGCCAGCATCTCCACAAGCCGCTCTGTGGCTCACTTAGCTGAGTTGGCATCCTACTGTTGTGACCTAAATATAAGCCTACTGCCTGTCTGCCAGCTGCTGCACTCTGATTGGCTGGGAGATGATATGAGAGAGACGGTGGAGGAGGGGAAGGTCAGAATGATGCCTCCTTCCACCCTGAAGAAAGAGGGAAAAATGCCACTCTGTGCATATTTGTCGATATATCCTAAGACTCAACATATGGGGATTCCTATTGGTATACTGCAATGTATTTATATTTATTTATAGCCCTTTACATTATGAGTTTACTCCTATAATTGCTGATGCCACAGTGGCAGAGGCAGCCTTTTAGCCTGCAGGCACGGAGTGCCACACTGTGAAATACAGAACTTTCTTAGCTGCTCGGTTACTGTCAGACTGTCTGAGCTCAGACTCAGCAGGAATGCACGACAGAGCCTTCATTCAAAATTTTGTCATGAAAACTAAGGAGCTTCAATGAACCTAAATCCACACGTGATGAATCTCAATCGAGCCAAAATTCCTCTCTTGTTCCTGAGGATTCCTACCATGAGCTTTGGAAATCTGAGTTCTGAGGCAATCACACTTCCCTCTGTTATCGAGAACACCAACTCCTGGCAGGATGCTTTAACCCCTCTGAACGACTTGCTGAGCTTTCTCCAACATAACTGACAGCTGTTGCTCGAGATCCAAAGAAATGTTGCCTTACATTTTACACTCCTGTCTGCACCACTGAGCACAGACCTCTCTACTAAAACAAATTCTTGTGGGAGACATTATTTATGGTGACCACAGATGGGCAGTAACGCGTAATCTGATTACTTATTCCAAGTAACGAGTAAAGTAAGGGATTACTATTGCAAAATGTAATTAGATTACTGTTACTTTCCCGTAAGCACGCTGCGTTACTAAAACGTGATTTTGTTTGTGAGAGTGTCTCATGACAACGACGTCCGAGCGTGCGACGTCCGTGGCAGCAACAGACGTGTGCAGATCAACAATGGATAACATGGAGTGATGGAGAGAGTACGACCATGCAGCGTTTACAGCTTGGAAGTAATCACATTACTCTGAGTTTGATTCAGTAAAAAGTGACACAAACATTAGCGTCTGCTGTTCACTCTGCGTGGGAAGAAAACTTCTTTCTACAGCGAAAAGTTAAACTTCAGATCTGAGCGAGCAGCGAGCACGCTGCCACGGCAACGTGACATCCACAGAGAAACTCCCGGATCCTCCCACTGACATGACCGCTGTGGGCAAACCTCCACCCGCCCCACTCCTGCTAAACACAGACAATAGATTTAAGAGCTGCTGAGTCTTCGATTCTATTCATTTTTACTGTTTTACTTGCATCTATTTGAAAGAGTGTAAACACAAAACATGATTTTATTTTATATGCTGGAATATGCAGAACATAGCTTAAATATATAATATCAGATAAGACAACCTTTATTAGTCCCACACGGGGGAAATTTGTTTTGTTATAGCAGAAGTGGACAGTGCAAAGTTACATAGCAACAAGACTGGAATACAATAAGAATAAGATACTGCACACAACTGTACAGAATAGAATAGAATAAAATAAAATAATATATACAATAGGATAAAAATAGAATACAAATGCTACATACACCTGAGTAAAAATACAACTTTGTCAGAATAATATGTTAAATAATCTTCCAGCCACAGACAGTTGCATG
This sequence comes from Aulonocara sp. 'chitande type north' Nkhata Bay, assembly GCF_057382095.1. NCBI lineage: Eukaryota > Metazoa > Chordata > Actinopteri > Cichliformes > Cichlidae > Aulonocara > Aulonocara sp. 'chitande type north' Nkhata Bay. Next base: position 39,189,019 of record NC_141344.1, read on the forward strand.
TAATTTAATTTTTGCATGAAGTTTTGTGCATAAAGTTAAAAGATTAAAACTCATAAAACAAATTTTAAAAAGAGACTTTTTCATTTGATGCAGTTTCATATGCAGAAAAAATAGAATTGGGCTGAAACGTCTGTTGCTTTATTTATTCAAGTTGTTTTTAAAAAGTAACTAAGTAACTAATTACTTTTAAAATAAGGAATCAGTAAAGTAATGGGACTACTTTTTTGTAGAAGTAATCAGTAATTAGTTACTTATTACTTTTTTAACTAACTTGACCAACACTGACGGTGACGTCCCAAAGACCTTCTACAAAAGTTGTTACACAGTCTTTTTTTAATAAACGTGCATGAAAATATATTTCAAACAAATTCAAGCTCCTGAAATTTCATGTTCAGCTACACTTTTGAAACTCCAAATTCCTGCAGTCACAGCAGCAGATCTTTGGCCTTTTGGTCATTTGAATGACATAGCTTCAGTCACTCTCCAGATGAAGCTATTTGAAAATGGCTCTGCAGAAAACGGCCCTCGAGCTGATCACATAAAATCAAAAAGATTTTTATGAGCGGGCTAATAACACCAGAGAGCTTATATTTGGCAGAAGTCCATCATTACCCTGGAATGGTTTTTTCCAATGACATTAGAAATGTTGAGCTGGGAATCTGTCTTAAATTTGGTGAAATGATACAGAATTAACCAGAAGAGTGAGCCTGTAAAGAACCGACGCTGTAGCAATGTGATGGCAATCTAACAGTAACAAAGTGGGAAAAGTTTCACACATTTACTCCAATTTGCGCTGCTTAAAATACACCGTTAAGGGACGTGAAAGTCCTTTTCTTTAGCTGTGGGATCCTATGTTCTTAAAAGTTATTTCCCTCTGTAATGTAAGTGTCTGTAGCAGAAAAATATTCAAATATTTCGTTTCAAACAGAGAGCAGAAATGTCCACTAATCTAAGATCATTCCTGTTTTATTAGTGGGAAAAGCTCTGACTCATACAAAAACACTGTGAGATTGTCTCCAGCATCACAGCTGTTTGATTTTATCACAGCGCAGTCAGGTCCTGCATGCATAAAGGTTATAAATGTTACTGTAAATAAGAGACTATACTGCAGGTTACAGTACGCCGTCCTCTGTGGGGCTAAACTTCACTGAGCTAAGCTAAGAGGTGTTTCTAATATTCTGTCCAAACATTCACAGCAGTACACACACAAAGACTGGAGGACACTCTTTCATGTTCAGCTGGCCCACATCACTACAGGGAGGACTGCCAAGGTGCTGCATGGCAACACAAGTGCACACAAACACACACCTCAGAGGCCAAGGCTACACACAGAGTGTGTGTTGACACTGTGTAGCTCCCCCGGGCCACAGACCTGCTGAGTCCAACAGCTAGTCCGAGGATGGTTTCCGACGCCAGTGTCGGTGACAATGATCTGATTATCAATACCAGTAATCCCCACTCTCCCTCAAACACACACTCGCAGCGTGATAGCATGTTCGGGTGAAATCCAAACATCCCAGCCAAAGCGCTTAGAGAGCAGAGCGCCAATCAATATGACACAGAACTCACTTAAGCATGCGTGTACAACACAAACACACAGGAGTCTGCTCAGCGCCGGAGACCGAGACTCTGGCCCGGAGCCGGCAGAGAGGATCGGGTCGTGTCACTGGGGAATACCTGTACCCTCAGTGGCCCAAAGTGAATTTAATGCTTGTGATTTCACTGTTGAAATAAATAACTGTTAATGCAAAGAGTGTGTATCTCTCTGAGAAATACCTCACGTCTTTCACGTGGACAGCGGGATTCTCCGGGTTAAAAAGGACGTCTCTCGTCTTTGTCACTAGTGTCCAGGCTACACGTATCACTGACTGTAGCACAATGTTTGCTTGTGAGTTTTGTTCCACTTTACATCAAACATGTGAGGATAAACAGGGTCTCTGAGCCTGTGGTGTTGCTGAGTTCCTCAGGTGGCCTGATCCTTTTCATCATCTATGATATCAGGATATCAATGAAGTTTCCCTCATTGTTTACTTGATAAACACTGCTAGAAGTTAGGAAGTAGTGACTGTGGAAAGTAACTGGTGAAAACATGCTGCAAGCTGCAAGCTTTACACTTGGTGCAAAATAACGTCTTGCATAAGTGAAGCAATACCTCACCTCTGTCGTGAAGTAATTTTCTAGGCAAATCCCAACGATCTCTCATGGATGAACAGAAAGACGCAGATTTTTTTGTTTGCTCCCACTGCTGAATAAACTCGGGCTTCTGTTAACTCATTCACTGCCAGCCATTGGCAGTGAATGAGTTAAACCCATTGACTCATTCACTGCAATTGACGGCTATAGACGTCAATGGCAGTGAATGAGTTAATATCAGAGCAAACTTTAACAACTCTTGAAAAAATACTTTATTTACATTTGCTCACATCACAACCTTTGCTTTATAGCAGTTAGCGCTATTTTACAGCTGCCAACCATCCCAAGCACCTCCTGCTGTAGTTTAGAAATGTTACACTGCATTTAATTAAAAAAAAAGTGGCTTTGAATATAAAGCAGGCTGTGCTTATGTTGCGCTCTAGTCATGTGGGAAAGATGGTTTTCATAGGACAGTCCTGCAGCACGCATTCATACACAGCGTGCTACCGATCACTGTCCTATCGCATGACCTGCTTTTGGCCGAGCTTTACCTGTCAGACACACGGCCTCACGTTTGGCTCTAGAAAACACTCTGGAATAAGTTGGTGTGCACTCAAAAACTGCAGGGTGCTGTGGCTCAAAAACAAGCCCTGCGCTGCCGTGCTCGACAGTACACGTGAGATCTTTGTGCAGATTTGCTGTGTTGGTTTTTTACCAAACACGCCACTGTGTGTGGGCAGAACTGTGTGCCATCAGGAACTGAATCTGAATAAGTTAAATTCGAATTTGAATTGCTCAGATTGAATAAAACTGAATTTGAATGTACTGGTTTGAAAATGATCGGCACTAAATTCAAACCGAATTTCATATTTTAAATTTGAAATTGTATTCCATCCTTCTTTAAATGTAGCTCTTGAATGCTTTCAGTTTCACTTCACACGATACAATTTCAGTTCATAGATTCAGTTTTTGAGGTCATACATCTGGGTCCTTCGTGAAAGCCGAAAGTCAAATTAAATAAAAAAAGAAAAAATTCAGTTACAATTTAGTGACAATTATTTTCAAACCAATACATTGGATTTCAAATTAGGCCAATTCAAATCCAGTTTTTGATGTCACAAAGTTCTGCCCAAACTGTGCGTTATGGCCAAACATCTCCGCTCTGGTTTCAGCGCATCAGGTGGGTCTGACCAGCAGCTGCTGCTTGCCCTCTTAATTCTACAGAAGCACTGAGGGTATGTGTCTTGTGTCTCCACACCACAGCACGCAGTCCTATTAAAACTTTTGACTGTCATTTATCAAATTCCAGTGTAATTTTCAGCATGAAATAACTGCCCCTCAGTCCTTAGGGAATTAATTTTCGATTTAATTTCATGGCAGCTATTCCAGAAGAGCTGCCACGAGCGGATTACTTTGCAAAGGCAGAGTCGATTTGTGTCAAGCTAAGTCCACAGAGTTCAACTTTGAAAGTGTTTCCCACACACAGACATTACTTAGCAGGTGGCCCACACATATTAATAGAATATTCGGCAGTGGAGGCAAGCTAAGAAATGAACTCCACATCTGCACTGGACCTGCATCCACCATCCACCCTGCTCCACCTCTGTTTGCAAGCCCTCTGAACTCTCTGCTCAGTAAGCTCAGCATACTCTCAACCATTCCCTTACAGAAAGTAGAAAACCCCCAAAAAATAAACAAAAGAGAAAACACACACACACACACACACACACACACACACACACACACACACACACACACAGCTGTATTTTAAAGCACACAGCATGTCCCATTCAGCAGTCCACACATGCTCATCCTGTTTCTCTGGCAGTCTTTGTGCCGGAGGCTGCAGAGGTGATTCCTCTACTCTCTGCATGATGTCTTTAGAGACACTCGACTATTTTTAGCTCCCTCTTTCATGCACACTCGCCTTTCACTTGACGGATCACCGTTTCAAACCCCCAGCCAGCGCTCAGTCTGTGATTCATACCTCCTCCATCTCCACGTTTCTCACCACCTTTCTGTTTGCTTTGGTGAGACAAAGCCGATCTTTCCTCTCCACAGCAGCTTCGTGGATTTCGGTTATCAAGTCATCATGTTTAAGAAGTCACTGACATTTCGTGAAAGAGGACATTTCTCCACACAGCTTTGAATATTACTCTGTAATAACATCTTCCTGACGTGTGAAATGTACTTTTGACGTGCAGGTTCACATCATTAGTTGTTCACTTTGTATTCATGTTCATATGAACAGCTTTATTTGTGTTTACGCCGTTTATCTCCAGCCTGTGAGCCGAAAGAAGCGTCATATGTTTTTCCAACTGCTGACATTCTGGAAATACACATTTTTAAAAAGCAGAAAAGCAGACATCAACCAGACAGGACAGACTTTGTGAAGGAGGTTTGCCTTGAAAACTTATTGCAAGTGAAACCAAACAGTATGTGTATCAGGCCGTGCTTTCAACGTTTCTCTATACAGCGCACACACCAAGCATGTGTTTGAGGTGTTCTGCAGAACGACTTCAACAGTTTTCCCATCAGGGTGAGCGCACAGACCTTACAGCTGAGGGAAATCTTGCGTCTTGCTGGGGACACTTCTCACTAATAAGGTCAGCAGATTTCAATTTGTGTGGAAAAAGGAAAAAACCAGTGAGAAAGCTGGTGGTGTGTAGCTAATGTCTCCATGGTTTCTGTCTGGTGCAGTGAGGAATGTGCTGTTTGACTTGGCGTGTAGGCGTCACCAACACCGCCGCCACCAGCGATGAAACTGCAGCTCACAATGACACCACTGTCAGCGGGACACAAACAAGGCAGCGAGGCAGGAAGATGAACATGTCTTCTTGTGACACTGCACAACAGAAAACGCTGCCCGGCACGTTACAGCACACCAGAGTGTGCGGCCAACAGTCTGCTGCCTGACTGAGTCTGTCAGCCGCAAAATTCAAAACTAGACTAGATGTCATTGTATTGTAGATGACTCACAGGTGTCTTTAGGAAGATTTTGAAGCTATTATCAGCTGTGTCATATTAAAGTAAGGACGCCGTGGGAACAAAATGAAAGTAATAAGCTCTGGGAACAAAGTCAGGCTACGGGATTCGGAGCATAAACTCAAAAAGCAAAAACAAGACTAGACTGAGTAAATGTCCTCTGATTTATGCCGTCGCCATCTTTAAACGAGGTGACAACAACTTACCGTTCCAGCAAGTCGGAACAGTTGGCCTATCAGATTTTACTAATAAAGCCAGAGGACTCTGTTATATATACATAGCACACAAACTCATGTTTATGTAGCAGATTACTGCCCATGGTTTTCACATTTCTGCAGCACTGTTCAAATATTGCAGGTGTTTTTGCGCTCGAACCACCTCTGCTCAGAAATTCATGATGAGCAGAGCAGAGATCTAAAAATCAGAGGATGGCTGAGATGAAAGCAGCAGCAGACTCGTCCCTGCACTGGCAGAGCAATAACCATCTCTGTCTGCACGTTGTAGTCCAGAGTGGACGTCTGATCTGCTAATTATGGCTCACGACTCAGCCGCTCCGTGACCAGAGGCCAGGAAGCCGCGTTGTTAATTGGTTAGCTTTACGTAACAGAGCAGGCGAGCTAAAAGGACCGAGGCAAACCTGAGACGAGCCAGGAAATGACTGGTGTGATATAACTTCCACTATGTGAGCATCTGAAGCACTGGGAGGAGAGACAGAAGAAAAACTAAATAGGAGTAATACGCACAACAAAGGAAGAGGACAATCGAGTTCGAGGACCTTTTCTCACTCCCTCATCTCTGGGAATGTCTGATCGATGTTAATCTGATTGGCCGAGCCTTTCCCACAGAGGAGAATGAGGAGAGGAGAGAGGAACTGTCACTTTTACTGAATAAGCCGACATAACAGAGACAGATAGACAACACGGAGACAGAAGAAGAGGGTGGCGAATGAAACAAGAGGGGCAATAATGATTTCGTAGCTGCTGCACCGACTCGGTCAATTTAAAGGAGAGAGAGAAAACTGAAAGCTGGAGCCTTACTGGGAGGGAGGAGCTATTGAGCTATGACTCATGCTGGGCCGCTTTTACACTGCTAGACTGATAGAATGAGTCCAGAGGAGAGGAGAGGGAAAAATGACTAAAACTGAAAAAATGAGGAGACAACAGCAACACGTTTGCCATGTGAGACAAACGGGTTAACGTCTACACCATGGCGTTCCAAAGATTAGAACAGCTCAGAAATCATAGTGAGTCAGCTTTTTGCCATTTCTATTTCTAGTTCCATGTCAGACAGTCACCACACGTCCTAGCTGACCACGTCATGTGGCCGCTAAGACATGTTGTCATTTACCATTTCATATACTTCACCACACAGACAGATGTTGTGAGAAAAAGTTCAAAGAATCTCAAATTGAGTTTTCACACAACGAACATCTGAAAATGAGAGGAAGAGTATTTGTTGTCCAGGACAACCATGGGCTGAAAAATCTCAGGGATTCATTGATATTAACCTATTTTCCGCACTATAAGGCGCACTTAAAATCCTTTAATTTTCTTAAAAATCGACAGTGCGCCTTATGTATGAATTCTGGTTGTGCTTTCTGACCTCGAACCGATTTTATGTGCTACACGGCACTCAAAAATCTGTCAAAATGTTTTAGTGTGACTGTGGTAAACTATGAAGCCGCACCGCTTGATGGATTGTCGGAGCATTACGGCTACCGTAGTCAGGAGCCTCGCGGAGTAATCTGGGTCCAAAACTCCGTCTCCTTCAGGGCCTAAAGTCAAACGAACACTGCAGCATCACTGAGAGTTAAAAACTGTCTAAATTCTTTCATCTTTAATAAAATGATCAGCGTTGCTGCTTTACCAGGTGTAACAATTACGTTTAACATCCAGGCATCCATGAAAACAGGATTTATTAAATTTAACAGAGTTAGAAGTTAGCAGGAAGTTAGCTCGCTAGTTTCCACCTAAACATGATATAGCATGTTCTGACTGAGAGATTTCTGACAACATTCAAACGTACAGCTCTGCTATCACTTCCAACATAAATGAAGACAGAAAACTAAACAGCAGTGACGTTTGTAAGGTTACTGAAGTTGGGCTAGCTGGTATATAATGATGTGCTACGTGGTGGCTAGCGACACAACTATGTTAGCATAGCATAAACACAGTGAAGATGGAGGATGAACGCTAACTTTTTTCCACTTGATAAAAGTTAACCTGAGGGTTCCCGATGGTTAGGGACAAATGCAATCGCATGGCAGAATGCTGTAAACGGACCAAACTTCAGTCAGGAGAACAACTGAGATAATCCATCCACAATACGAGGTTAGTCATTAATATACTGCAACAACATGGGAATAGAGCAGCTGCAGAGAATTCAACATTAATGAATCAATGGTACAGAAGTGGAGGAAGCAAGAAGAATGAGTTGAATAAAGTTTGACTTATCTGACTGTTTTGTTTCACTTAATGCTCCTTATGATTCAAAAAAATACGGTTAGTCATTTTAACTTTGTCTTCGTAACTGAAATCAGACCAATATACTCAGACACTACACATCAAGTTTAGTCGTTGCTGCTGAGAACGACCACAGAGTTGTGAAAACTGTTTTGGAAATAATCATTTCAGCTTTATTATGATTCATAAGCAGATATACAGCAGATGGACATCTGTAAATACTATTCCTGCAGCATCTATTGAAGTTATACAGAAAGACGTGTGTTTTATGAAAAAAAAAAGTCATTTTTTCTGAAGACAACACCTTTTTGGTTGCTGCTGCACGAGCAAAAAAAAAAAAAAAAGGGGGGGGGGGGCATTTTGATTTCATAATCAGTGCCAGAACATCATTTCATAAGATCTATTCAAACGTTTGTGATCTGAGACAAAGTGACAGGATGGAGCAGAGGCTGCGTCTCCGGGAGATGAGAATAACCGGCAGGCCTACGTTTGACACGTGCAAGAACGTGAAAACACAAAATATCGTGCAAGAAAAAATAGAAGCGTGGAAGAAAAGGAACTTCCCCGGTATCATCAACTTCCTGCGCGCTCTCTCCCACCACTGAATGCAATTTAATTACCTCACCCGCTGTCATTTCCTCTCAGCTCCCTGAGGAGGAGAGCAGAGGAAGATGAGAGCGATAGAAGGAGAAAAGGATAAATACTGAAAGAGAGAGGAGAGCTGATGACGCTGTGAGGAGGAGGATGGCCCCTTTTTTTAATATTTAATCTTATACAAGTGTTCAGAGTAATAAAGCCTGATGAGTCACAGGGATCATCCTGTCTGAACTGAACTGATACTAAAACCCAGAAAATAAGGTGTCAAAAGAGAAAGGAGTGAAGAAGAGGGAATCCTCTTTTCCTTTTCAATAGAAGGAGACAATGGCTTGGTGAGAAGAAGTAAACACAGAGAAAATGAGAACTCACACACACACACACACACACACACACACACACACACACACACACACACACACACACACACAGCCAGATTGCCTCATTGTGAGCAATAGCAGTTTGTGTACTGTATGTATCTTTCCCACCATCTGAAGGCACATTTAGAAACAGCTTACAAATAGCATTTGTATGAAAGACTCGTTACATTAAATTAAACCCATGGCACAATCAACACTGCTAAAACCACTTTGGTTAGAATTCCCATCCATCCATTTTCTGCTGCTGATCTATGTGCAGGTCACACGAAATCTCCTCCGAGGCAGATCCAAACCGGCCGAGACGCACGCTCTCTCCACCAATCCTGGGTCTCCTTTCAAATGGACATGCCGGGAGCGTTCGCAGGAATTTTGAAGATATTCTAGTCACCACCTCAAAGGCCTCGTTTCCACGTGAAGAGTAGCAGGTCTACTCTTGAGCCCTGTATCCGGTATGGAGCTCCTGACTGTGTCAATAAGGCAGAGCCCACACACCCTGGAGGCAGCTCATTTCTGCCGTCTGTACCTCCAATCGCATTCTTCCGGTCACCACCCAAAGCTCGTGGCCAAAGGTGAGGGTGGGTAGATTGAGCAGTAAATCGACAGCTTTGCTTTCAAACTCGGCTCCCTCTTCAATACGACCGACCTGTGCAGCATCAGCATCACCGCACCAGCCAACTGTCAATCTCACACTCTCACTTCTTAGCATGACCCCGGCAAACCTGAACTCTTCAGCTTGGGATAGTAATATTATAAAACTATAACCGCTTCCTATTTGTCCCCTCAGAAGAGCGTGGGGGTAAAAGTGTGAAGGAGGCCCCCACACCCTGCTTTAGAGCTCCTGGAGCAAACTATTAGTTTGTTTCCACACGGTCATGACTACCCGACCTACTAACCACAGACACACAGGGTACAGTGTTGGTGGAACGTTCTTCTCAGATTCATTCGTCATGTCCAAAAATTACACAGATTAGTGTAAAACCTTAAAACAGCTCAAATAAACTGTTTACTGACCCACTGTTCAACTGAACTAAATGCTTTTAGCAGAACATAAAACTCCTTTATGAATGCATCTCATACTTTTCCTGGCCCAGGCGTGATCACATGACCCATGTTTGGGACCTCCAAGTTTATTTTGTTACAATAAAAGTGCAACTAAACAGCTTCCATGTGTAGACATTCTGCCATTAAGTTCCTCATTAGTGGAATTCTCATCCATTAACATTTCATCTTAATTTTAATGAGAAAGTGCAGCGGAGCTATAAAATGATCAAAATTAATGAGGCCTGCTCTGTGTGTAAAAGTCAGGCTTAATTATATTGTGAGCCTAAAGGTTACAACTGGTAATACTATGGGATTTTAGAAACAGCCAACAATGAATCTACATGAACACATGAAGCTTTTCATTTAGTCAAACCATTCTGGAGCCACAAATGTGGATTAATCCACTGAAACTAGTCCCCAAAAAATGCAGCATTTCTAACTCTTTAAGAAACATTTGCCAAAAATGAACAATGGCCAGCAATTTCTAAGATTTTTATTCTTCTACTTGGGTTTTTTGGGGTGTTTATGAGGTGTTTTTCTGGGTTTTGTATCTGATGTATCCTTCAGCAGGTACCAGTGGCACTAAGAAAGTCTTCAGTTTTGGTCTTTCTGTGAGAGTTTTAGCAAAAGAAACGTGGCCAGATTTCACTGAGATGCTAAAACAAAATGCCAACTCTCAGGTGTGACACTATAGTGTTAGCAGGAAAGAAAATAACTAAGAATAGCAAAGTTGTCTGTTGTCATCTATTGGAGGGTTTTGTTTTGTGGTGCGTGTCTGCTGCAGTCACAGGGCCACGAGCATCCCCGAGGCCTTTTAGTTTTGTTTGACTCGAAATAAGCCCTCGCGGAAATGATCACCTCAGAGTTCTCAACAAACAGGAAGTCTGAAGCTGTGCAAATGCACAAAAATGTAAAGCTAATCCAGCTTTAGCTTTTGACTGCAGCTGTAAATGACATCAGTGACAATTCTCCACACCAGCACAGAGACAAAGCATCCTGCCTGATGTCTGCAGCAGCTATGAGATCATCCCACCCTCTCTCCCCTCCTTCCACCTTTATTATGTATATCTAAAAAAAGACTCCCCCCCCCACCCCCTCCCATCCACTCAACAAATATGCCCATTAACAGTGTTCAGGACACTGCGCGCTGCCATTCAGCCTGACAGGAGGCTCTCTGATTTGAAGAGGAACAAACGATCACTTTTTTGTCTGCCAGCTGGAGTTTATTGTGTGCTGCTGCTACAGTGTCATGGCGTGTTTGTCACAGTGAATTCAAATAGACGACGGAAAACCAGGCCGACTGTGTGAAATCTAAAATAAACTCAATTAAATATTATGTGTAGCTGTGGGTACGCCTAATATTTTCAGAAGAGTGGGCAGATGAAATATAATGTTTCTGGATTATTCTACACCAGCACTTCTGACTGAAAGCTGTTGTATGTATGTTTAGGTTTTTCTAGAAATACATTCAACAACAGATTTCAACATGTTATCATTAAAGTTAGTTTCATTGTAGCACATATCAGATATTATACAAGTCAATACTAATATATCCTGATAAGCTCATTGTGCAGCAGAACCTAAACTAGGGATGTGCTGATGTGCATGAAGCAAATAATCAAAATCTGAAATAAATGATTTCATACTCAAGTTTTGCGATAACAGAGATATCTAAAAAATATTAATGCACATATGATAATAACTCCATACGTGTGCTTTCTGTAGTAATATCATAGACTCTAACTACATCCATGTATTTATAGGGCGATCGTGGCAGTTTGTCTTGTAACCGGAAGGTTGCCGTTTTGAGCCCCAACAGTCTTGGTCGTTGTGTCCTTGGGCAAGACACTTCACCTACCGCCTGCTGGTGTTGGCCAGAGGGGCCGATGGTGCGATATGGCAGCCTCACTTCTGTCAGTCTGTCCCAGGGCAGCTGTGGCTACAACTGTAGCTGCCTCCACCAGTGTGTGAATGTGTGAGTGACTGAATAGTGGAATTGTAAAGCGCTTTGAGGGTCTTGAAAAGCGCTATATAAATGCAATCCATTATTATTATTATTATTTGTATGCCCAAAAAACACAGATTAGACTGACAGCCTTAAATATTAGTATTCCATAAGTACTGCAATATTGTTATCGGGGATTTGAGGCAACTGAAGTGAATTCAATTAGCAAACACTAGTGTTTATTTTGTAAGTATTACACTATGTAACATCATGTGTAATCAAAGGCAAGAATTTCGCACGAATATTCATTTTTTCATTTAAGAACAATCTTTAGTTTGGTCTGAGTGTGAGGAAGTGACACGTGCTAACCTGTGAAGCTGAAGTAGTAATAATAAAGATGGCTTCTGAATGAACAAACGTTCAGTTTACCAAAAAAATGTGACATGTACAAAACATTAAATAAAGAGACATTGTTACACACAGTATTAGTTTGTGTTAGCCTTCTAAACAGACTTCAACTCTGTCAGAGAGGCTTTCATAAAGGTCAGAGAGCTATTTTTCACTTCTGCGAAATGTCTCAATCAAATTTAATCTCGAGTTGGTACAGAGAGGCTGACATTTAAAGACTGTATAGAAGCCAAAACAACGTAAACGTTGTGGCCGTCCTGTTTGTGTAAGGATGCTTTACTGCAGCGGTCCCCAACCCCCGGGCCTCGGACCGGTACCGGTCCGTGAGTCGTTTGGTACCGGGCCGTGAGAGTTGAGGCTCAGGTGTGAAATGTGTGGTTTTCAGGGTTTTTATCGTTATTTTGTTATCGTTTTTATCGTTAACTCGGTTTTCCTGGGTCTTTTCACGTGTGTTATGAATAAATCTTCTTTTTTTCGGTACCGGTACTAGTTTTATTTTGTTGTATTTATCCGCAACACCCTAAAGGCCGGTCCGTGAAAATATTGTCGGGCATAAACCGGTCCGTGGCGCAAAAAATGTTGGAGACCGCTGCTTTACTGGACTCTGCAAATAAACAGTGAAGGAGGGAAGACAGTAACATGGAGTCGTTACTCCACGTTACCCATGTAGCAGTAACACTGTGGAGAGTGAATGTGAATATTGGCTCTAAAAACAAGGGACGTGCACGGGGATGCTGGGAGATGAAGTTTTAGTTTATGTTACTTACTCTGTAAATAGATGGGACCTCAGTCCAGGCCAATTAGAGCTTACACTGAGAGATAAAGGTTAGAGTGGGAGTGAAGACCCCCCTGCCCACCTAAAAATAGCTTTCAAAGTGCACATTGAACTCACAGGCAGATGATGGTGCTTATATTGGGCACAACAACATTCATCTTAACCTACTTTCCAGCAATAATCTACATAAATACTCCCCAATCTCCAAGGAGGGGGGTGCCAGAGACAAATTACAGCCCCAAGGCTAAAGTGGAGCATGTGCATGAGCATGTTTGTGTGTTTGACTGTTGCTTTGAGACGGGCTGATTTAGAGTCCTATGCTCCTGAGGCTCGCAGTACATCAAAGAAATCCTGGCACTCCCACTCGCTCCGTGGGGCTGTTAAATGTAGACCATTCTCCGAGTCGTCATTTAGACTCGCTGTATGCTGACGCAAATCACTCCAGCCATTTCAAATTAGTAGCCGCTCCCCGGGGCTCTTTTGTCTTCCAAAAGCTGGAGGTTAGATAGGAAGTGAATGTGCTTCCTTGCAGCCGGGACTCTAGTCTGTGCTGGTTCAGCACCACGGACAGCTCTACTTGTACGGCAGCCAGAATTTCAGTAGTGTCAGCACTCCTGCTCGTACTGCACACAGTACAAACTGTCAGGTAGTAGTATCATGTAATATTAGTATCAGTACACACTCTCTCTCTCACAGATCAATCATAACCTATAAAACTTTTAATGCTACATATCCTTTTACCATCTCTACTAATAATACATATAAAACTAAAGGTAATAATAAAGGACAATACTATTAGAGGTTAAGCCCAGTATGTTTGTCTGAGTGATGACACAATAGAGTCAAGGCGATAAAAACAAGATTCATCCTTTTCCATTTACGTTAAGATGTTAGAAATATTTATTAAATTACATACTTCTGTAACCAGACGTCATCAGTCATCATTAGGAAACTCTTTAATCTCTGTGGTGTTGTGTTTTATGTGGACCAAATTGTAAGAATATGATACAGGCTGTTTGTGCCAATGAGATTCCCTATCCGGTCGTTAAGTCTGACGTCACTAGCCGTGTCTGGGCCTAAACTCCGCTGCAGGTCCATATATCAAACGATCACTATGGCATTACTGAGAGTTGAAAAACTGTCTAAAGTTTTTCATCTTTAATAAAATGATCAGCGTTCTGCTCTACCAGGTGTAACAATTGAGTTTAACATCCAGGCATCCATGAAAACGGAATTTATGACATTTAACGGAGTTAGAAGTTAGCAGGGAGTTAGCTCGCTAGCTTCTATCTAAATACAATATAGCATGTCCTGACTGCGGGGTTTTGGAAACAAATTAAAACGTACAGCTCTGTTATCACTTCCAACATAAATGAAGACAGAAAACTAAACAGCAGTGACGTTTGTAGGGTTGCTGAAGTTGGGCTAGCTGGTATATAATGATGTGCTACGTGACCGCTAGCGACACAGCAATGTTAGCATAATATAAACAAGCTAACTTTTTTTCCACTCCATAAAAGTTAATGTGAGTGTTCTCGGTGGTCAGGAACAAATGTAATCGCATGGCAGGATGCTGTAAAAGGACCAAACTTCAGCCAGGAGAACAACTGAGATAATCCATCCACAATACGAGGTTAGTTATTCATATACTGCTGCATGGGCTGGGCTGTAGTTACATCCTAAGGTTTTAAAAACTGAGCTTAAATAAATGATTAGTGGTAATAAAAGCCGAGGGAGGTCAACAGTGATCACTGACTGTTTTAGGAGCTTTTTGAGATCAAATAGAAGAAAATACAAATACATAACATTAAACATGTTAACAACACAAAAGCCATATTAAACGCAGACTACTTTAGGCCCGGAAGTAGGATTCACTCACGTCATCACATAACGACCGGATTTCTCAGTGTGGAATAAGGTGAAATTGAGATTATGTTAACTAATGATTAGTGCTGTCAGCGTTAACGCCATAATCTCGCCAAAAATCTTCATTAGCAAGTTAACGCAGATCGCCCTGTACGAGGGGCTGAACGGCAGTAACACGTTAACTCGCTAATGGAGGTTTGCCGCGTTAATGCAGTTATGGTGTTAACGTCATTTTAACGAGATTAACGCTGACTGCACTAGTAATGATAGATTAAAAATTTGACTCCATACTATAAGTTCCCTTCTTTTTCATCCATTTTTGAATCCTCATTCTTTTTCAGCACTGGAGCTGATCATATAACATTGTCAGCTCTGAAAATCACAATTAAAGTTTGAAACAAATTTCATTTAAACAAAGTTAGAAGGTAAAATGTTACAATACCATTAGCTTTTAAAAATCAGACAAAACATCATAAGGAAGACAAGAAAGTGACATCTATACATACATTAACCAAGGGAACCATGAATGTGTGTAAAAAATAAAGTGTGCTGCGGTGACCATCCCTGAAGCTTAGCTGATAATAAATAAATCCCACAGAACATCATGCGCTCTCTTGTAGTCTCACTTCTTTTCCTATCTTTCTAAATGCATCATAAAGCTTCGTCCATCCATCAAAGCCATCTTTGTGTCACAGTGTGTAACACGTGCTGCTGCTGAGCGAGCTGAAAAACCGAGCTGTGAATCTTTGTGGGCAGAGACCAGACCGCCGCACGGCTCCTCGCCACAATCAAAGGCCTCCGCGTGCTGCCGCTCACAGCCGACTGATTGACGGTGAGGAGCCTGCCGACTGCAGCTCTCTGCCAGACGCGCTGCTGCCATCCTGTCTAACTGCACAAACACAGCAGCAATACACTGCAGAGGACACTGGAACGGATACAGCTGGGCATTACCTTCAGGTATTTCACCAATCAGCCTCCCTCCGCTGACACAACTGGGTTTCAGCTGACAACTGTGATGTTTGATGGTAGAAAACTGGGACAGAGCCCCAGCCCCACACTAATCCCCATTATGTTATGCTAAAAGTGGTGCCTTTCATTACCATCGGTGTGGTTCATAAAAATAAAACAAAAACAGCTCCAAAACCAGAGTCTTTGTCTTCAGGGAATGAAATTGCCTACAAGCTTCCAAAATAAAAGACACTTTCATTTTTTGTCTTTTCATCAAATTTGTTCTGTGCTAGGAGATAAATCTCTTCTCTCCATGTTTCAATATACTCCACTTCCACAGCAGACAAAGGGATTCCCTAAAGTCTGTGCATGTATTGATGAAAAAAGTGGAGCACGAGTTCATCCACAGAGCGATGGGGGGCTTTATGAGAAAGGGGGATTGGGGGTTGTGGGGTTGCTATAGATGTGCTGCATGTGTGTGTGTAGGGAGGGCTGGGGGGGCATTGTGGGCTGTGGGTGGGGTTAAGCTGTTATAGCTTCACATCCCACCATGCCTGGATCAGAGCAGTTGGAAGGAAAAAGGATGAGAGGGGAGGTGGGAGAGGGCTTGATCTCACTCCAATCCTGTCTGTGCATAGGTGGAAACTAAAGCAAATCCCCAAACAAATAAAAGAACCTCCACATTTTATGACTCTATTCACTAATACTGTACACGTCTGCTGTCACCGCCTCCCCAAAGTGAGATCCTGTACTCAATAATCCTAGAAAATACAACTATGAGCAGCGTGCATCTGGGATCGATTCATCCGTCTGATAGACACGGTGAATGCGCATTTCAGGTTTTGATCAGCTCTGATGGTTTTTCTTTTTAGCTGATCTCACAGGAAACAATATTCAGCCTGTTATTGTTTTAGTGTGTTTTTACCTGTCATCATTCCCAATGGAAACACCTTGGAAAACTCCACCTTTCAGCCATCAAGTGTTTGTGGCCCAGCAGGTGGAATGCTTTTGTCTGGCCAGGTTGATGACCTCGATCTAACATGACCTTTTGTGTGACCTTTTGAAGCCCAGCCTGAAGGCAAAGATCATCAAAAACAAACACGAGGCTGTGCTGGCTGAAGCATACGCCAAGCAAAGCACCAGCAAGGAACACGGCAAATTCTTCAAGTCTATGGGTCAGAGACCTCCAACAGTCATTGACTGCTTAAGGCTTAGACTGATCAGCCACTGACAGGTGAAGTGAATAACATTGATTTTCTTGTCCCAATGCCATCTGCCAAAGAGCAGCAGGCGAAGAGTCTCTGCTTGAAGTTGATGCGTTACAAGCGGGAAAAATTGGCAGGCAAAGATGGGAGTGACTGTGACAAGAGACAGACTGTAATGGTTAGACAGAAGCATTGAGAGGTCAGGAAGTACACAGAACCTTAAATACTGTCCATGAAGGAAAAAACTCAAAATCCTTGGTTGTTTACAAATAATAAGAAAACACTTATCTTCACTGTCTGAAATTTAGGGTAGGCCAATTTACAAATAATCAATTAACCTAACAGTCATGTTTTGTCAACAATAAACCTCATGGAAGTATTGGCAGGATCGATAAGGTGCAAAACTGTAGAAACTGTAGTTCAATCAGGACCTGTGTAGCCAGACCTGTGTAGCCAGAAGAAATTGGAAACCTATGAAACCTATGTTACTAATGCAGACTACGCTCCCCCTGTGATGGACTGAGGTAGGGCTGTTCGATATAATGATATATATCGGATGACGATATGAAACGTCTATCGTTTCACTTTACGCTATCGTTTGTTTCGTGGTGTCGCAAAATAAACGGTTTACGCAAATATTTTTTCATCGTTTTGATGGTCACTGTCAGAGATGGGCAATCCGATTACTTTTTTCAAGTGACAAATAAAGTAAGGGATTACTATTGCAAAAACGGTAATTAGATTACTGTTATTTTCACATAGGAACGCTGCGTTACTGCATTAATAAAACCGTGATTTTTTTGCGAGAATGTCTCACGACAGTGACGTAAGCGAGTGCGACGTTTGTGACAACAGCTGTGTGCAGATCAACAATGGATAATATATCGAGTGCGGGAGAGAGTATGAGCGTGCAGCGTTTAAAGCGTGGAAGCACTGACCTTACTTTGAGTTTGATTCCATAAAACGTGACAAAAACATTAGTGTCCGTTGTGTGTGGGAAGAAAACTTCTTTTTACAGGGAAACCTCCCCCACCCCTAAACTTCCGAGCAAGCACCGAGTGCGCAACGACAACTCGTGGATTCTTCCACTGACCACTGCGGCACACCTGCACCAGGGTAAACCTCCGCCTACCCCACTCCTGCTTTACAGGTGAAAATAGAGCAACAGGACCGCTGAGTCTTTGACTTTATTTATTTTCTGCTGTGTTTTACTTGCATCTATTTGAAAGACTGAGTGTAAACACAAAAAAAAAAAATTATGTGCTGGAATGTGCAGAAAATAGGTTTAAATATTAAACAAACTTCTTCCAGTCAGAGAATGTTGCATATAATTAAATTTTTGCTTGATGCATAAAGTTAAAAGATTAAAACTAATAAAACAAGTTTTAAAAAGAGACTTTTCCATTTGATTCAAATCAAATCAAATCAAATCACTTTTATTGTCACATCACATGTGCAGGTACATTGGTACAGCACATGTGAGTGAAATTGTGAAGATTACATTTTGTATGATGGATTATGTAGAAAAAGTAGAATTGGGCTGAAAGATCTATCGCTTTATCACCTCTTCAGGTTGTAAATTGTGTTTTTAAAAAGTAACTAAGTAACTAAGTAATTAATTACTTTTGAAAATAAGTAATCAGTAAAGTAACAGGATTACTTTTTTGGGGAAGTAATCAGTAATTAGTTACTGATTACTTTTTTCAAGGAACTTGACCAACACTGGTCACTGTAGAATTTATTAAAGTTCTCTCTTTCTCTTATATTTAATATCACCACACTACGGACAGACAAGCGCCTGTTTTTATGCGTTGTCGTTAGCAACAACAACGGTAAAACCATTGCGTGGCTCCGTCGTCTGATTGTTTATTTTCCACATAAACCTTTCAAAATAAAGCTGAAGATCCTGTTGAGATTCTTCAAAATAAAGTGAATTACATGAAATAGCATGCAGAGTGTTTACGGACAAGAAGCTAAAGAGAGCCGCCAGGTGCTAAAAAATAAACCTTAGAACACGCCGTGTAATAAATACTCACAAAGAAAATTGCGACCGTTTCAACTTATGTAACACTCGACTCCAGGTACACAACGCCAAGCTGGAAACACTTCATGTAAGTCGAGTTGCCCGAGATTCACAGAATTTACAGAAAATGTAACATTTTTGTGATACATACCATTGTCGGGACGATAAATGTCTTATATCAGGATATGAGATTTTGGTCAAATCGCACAGTCCTAGACTGGAGACCTGTTCAGGCTGTACTCTGTCTTGCACCATATTACAGCCACTATTGCATGAGTCTGTTCTGGGACCCCTCACACTTCCTGAAAGCCAGCTGCATGACCCAAAGAATATAGAAGGTATCAGTGAAAACAGATACTACATTAATGGAGAGGTGGTGGGTTGCAAAGCGGCTTGTAGCTGTGCAGGATTTGAGCCCACGCTAAAGAAGCTGAAATAATATTCCCTACATGAGAATTGTCAGTTGCATTTATAAACTAGTATGACCGGTTGACCTGATGTCATGCTTGTGTAGCAGGTAATTACTTTTTCCCAAGAATATGTGGTCAAAACTGCAGAAATGAGACTCAAAGTGTTACAAATTGAACATGATTAGTTCTGGTAAAGCTGGCTCCTCTTTGGGTCGTTTGGTGACAACACTGACACTCATCCAAACTGAAAACTTCAGTCTTACAAACTGATACTAATGAGACTTTTAATCTGACATGAACTGACAGTTCTATTCATCTCATCACACTCTGAATTCAGTAGCTCATGGCTGATGTCAAAAACTAACGTCAGTGTCTCAAACCCCGCCCCCAAAGGAAACGAAGCAGAGCAACAACAGACTCAACAAAAAAAGATTAAAGTGCAGGCTGAAAAATACGGCAGCGCCGGTGTTCCTGTTTTGCTCTCTTTTAACTCTCCAGGGGAGATGATCAAGGGGTTAGCGGTAGCTGCAAGCTACATGGCCTCCTCCTCACACCCAGCAGCAGACTGCTGCAGTCCCGCTGCTGCGGCGAGAGCCAACAGCCTGCAACCGCTCTCCAACTGGCACACACCCGCAGCTAAGAAGCACAAAGAGGTATGGAGCTGAGTTTATACTGTCAAACTGTATTACTCAATAAACTGACAATACAAACTTCTCCTGGTTCTGAACAATATTAATAAATATTTCGGCAAATCAAAGGCTCCAAAATGACATCCATCACTGACTCAGTCATCACTGACTCAGTCATCACTGACTCAGTCTCTGACTTTTCACTTAAGCTTCAGTGACAGAGTCTGTATTGTGCGCTTCATTGCAGTTGATCAGTTGACAAAAATGTCTACACGATCAAAATGAGCCTCTAAGTTTTTGAAACTGAAATTTAAGTTATAATTCGAAAAGGTGGAGTTTTTTGGACCGATCTCAAACTCGAGTCAACTTAATTTGTGATTGTGATTACAGGAACAGCAACTGTTTGGGTTTCCTTGGCATGTTTTACATGATGAGAGTTTTTTGAGAGTGAAGAGAACAGTAAAGAGAATCAAGGTCATCCCTGTGAATGAGTCAGAACTAAAATATCAGAGCACAGAACAGTTTGGGACTACACACATCGGCCATGGATGAAGATGGGGTTAACATGAGGTTAACCAACATCCATCAAATTGCTGGCAACCTGTTTAAACTGAAGACCTGGTTCACATCCACCTTTTTTTGTGAACTTTAAGTCGAAAATATATCTACAGACTTTTTGTTATTTAAATAGCTAAATCCTCTAGTTTCTGAAATTTTGCTTGTTTAGCCTGTGGCTAAAAGAAAAACTATAGTCAGACAGTTAGCTCGGGGCATTGCTGTCTTGGGGAAAGCAAAACAATTCCTGGATAGGAAAATATTGTATATGTTATATTATGCTTTACTATTACCATACATGAGTTACTGTGTAGAGGTTTGGGCAAATACATATAAAAGTAATATTCAGACTATAATCATAATGCAGAAAAGGGCTATTAGATTAATAAATCAGGAGGGGTATAGGGCTCACACAAATGCACTCTTTATTAAGACGCAAGCTATAAAATTCCAGGATCTGGTGAAAAACAGTGCAAATAATATATAAGGCAAGGAAAGGGATGCTCCCAATCGAAATAAGTAAATGGTTCTTAGAGAGAGAAGGGAGGTATAATCTTAGAGGGAAGTGGAATTTAAAAATACAAAGAGTAAGAACAACTTTGAAAAGGATGTCTATTTCAATAGTGGGAGTTAAATTCTGGAACGAGTTAAAAGGCAAGTTTATTTATATCGCACAATTCAACAACAAGGTGATTCAAAGACATTAAAAAACAAAAACAAATAAAAAGCACGATTTAAAATTGATTAAAAAACAGTAGATAAAATCAGAACAGTAGATAAAATCAGTAGTTAAAATGTAAGTTTTGAAATTTAAGCTTACAAGTGTGGATTTGGTATTTTATTCAAATGCAGCTGAGAACAGGTGAGTCTTCAACCTGGATTTAAATAAACTGAGTGTTTCAGTGTTTTCAAAAGAAGAAATAAAGGTCAGTAGTGATATAAACCAGTTTAAAATAAAACTCAAAAAATTAATTTTAAATTAGTATAAGAATGAAGAAAATGCAATTAACCCAAGACAGCAGTCAAAGTGATGTTTATTTTCTTTTGCAAATCAGTAAATCGAAACATATTTTTAGTTGAATAGGAGAAAATAGTTTTTGTGCTATGTTCTAAGTTGAAACATTGTATAAGTTTTGTTGTTCAAATTTAGATGATGAGGAAATGATTAAGATGTAAACATAAGGGGGTGGGGCTAAATACGTATACACTTCTGCCTACTCCTTTTCAAACAACTGCATGGAATGATATTATGAAATGTTGGTGAATGTATATGTTTGAAATAAAAATGAACTGAACAGTTGAGGGTTTAAATCTGCTGGTCAGATTATCTCTGATCAAACTGTAGACAGTATAAAAAAGATGGATGTAGCATTAGGGCCTGAAAAATCGCTCAGCACCAAAGGTTTCCAAAAATCAAGGTGATGATGACTGAAACCTCACAAGTTTCCAAAATGGTTTTACAGGTTTTACACCTTGTTGATTTCTTTCCGCTCAGGAAATTAAACACGTACACATGTAAAGGGAATTTCAGGGGATGACTGGTGATGGAGCATTGTCCCTATGCTATTCCGAAATGAAATGATCTATTTTACGGTCAATAAAACAACATTCGGCTCCATTATTCAAAACCATACATCCAGCCTTTGATGAAAGGCTCATGTACTGCTTTCATTTAAAACAGAGCTATGAGATCATTTTATTCTGGGATGGAAAATCTCTTTTATTGCAGCCTGAAGCATTTTTTTCTCACCGAGCCCCAACATCACACCACAGGCAACCAGGGCATGATGAGTGTCTCTCTGCCAGTATGTGGCCCACTTTATATATCCCGGCTATATGAGGATTAAAGATTAAAACAGCAGTAAACAGGACAGTGGTATAATAAGGCTTTATGTTAGCGTCTGGGCTTTAAATCTGGAGCGTATGCAGGACACAACAACAGCAACAACTCCAGCTCCAGGAAAATTCCACAAGCAGGGAATATGCATTATCATTTATTTATTACAGATGTGTGACTGCTGGATGGCATCTTGGCCCAGAGGGCAACTAATGCTAATGATGAGGGCTGGAACAAACAATAGGACAGCAGTTTATGAAAATATCACAAACGAATCCGATGGAGAAGGCTTGGTGGAGGTTTGCTGAACATGCCACGCAGCTACACTCTGCAGCTTCTGCAGCTCCTGCTCTTGCTTTCAGCTCTGCTCCCCTTTGGCTTTAGAGAGGTCTGACACTGAGGCTCAACAGTAAGTGTCAGTCTGGTTTCCAGTTCTTACTTCACAGTGCAGCTGTGAGGTTACTGCCTCTATTTATCGAGGATGAGAGAACAGGTTATGCTCAGTAGAGCTTCTGGGAGTATCCTGTCTTCCTTCTCTCACCACAACCAATCACAGCAGATGGCCCCGCCCCTCCCTGAGCCTGGTTCTGCCGGAGGTTTCTTCCTGTTAAAAGGGAGTTTTTCCTTTCCACTGTCGCCAAAGTGCTTGCTCATAGGGGGTCATATGATTGTTGGGTTTTTCTCTGTATCTATGAAGCGCCTTTTGTTGTGATTTGGCGCTATATAAATAAAATTGAATTGAATGAGCTCTGTCTACTCACGGACAGGGCGTGTTTGGCCCTGCAGTGGGAAACAATGACTGCAATTAGAATGTCTTTCCTATCTGGGAACTTGACGTTAGAGAGCTTTATGGAAGTTTTCACATTTTCTGTCTACATTAAATTGCAAACAGAGCATTTGTAGCATTTTCTCAGCTCTACCTCTCCTCCAATCAACTCTATAGAGCTGGATAAGCCACTTGAGCGTCCACGTTAGCATCTGTACGTGAATCTGACCAACAACTACATGGAAAGATGGTCGGGCCTACAGCAAGTATTGACACATTTGCTCTGAGAGCATCAAGCTGTGAGGAGATGAAGAAACTCACCAGGGAGGCAAACTCATCTCACCACAAGCCCGCAGGCAGATAACTGCCTAATAGCTTGCTCCTACATCCTCTCGCTCCGTCAGCAATTTCCTGTTGGCTGAGCAGAGCTGACCTTCAGTAATGCACATATACGGCTGTAGATCCAGCGAGTGCACAGTTCTTTGTCCAAAGACAGTCAGACTTCCTGTTTTACACTGACGCGATGACTGTAAATGAGATTACCCAGACTGAGGCACACGACTGTGCTTTAGAGAATTGTGCTAATGAAGTAAACGACGCAGTGATCAGTGTTTTACTTACTCTAGATTAATGTGATTTTGAGTAACTGATTGCTCAAGATTAGATTAGACTTTTTCTCAGACTCAAGGGCCGCGAAAAAAGAATGAAGGCCGTCCTGACGCTGTGTGAAAGGTGAAGTACAGCAAGTACAGACCCCCTCACTGCACCACCATGCTGCTTGAGGTACGAGATATGAAAACATAATCATGATATGAACTGCTAGATAATGACTTCATGATATTAGTATCAAAGAGGAAGGACTTGTGTAAGGTCAGAGACCTTAAAATTGAATATGAGAGCTCCCTGGGGACAGCCAGCTAAACCCAAAGAGGAAAACTTAATGACCCTGTCATTTTTTACATGCATGCTGCTCACCACTGTACTCACTTTTTTCACTTTAGTGATGTAAATGTTAAACGAACTGGTACTTGCACTTACATGTAGCTCTTTCCTTGTGTGGATTTAACGTTTTCTAACCATCTTGCACATCAGAGTCAGCTCCCCAGTATTTTGTCAAGGGACACCAGCCCTGAACTCAGCCTTACTTCTTGAGTCCACTCAGGAGGTTTGGTCTGTGCATCTGTGTCTATGTTCACTACAAGACATAACAGCACAGGAGTGTGTGCTAGAACGACATGCCAACGACTTTATGTGTTTGCACTACTTGGTGTTAACTGTGCACAGAAAAGCTCAGTCGATTTGGCTTTCCCTGTCGGCTCCCTCTACGTGTTTGTCACATTATGTTAGCTGTAACACTTGTTCGTATTTGACTTACTGCAACAATGCGTTATTGGGAGGTCTGCATAGAGTGAAAGTGAGAGCAGAGAAACTTAATAAACATAATATCAGATGGGCCAGTAACCCTACTGGCAGGCTGAAACATTAATGCTAAAGAAATTCATTGTCTTGTGTGAGTTGCTTTTTCAGCGTCTTTGTGTCATGCAGGCAGCTCCTCTATAAATGACGATGGTGTGTTTCCAGTGTGGCGACATGCTGACCAAGCCTCCAGTGACAGAGGTGGCAGATCAATGGTTTAATGAAACTTTTATCACTCCAGTCTGGCGGATGGATTAACAGCGCTTTGCTCATAATGGCTGCCCCTAAATCACTGCCGTTTGGGAGGCCTGAGACACAGGGGACAACAGCTCCCATACACAGTACACACATGCAGCAGGCACACACACACACATGCTGGCTCTGCCACAAAACATAAAAAGCTAAGGTTTCTCCTTATCGCTGTGATTTATTTTTCTGTTTGCTATGAGTGCAGCTACAGCTTTTTTTTAAAAACACTGTTAGAGAGAAAGCACTTTTTTAACAACATTCCTCATCCACCAATTCTACTCCAAAGTGCTTTCTATCTAATACTCACACACATCCAACTACAGTTCAAGAATGTTGCCCAAGGATACTCTGACAAGCTGTAGCTGCGAGGCATGTTCAGCAAACCTCCACCAATCCTTCTCCTTCGTTTGTGATATTTTCATAAACTGCTGTCCTATTGTTTGTTCCAGCCCTCATCGTTAGCATTAGTTGCCCTGTGGGCCAAGATGCCATCCAGCAGTCACACATCTGTAATAAATAAATGATCATGCGTATTCCCTGCTTGTGGAATTTTCCTGGAGCTGGAGTTGTTGCTGTTATTGTGTCTTGAATAGCCAAGGATCAAACTACCAACCTTTTGATTAGCAGAGGATTAGTACACCATGCAGGCACTGGGTACCTGCATGGTGTACTGACACTGGTCAAAAGGGAGTGCTCCAAACGTGTCTTTCTCAACGGTTTAGCCACAAAATACGTTTGAGCCAATAGAAAAAGGCTTTGTCACTGAACCATCCTTGTTATTACTCTTTGTCTCTCTTCCACAGCATGTCTTTGTCCTGTCTTCCTTCTCTCACCCCAACCAATCACAGCAGATGGCCCCGCCCCTCCCTGAGCCTGGTTCTGCTGGAGGTTTCTTCCTGTTAAAAGGGAGTTTTTCCTTCCCACTGTCGCCAAAGTGCTTGCTCATAGGGGGTCATATGATTGTTGGGTTTTCTCTGTATCTATTATTGTAGGGTCTACTGTACAATTGAATAGAATGGAATAGAAGGCAGCTTTGTCACTAATGCTGACAGCATCACTCGGCGCTACCTAGCTAACAGAGGTAGATCGTTTTTCACTGCATTTACTGTGTCATTGTTTAGAATTCATGACCGTCACTACGGGACAGGAAAGCCGACATTTACTATTCAGGAAAGTATTTTCATTTGTATGAAAACGTGTTGCTACAAAGTGTTGATGCCGTAGTGTACGAGAAGTCATTACACTGTCACCCATCAAGTGTAAATACAGCTTACATCAGCCAGAGAGCCATTAATCTCCCAGCATCCGGGTGAAATGACAGCTGCAAACTCCTCTGTCTACAGTTTAGGATTATAAATCTGTTGCACTAAAAAAATATCTAACTGTAAACAAGACTACACATTTTCATCTACTCAGCCGTGTATGTCAGCCAGACTCAAATTCATATCCTCTTACTGTGACAGAGTGAACGGCAGACAGCGGGAAGCCTGAGCACAGCTCAAAGAGACACACAAACCCTAATAATGTGGTGTGTGTGTGTGTGCGTGTGTGTGTAGGCTACTGTCAGATATCCCACTGCAGCTGGACCCTGTCAGCAGCCACAATTACAAGCAGAAGTAAACTCAGATCTGTGTGTCTTTGCGGCACTGCACCTTTTCCCCAAGTCATGTTCCATTATTAAAACGGACTAAAGTCGGAGAGGACAATAATAAGCAGGCTGCTGTCCAGGGAAGATGTCACTCTTTGTCTTTGCTCAGAGTCGCTCTGAAATGACAAGAACAGAAGGAAGACCAGAACACGTCCAGCTACCTGCTACTTCCTCTATGTAATGCATGCAGTTTGTGTCCAGCAAGTCACTAATCAAAAGATTTCTGCAATGGACTAAAAATAAATAACAGATTTCAAACAGAAATACTATCAGATGTTTAGTGGAGCCTTTTTTTCCCCAAAGCCCCCCCCCACACACACACACCGTGTACTAGAGCAGGGCGATATGACCAAAAATATTTATCTCGATATACGTTTGAAAATTTGCGATAACGATATAACTGACGATATAATTGACACTAGACAAAATACTTTACAACTCCACAACTTTATTAGTGCAAAAAAAGCCATCAATGTATTTTCACTTAAACAAGCAGCTGTTTTTTTATGTCCATTAAAGTTATATAAAAATGTAACAGTGCAAATTCCTCGCTGACAGTTTAACCAAAAGGCATTTCCAGTGGAAACTGGCCGACATATCCTCAGCATAACCATGTATAATATCCACAAAACTTAAAAAGAGGTTACACACACAAACACACACAATACGGTAATATTATGTTAAAGCACAGTTTGTATCACTCCGCGAGGCTCCTGCCTACGATAGCCGTAATGTACCGACAATCCATCGAGCGGTGCGGGTTCGTAGCTTAGCAAAACACTAAAACATTTCACAGATTTTCAAGCGCCGTGTACATAAAATCATTTCGAGGTCAGTAAACACAATTCATACATAAGGCACACGGGATTATAAGGGGCTCTGTCGAGTTTCAGAAAAATCAAAGAATTGATTTTAAGTGCGCCTTATTTTCCAAAAAACACGGTAATAACGACGGCCCGCTAGCATGCGCTACCAAAAATAGTGCTTTGTTGTGTATCTGACGGCCAAAAGCCAAACCAGTTCCACACCACTGTAGTTGCAGCATTTTTACAAACCAGTTCTGGTTCATCCGTTTCATTCAACGAGCCGCTTTCGCCCTCCTCGTTCTCCGACATGCTTTTTCCGCCATGTGCGTATGTAAACAAAGGCACTGCGCATGCGCGTTTTACCCATATTCTATCAC
Organism: Aulonocara sp. 'chitande type north' Nkhata Bay; assembly: GCF_057382095.1. Lineage (NCBI taxonomy): Eukaryota > Metazoa > Chordata > Actinopteri > Cichliformes > Cichlidae > Aulonocara > Aulonocara sp. 'chitande type north' Nkhata Bay. The sequence continues at coordinate 39,216,477 of NC_141344.1, forward strand.
GATATTTAATTTTCTTATTGTTGCCCAACGTGAACAGTATGATATGGCCCAGCCCTACCGTGTACCCTCTCTAAAATGTCTTTGCAACACGCTACTGTGCACTAGAATTCATACATAAATATGCTCATCATTTACAGAAACATCTAATCTGACCAAGTTGCACACTGCGGTCGTTCTCTACCCACAAACATGAAATGTGATCAGGCAAAAGCAAATGTCCATCTCAGCCACTGTATCCTAAACAGCGGGGCAGTCTGGCACCTTTCACAAACCCGGACTCGCTCCATTCATTCTAATGTTATGAAAAGGCATCAGTTTCTTGATGTAATGACAAGCAAACCAGTGTATATTTATGAGTACAATATTCTTTTCTTTTTAAAGAAACTTAAAAAAAAAAACTTCCTATACCTTTAACAGTGGAAAAAGTACACGCTCTGAAATCCATACAACGCGTAGGTAAATGGTAACTCTACCAGTTTTTTCTTCTTTTTGGTACCAAGTCAACTTAAACATGAAGACCAGCATGTAAAACTTCATTTCAACTTAAACTGTGATTCTAATTCAGCTTAAGACCTTTGAACAATAATAAAATGCTTATTTTAAAAAATAAGCAGTCAGGTCCAGACCCCAATGAGGACGACGAGCATGCAGATGAGCTTCCATGAGACGGTTTCTGACAGTTTTTGCAGAAATTCTTTGGTTATGCAAACCGACTGTTGCTGCAGCTGGTGGCTGGTCTCCACCTGGTCGACCATCCTGGAGGTGAACATGCTGGATGTGGAGGTCCTGGGCTGGTGTGCTTACATGTGGTCTGCGAAACGCCTTTGAAGACGGCTTATGGCAGAGAAATGAACATTAATTTCACAGGCAACAGTTCTGGTAGATTTTCCTGCAGTCAGCATGCCAATTGCACACTCCCTCAAAAGCTGTGACATCTGTAGCATTGTGCTGTGTGATCAATCTGCATATTTCAGAGTGCCCTTTTATTGTGGGCAGTCTAAGGCACACCTGTGCAATAATCATGCTGTCCAATCAGCACCTTGACATGCCACACCTGTGAGGTGGGATGGATGATCTCGGCAAAGGAGAAGATCTCACTAACACAGATTTAGACAGATTTGTGAACAATATTTGAGAGTAATGGGTCCTTTGTGTTTGTAGAAAATGTTTCAGATCTTTAAGTTCAGCTCATGAAAAATGGGAGCAAAAACAAAAAGTGTTGCGTTTATATTTTTGTTCAGTGTACATCACGCCTGATTTCTCAACCCTAGCCGGAATAAAGCTGGTATGAAGGTGGAATCCTCCAAATCTAATCAACAGCATCAGCCTAAATGTAATTCATTCTGTAGTTCTGGTTCATTTTAACACTGGACTATACTGCTATGAATAATGCATATATTATGTTATTAGCCTCTTTCATCATTTTGTGTGTAACAAGCACCAGTGATGGATAAACCAATAGGATTACATTTTATCTCTTACTGTTCCCTTCATTTGGTTCAAACCAGTCTGATGTTTGAAGTCTCATAAACCAAAAGTAACTAGCTTGTTTTTCAAAGTCTTTGTTACAGCTCACATGTGTGTGAAATGAACAACAGCCTGGAATCTGGAGCTGTTCTCTTCATAGTTTCTTTTAGCTAAACTATTAGCTTACTACATTAGCTACCGTATTTTTCCGCACTTAAAATCCCTTAATTTTCTTTAAAATCGACAGTGCGCCTTATGTATGAATTCTGGTTGTGCTCACTGACCTCGAACCGATTTTATGCGGTACACGGCGCTCAAAAATATGTCAAAAAATGTTTTAGTGCGACTTTGGTAAGCTATGAAGCCGCACCGCTTGATGGATTGTTGGAGCATTACGGCTGCCGTAGTCAGGAGCCTCACAGACTCATCTGGGTCCAAAACTCCGTCTTCTTCAGGTCTCAAATTCAAACAAACACTGCAGCATCACTGAGAGTTAAGAATAGAGCAGGGCGATATAAGATTTTTTCATATTACGATATGTTTTTTTCATTTCTGGCGATAACGATATTTATCACGATATAAGTCAAATAACTATATTTGTAAGATTTAAATGTGCCGTTGCTCACAAGTAAAATGTGAAATAATCAGCAGCTTGTTTTAATTTAAATATTTATTTCCCATAATAAGTTCAACAGGGTAGATGTACTTAAGGAACATGAGACTTTTTCAGATAAATAAAGGCAAATATTGCAAACTACACAAAACGCAGCCGCTAAAGCGTTTAAGTTTCAAAATAGAACAAACAAAACAGACTACTAAATTGTCAATTCCACTTAGAAACAAAATATTAATTCTAAAAATAAATCTTAGTTCATTTTACAGAAGAACAGACAAAATTGACTAACTTTTGTCAATATCAAATAAACTGAGAACTAAAAGGAAATTCTTAATCTCTCCTTGTTGTATAGCTTCGCTTTTCAAACAGTTTTAACAGTTACTTTAGTCTGACAAAAGCCGAATGACGAATTAGCGCTTCCAGCCAGAGATTGAGCATGCACCGCTTTATTGTATTTCCAGACTTGCTTTCGGCACAATTTACAGTGCGCGCTGCTCTGTTTTTTGTCAGACTTGAAATAGCCGAAATACCTTCACACTACGGAACTTCTATGGCCCTTCCATTCGACAATCTCTCGGCATTGGAACCATCATCTTTTTTCTCTTCGGTAACCTTCGCTCACGCTCTCGGTTGATTTTTCTCTAGTCGGCACACTCATTTCCTTCATTACCCGGGCGGCACGGCGGCTGGCTGCTTCCCAAACATATATACATATGTGCGGCTTGGCACTTGTGCTGCACGTAACAAGTCACGTGACGCTGCGGCTGTGATTGGTTCGGCTCTGCGCTACTTAATTTGGATTGGCTGTTCTTTTTTTTTTTTTTTTTTTTTTTAAGAGGCCAAGAGAGATGAGGCCTATCACAATAGTTTAATTTTTCTATCGAGAAAAAGTTATTTCGCAATACATATCATTATCGTTCTAGCGCCCAGCTCTAGTTAAGAACTATCTAAATTATTTTATCTTTAATAAAATGATCAGCGTTGCTGCTTTACCAGGTGTAACAATTAAGTTTAACATCCAAAAAATGAAAACCCCAAATTCAGTATCTTTTGAGACACTGAATTTGGGGTTTTCATTGGTTGTCAGTTATGATCATCAAAATTAAAAGAAATAAACACTTGTAGATTATCAGTCTGTGTGGAATAAATGTATACATTATACAGCTTTCACTTTTTGAATGGAATTGGTGAAATAAATCAACTCTTTTATTATATTCTAATTTTATGAACAGCACATGTATATACAGGGTGGGCCATTTATATGGATACACGGTAATAACATGGGAATGGTTGGTGATATTAAAGTCCTGTTTGTGGCACATTAGTATATGTGAGGGGGCAAACTCCTCAAGATGGGTGGTGACCATGGTGGCCATTTAGAAGTCGGCCATCTTGGATACAACTTTTGTTTTTTCAATAGGACGAGGGCCATGTGACACATCACACTTATTGGTAATGTCACAAGAAAAACAATGATGTGCTTGGTTTCAACGGGATTCAAGGCTCACTAGAGCCCGTGAGAACACCGGACTCCCCGCAAATCATTTTCAAACCCTCGCGGTCTGTCGCTACTCAGGTTAAACATGATGTATAAGTCACTTAGATAATTTAAAAATGTTATTGTTTGGCTTTTTTCAGTGTTTTATTTGTTCCTGAGTAAATCGGTTTGGCTGAGATTAAAGTTACAGTTGTCACACAGCTGAATAAACGTCAAGCAGAAAACTGATTAAACAGAAGTGTTAGATGGTCGAGAGTTTACTCCAGTGTCCTGTTATATTTTAGATAGCAAGGAGCAGACAGCTGAGTTTATTAAACTCCATCGAAACAATCTGCAAATTTCATTAAAAGTTTAATAAATTATCATCTTTATTTTTAGTTAGCACATACCTTAAATACTCCAAGCTGTAAGCTAATGATGGTTATATAAGAGGAGCGTTTTTCTACTTTTCACCTCATTCACCCATTCACACCCAATCAAACAAAGCTTTTTCTATGCTTAGGTGCTTTCTATCAAACTATCAAGCACCAAGGGATCGAAATTGCAAATATATGGTGCCACAAATATTCTGATATATCTAAGAAGAGGAGGCTGACATAACAGGTAAAAACATGATCAGACAGGCAAAAATAACTCCAAGATATATTTGTTCACATATAATTCTATTTGAAAGGGTTTGGGGGTCGTCAGGTTACTTACCTTCCAAGTGGTCCTCTGTACTTAATATATCTAACATGGGATAAATCTATACGTTGTGACAGAATCTCTTCAGTCTGCTGGAGGCTGAGCTGAATTGTTCATAAGGCCTGACAGTGAAGACTAAGGTAGACTGATGACAAGGCCGTAAGCTCCTCATCCCTCAGACACAGTCACCATTATAGCTTCACATCCATCTACCTTCCCACCTGACTCTATCCTGACAAGGAGACGAGTCTAGAGAAATTCCTCCATTTTTAACTCGCTTCTTCGATCAAGCTACAATCTTTGCTATCTGTGTTTGCCTCCTCCATCTCCTCCATCCATCTGCGTACTGCATCTGAGTACTCCAGGGCCTAGATCACGATGGTCCATTGGCTATAATGTATGCTCTAACCCTAATCAAACCCAACCATGTCAGATGTCGGAAAAACATCTTCCAGTAGGCTTCAATGGTCCAACTCTTCACATTCTACATTTCTATTAGGGGTGCAACGATACTCGTATCGATATTGAACTGTTCGATACAGTGCTTTCGGTTCGGTACGCATATGTATCGAACAATACAACATTTTTAATTTATTTTATCAACTTTCCTTCTGACGATGCTGTCTGTGTTGAGCGCTCAGTGGATCTGCGCTCGACAGTGCAGCCTAGGCGGAGTAGTCCAACGCAGATTCACTGAGCGCAGGGCAAGCTAGCGAGACAGACGTTAAGCTCTCCTTGCAACATGGCAAATTGAACCTCCCCCACCCTCATTCAGATCTGGCGTTTGGAACTATTTTGGTTTTCATGTGACGTATGACCCTGAAGGTAAGCGCGTCATGGACTAAAGTAAAACAGTATGTTGGATGTGCCACGCAATGCTCAATTACATTGGTGGGAACTAGTACGTTAGCGCAGTTAGCTGTGGGAACACAACGAATATGACTGCACATTTACTCCGACATCATCCTAGTGCAAAGACAAGTGGAAGCAGACAAAAACAAGCACGCATGGTACAAACTTTACCCGAGTCATTTAGACAGCCGTTAGCACAGGATTCTCCTTATGGGGACCTGATATGTTTAATATGCTGCTGAGAATATAGCCCAGAAGAAGCGTATAGTATAGCTTTTATTTTGGAAAGAGCCATTTCTCTGTAATAAACTCTCTTTTCCAAAGAAGAGTGATTTCTCGATCAGATAGATTTATTTTTTTATTACTTTGTTGTTTCAGCAACATTCAATTTAAAAACTGTATTTTTGAGTTAAAATATATATTTATCATTTTAATAAATGACAAATTAAAAAGGCATGAACATTTTTTTTTTGTATTGAAAAAATATCGAACCGTGACACCAAAGTATCGAACCGAACCGTGAATTTTGTGTATCGTTGCACCCCTAATTTCTATCGACATCAATTCTAGTTTTACTCACTAATTGCAATAAATGCATAGTTTAAAATGAAACTCTGACCTTTTCGTCTGGACTTTGCAGCACTGATTGTTGCAGGAACTAAGCAATATGTTCAATTACACCCCGTCCTCCAAAAGCCATGTGAAGCACCTCTCTAGATCTTCACAAATCACTAAGAGTAGATGGTCCCAGACCCAGGAAGTTTCCTTTTGTCTTCTTGATTGCTCAGAACTCTGCTGAACACCACTTATAGTTTCTACAGTTGATACTGATGTGTAGATATTCAAGTACAGCATTACAAGCCAGTGTGTGTTTTCCATCCTGCAGTTCATCCTCTTCTGCTGGTAGGTGTGGAAGAAATCAGAGTAAACAAAAAGGGCTTGAATTAGGCTACTCGAAGCCACTAAGTGTTTTAGAGAGCCTCTCTTTGTGTAGCTAAAACCAAACAGCCACAACTTAATCACAGCTCTCTCTTTCAAAGGCCCGTATTGTGGGACAGATAGGGACTCTAGCCAATTAAGGGTTGACCTCGCATCAAGGAGCATGAATGGGTCACAAGGAGCGTTCTCTTCTGGCTGTGGGTAATTGTGGCCGGGCTGAATGCAGATGGCAGCTGGCAGAGAGAGATCAAATCTGAACACAGATGGGCAGCACCAATAAACAGCCACTAAACTGACTATTTTATGTAATAATGTTTCAGCCATTAGGCAGTTACTTTTACTTCACTACAGTTACCAAAACTAACCATCGACGATAACAGGACGTACAACAGCACTGGGCAGTGAAGTTGAAAGTCAGCATTAGACACAGTTTGATTATTTATTTTTTTATTTTTGAGTTTATTAAATGTTCAGTTCAGCCTGTAGATCTGCTGTCATGTCAGAACAGGCAGAACCTGAAGAACTGTGGAGGAAATAGCAGAAAATGGTAGGGAAATATGTAAATTATCGTTTCATTCACATCCATCAGGCTGGTAATCGAAAGAGGTGAAAGACTATTTTGCTTCTAAGGGATGCACTTAGGCAAATAAACACCTTATTTTAACAGAAAGAACTCAACAATGTCTGCTGATTTAATTTCATGTCATATTTTGATACACTGAACTTTGGTGAACAATGAGGAACAAATGTAATTTGATGAATTGGATCCAGATTAGCAGTAATAGATGGGTGGATGTTACTCTGATAAAAAACTGAACAAACAAACAAAGGCAGTCGCTACTTTACATTTCTCAAATCCAATTCAATTTGAGGCTTTAGCCAAACATTTACAAATGCATGTGTATGGATAAGAAACACTTTCATGTTATTTTAAATAGACAAAAAGCTCGTCATCTGAAGCATGAATGCCTTTCATGTAACACTGCATGTCTGCTGCAGGTCCTGCAGTCATGCGACTGTGTCCATGTGTGTGTATGCGTGTAATACTTTTTCTGCTACATTTCCTGCTTCGACTTCTGCATCAGAGAAAAACCATGTTCCTCCAGCACACAGCGTGTAAGACATGAAGCTCGATGCCACTGTCCCACCCTGGGATCTAATTGGCTGTGCTAAAATGCCAGTCAAAATCAAACGAGCAACTGGGACCAATTACAAATGATTACATCATTGCCTAGTTTGCCATTCAGACTTGTACAATAGCCAAGGTATCATCACAGCTCATCACAAAGTCTTCTCCTCCATTTCACCCTTTTAATGATCAACTTGCTCATATCTGTTCTTGTTTATTCTTTGGTTGCTCATTCCTTTTTCAGGATTTCTGTTTTCAGCCCCCCCTTTCCCCTCCCTCTCTGTTCATCCGTCCCCTCCCCCCACTGGCTTGCATTCATCCTCCATGCATGCTTCTCCCCCTCTCACTCTCTCTTTCACTCCATCCTCTTCTCTGCCCCGCCCACCTCCCTCTCTAATTCCAGATTTGCTTGAAGCACCGTCTTTGTTTCCATGCCGATTGTATGGTGTGTGTGTGTGTGTGTGTGTGTGTGTGTGTGTGTGTGTGTGTGTGTGTGTGTGTGTGTGTGTGTGTGTGTGTGTGTGTCCGATGAGATCTGCTGGTAGGCTTCCAGAACTAAAGAACGCTGCAGGACTCTGAGATGCTGGGTTGTATTTTTAGCGGGTGCTCGGGCTCTTCTCAGCTCTCCCAGCTCCTTGTTAGGTGAGGCCTGCTCGAGCTGAGCTGATATACTTCTGCTAACCTCCCCCAAAGCCCCCTGAGTCCTCCACTGCCGGCACAGCCACTTAATCTCACTCATTTACTTGTAACTGGTACGCTCAGTTTCACTGCAATTCCACATGTTTGTGAAACATACGTTGTGCCATATGGTCCTTTTTTTCCAAAGTAACAGACATTGCACTACAGTTATGTTTAATGGTTCTTACAGGACATAAGACAGCTTGTAACAGTAACAAATAACAAACCATCACTTTCAGCCATTTCTTTGTGAGTTGGGAATAAATGCTGTGGCAATGTGTGTGTTTTATCTCTGCAATGATGTGCTAGGGTTGGAGTGGAGTCCCAGGGGTCATTAGACAGTGTATGTATGCTTGATGACCTTGTATGTTTTATTTAACCCACCCTAACCTACCTGCCCAGTGACTGCAGGGTGAAGGTGCTGTCAGGTCTTCTAAAAGCTTGTGATTAAATCAAATTAGAGACTATGCATGTCTAGATTTACTCTGAAGTATCACAGACATCAGACACTGCATCTTTAAAAACTAAGAGTTGTGTTTCTACAAAACCCTCTCAGATCTCGCTGGCACATGGGAGACAGAGTGGTTTTCTTCATTTGTTATCCACAGCAGGTGCTGAGCCCCGTTCACAGACTGGACCCGGCAGCATGTCTGTCGGTGTCACTGAACACCAGCAGCACTGTGGAGGTGTTTGTGCAAGTCTGTGGGAGGGTTTTAGCCTGAAGGACAAAGGCTGCAACAGCACGGTCAAACAAGGGGACTTGACTTCGTTTACCCCCAACCTCCCACCCTGCTGCCTGCGCCTTAGGGCAGGAGACAGGATTTAAAGGGAGGGGAGAGGAGAAAAAGGGCGCGAGGTGGTGGGGCAGAAGAAGGCTGATGGGAATAAGAGTTTCTCTCTGTGTGACTTTATGTTCAGTGAAGATGTTTCTGAAGACTGAGTCATGACTGCAAAATCAAAGGGTTTCAGTGACGCTGTCTGTACAACACACAGCTCCGTACTCTGTGCCACACCAGTCACACTGGGACTGGACCAGCTGGACCAGCATAAGAGTCAAAGTGGTGGAGATATGGATCAACACCTCCAGGATAAAATCAGTTAGATGAAATGACAGGCAGACAGCCATGTTCACAACGAACTGTGTCGAGTAAGAAAACGACGTCTGCACTTCTTCATGATACTCTGACCAGATCTTCCTTTCTTCTTTCTTTCCTCCTTGTTTCCTTTGTTACTTTCATCTTTTATTCCTCTTATCCCTTCTTTTCATCACATCCTTCCCTTCTTCTTTTCTCTTTTTCATTCTTAAATTCCTCTTATTCTTTTTTCTTATTTCCATCTTCCCCTCTTTCCATTCTCTCATTTTTCTACTTCCTTCCCTGTTTCCCAACTTCCTTCCATCGTTCTTTCCTTGGTTTCGTTCCCGTTGTTTCTTCCTTTCAGTGAGAGACCGTCTAGGGTTACAGTTTGATTTCCAACTGTTCAAATTATAAATCTGTCAGGTAAATTTCAAAGATGCAAAATGAAAAACCAAATCCATCCATTCATCCGTCGCTTATCCAGAACAGCAGGAAACAAGTTGGAAATAAAATATATTTGAAACTTTTGGTGTGATTAAAGATTGAAGAATACATAAAATTAGCATTTTAACTGATATGCATCAAAAATTATTTAACTTTTTTTTCAGAATTGAGAAAGGCCTCTAAAACAGGAAATGCCATAAACATAACCGAAATAACAAATGTGCTCCCTGGCCAATCAAAACCTTCGCGGAAACCCTTTGTGTGCTTTCCCAGTCTGTTTGACTGGCTTTACTGTGTCATCATCACCTACATGAATGTCTGAATTCATCCACACATGCAGCGTGGTCTTGGACCATCTGGCAGGTGGTGTAATGAGGGTCACGACCTCCTGTTGCCCCCTCTCCCTCCATTATCAGGCTAACATCTTCACAACAGCAGCAATCTGGCCTTTTTCAGGCAGTGACAAAAAAAAAGAAAAAAAGCTGTTGCAGCGCTGCAAATGTATGAAAACACAGATGAGATGTCACGTTTTCACTGTGGACCACATGAAGTACAGAAACAAACTCCCACAATGCCATTTCTGTGAGTTACTGTGACTGAGTGTGCGGTGCTTCCTGTGTTGTTTGGTGAAATCAGCCGACACTCCCCGTACACCAGATGCTCAGATTAACAGCAGATTAAGGCCATTCCATCAGGGTGCTGCTTCCAGGGCCCGATTCACCCACCACCCACTCTCTTATTAGTTGCACAGGACCATAATTCACAAAGAGCATCTATCAGGGTGTCATACATGTGGAAACCAAACCCAGTTTACCCCTCAGAGCTATGATGTCCTCATTGTGTTCATCATTGCACAAAGCAACAATGAGGCAGATCATATTATTCAATCTTCACTTTCAGCAGTTTTATTCTGGTCTTTCACTGCGCTCAGTCTTTTTACAGTGAATGTGTTGGTTTCAGTGTGAGGGACAAATTCCTTCGCACCTATGCATCAATGCCGGTTTGAACCACCCTGCACCCCGACGACGATATTAGCAAGCTGCCACATACAAAGAGCCATGAGGCTGAACAGAAGGCACAGCAGAAAATGTGCCATTATTACAGTTTATCAAAACTTAGGCCCAATTTTCACACGTTTGCACATTTTGTCATATCTAGCAATGATGTCATTGTTCTCACTAAACATTGCCCATGCTCGCTCAGAGGTGAAGCGAGATAACGTCCTGAATAACAACTTTAAACTCAATCATTTTAAAAATTTGCATCCAGCTATGGGTGAATGTTTGGTAAAGACTGGCGTTAGCTTCACTAACTGCAGCAATGGATGATGTTTATCTTTTGAAAAGAGAGAATCCTGAGCAAAAAAACAATTAAACTAACTAACTAAGCATCTCTCCTTCAAATATAAACTCTCAATCCAATGATTTATTCATCAGACTTGTTATTGTGCTGCTGGGCTGCACATCAGTCAGGATCTTATCGTTACTGATGATTCCAAACGAATGAAGGAACAAAAAAAGGCTGTGTCACCCAACTCCATACAAGTCTATGCATTTTACTTTCCTGTCTGGATTTTTTAAACAGCTTGTTGAGACGTAATGTTGCAGTCCTATTGGTTTTTACAACAAAAGATTTAAAAGATAGTATACAATAATACACAACACCTGTTGATTTGATTTATTCTCATTTTGCAGCCTTCGAGCTGAGTCTTAATTTTATGATTTGTCTAAACCAAGACGATCTCAGGTCACATCCCATTTCCTACAAACCAACTGTTTTCTGATGAGGTGCCTTTAAAAGACAAAAGAGCTCCTCTGCAGTCTGGCAGCTGCTGTGTTGGCTTACAGGGGTTACTTGCACAAAACTGACCTCATTACTTGAAACACTGGCCATGTTTAATATGGCCATCGTCCACTGATACAGAATTTGTATAATAAAATATATATACAAAGAAAACACGTCTGCTTGTGCATATGTTCAGTTTTGTGGTCGCAACTGCTGATATACTTTACATTCACATATTTGGGCAACCTGCAGCACTTGAGAGAAGAGGTCAAAGTTCATTACAGCCATCTAAACACTAAGAGCATATGCTTTTTAAAATCTCCACCAGCCTTTCTACTTTAACGCAGCACCACTGGCTGAAGCTCAAACCTTGACAGAGCTTCCATCTTGTTTTAGACGGCTGTAAACACTCACTACAGTGCCGTATTTTTCTCTTAAAATCCTTTAATTTTCTCAAAAATCTACAGTGTATGAATTCTGGTTGTGCTTTCTGACCTCGAACCAATTTTATGCGGTACACGGCGCTCAAAAATCTGTCAAAAATGTTTTAGTACGACTTTGGTAAACTATGAAGCCGCACTGCTTGATGGATTGTTGGAGCACCGTAGTCAGGAGCCTCACGGAGTCATCTGGGTCCTAAACTCCGTCTCCTCAGGTCCCAAAGTCAAACGAACACTGCGGCATCACTGAGAGTTAAAAACTGTCTAAATTCTTTCATCTTTAATAAAATGATCAGCGTTGCTGCTTTACCAGGTGTAACAATTAAGTTTAACATCCAGGCATCCATGAAAACAGAATTTATTAAATTTAACAGAGTTAGAAGTTAGCAGGAAGTTAGCTCGCTAGCTTCCACCTAAACATGATATAGCATGTTCTGACTGAGAGATTTTCTGAAAGAATTCAAACACACAGCTCTGCTACCACTTCCAACATAAATGAAGACAGGAAACTAAACAGCAGTGACGTTTGTAAGGTTACTGAAGTTGGTAGCTGGTATATAAGACTTCAATACTTGAAATGTGCAATTCACTTGTATTTTTATTTTTATTCCTATTTATTCTATTTATCCCCTTTGTATATTTTATTTATATATGTATCTGTATTTATATATGTGTATATATATATATATATATATATATATATATAATATTCTGCTCACGCTCTAACTTCTGTTGGTGCTGTGCTTTTCTTATCTTATCTTATAATGATGTGCTACGTGATCGCTAGCAACACAGCTATGTTAGCATAACATAAACAGTGAAGCTGGAGGATGAACGCTAACTTCTTTCCACTTGATAAAAGTTAACGTGAGGGTTCCTGATGGTTAGAGACAAATGCAATCACATGGCAGGATGCTGTAAACGGACCAAACTTCAGTCAGGAGAACAACTGAGATAATCCATCCACAATACGAGGTTAGTCATTAATATACTGCAACAACATGGGAATAGAGCAGCTGCAGAGAATTCAACATTAATGAATCAATGGTACGGAAGTGGAGGAAGCAAGAAGAATGAGCTGAGTAAAGTTTGACTTATCTGACTGTTTTGTTTCGCTTAATGCACCTTATGGTCTGAAAAATACGGTTAGTCATTTTAACTTTGTCTTCATAACTGACTCATAACTATCCCCTAAATTCCCTTGTATATACTGAACAATGAGCTCAACCTAATTTTCCCATCTTCCTAAGACCTGTTGCCACTGATTAAGTCCAGTTCTTAAGTAATGGGGCTTACCTCAGCCTCCCCCTCCGAATCTCCCTTCCTTCAGATTGGCTTGTTGAGAGCCGCTCTTCCACTGAGACCATTTGTGATGAAGGGTCAGTGAACAGTAGATGGATGAATTGAAAGGCCAGATGCATCTTTCAGGTTCTGTGTCAGGCCTTTGCTAACACTGTTAATCTGCTGTAGACAGGTTGTTTGTTTGTTTTTTATCCTCCACTTGTCCAATTTACTCAGTGTTAATAATACACTACACACCATATACAGAGATGCCAGATTTTTAGCTAATAACATTTTGGGAATCACATTATTGGTGCAAAAATACTATGTTAAGCCTTTCAAACTGTGTTGCCTTCATTCTTAAACAATCCCCTTAAGAAAGTCACCTACTGTAAGTTATTGTAAGCAGCTACTAAAGTGCCTTTAAAATGTCAAATATGTTCTTTGGCAGATTGTCTGATACATGCAGACACAGCACTGATTCATCCTTCGAGTTCGGAGCCTTTTTATGCTCGAATGATTCATAGGACAGTGTTGAGTGGCTTCAAACCAGTTGGGTGACCTTCTTATTGGCTGCACCCTGTCTGTGCGTTTACTGCAGAGAGGCTGCGGCCAGCTTTTGCTGTAATGCAGCACTACGCCCCAGCAGTCCTAATGCCCCAATGCAAGTCACAGAAGTGCAGCAGGCCCTTAAAATGCTGCAAAACAACACACATGGATGTGCAGACACACAGTGTAGAGCCAGTGTACTACTTCTACTACTGTGTGATAGGATGTGTTTGCTTTAGTGTATATCAGAAAGGGTTGAGGAAGAGTTTCTATTCAGATGTATGACTTTTCTTACCTCCAGACTGTCACAGTCGCAGGCACACACATAATCCTGGGATCACCCTGCCAGTGCTACCCGTAAAGTGAGTATAGTGGGGTTTCTCACGCCCCCTAATCTGATTATGCCACATGATTGGATGTTTCACTGTGACTGCAGGCAGTGAGTTCCAGGGGACGCATCTCATCTGCACGCGCCACCGCTTACGAGCCATCTGGGTGGACTAGATGCCGAGTGAAAGTCAGATAGGACCTCTCCCAGATTCTTGACCATCTGCACAGCTGGCTACAGCAAAAGGGATATGAAACAGCAACAAGCGGCCGCAGCCTGTCCCTGATGCGCTTAGGTAATGCTAATGAGCAAAGAGCAAAAACCTCATTAAGGTTTGATGCCTAACAGGACCTTCCAACCATGACTGTGTCCTCTTTGCCATGAAATCGCTTGGTACCAGAAGCACTTGGTCATTCCATCATGCACTAGTCAGGGGTTTTAGGAAACAGAGTGGAAGAGAGTTTATTTATCTAATACGAGATACCGGAAAGTTCATATTGCTGCAAAATGAAGTGAGGGCCAAGCGTGCGCGCAAGGCTGGATCAGAGAGAGAAGGAAGTAAAGCCGCTCTTCAAATGGTAATTTCCCCTGCTTCACTCCTGGACGCTCAAAGTGCTGACTCAGGGGGAAAGTCCAGATTGCTTTTGGAACAGGATGAAAGAGTTTTAAGAAGAGGGGGAGAATTTATGCTCAATTTCATTAAGTTTTTGGCTGAAGAAAGAGGTCAGCGGGACCTTAAGGGGCTTATCTGGAGCCATAGGCTATTCCTGTTCGATTACCAGCTATTGATGAAGGCCTTAAATTGGTCTCTGTTCAATATGACAGCAGGTGAAGTCGGGCTATCAGGCGTGTAAGGAAGTGGGAGTGGATTAAAAGAGGAGATTGCAGATATGCCTGGTGGCCACCTTCAGCTACGTGAATGAGCAGCTCTGTGTGAGGCTGTGTGCTACCTCTGCTGGAAAAACCTGTGTAGGTTTGGATTTCAGTCAGGTGCTTCAGTTATTATTAAGCTAAGGCACGAGAGCTGCAGGAACTGGAAAAAACAGAACTGCGGTATTATGTTTTTCTGCAATTTGACGTTATATTAACCACTGTGACATCACCCACTGGTTAGTGAAATGTTGAGCCTTGAGCTGAGTACCATCAGGATCTGGATGTTTTGAAACCAGAAATGACACGTAAGAGTGGCTCTAACTCAGAAACAACGGGACAGTGAAGACTCACACAATAGAGAGACAAAGCTACCCATTTTCATTCTACTGGGGACCATGATTAACAAACTGAACTCCACGGAAATGTCACGACTACAGCACATGGCTGCCCCTCCCCAAGTATGGTGGAAGGTCTCTTCCTGTTAAAATGGAGTTCTTCCTTGCCACTGTCGCCAAGCAGCTCTCACAGGGTTTTCTCTTTAATGCTTTTGCCTTGAGGAGGCTGTTGGTGCCACTTGACTCTAAATACATAAAACTGAGAAGTGTTTCTCCTGAACAGTCACCAAACACCACTGAATGATGGAAGCTCTCTTGTGTGGGCTCTCCTCAGCATCTTGACTAATCAGCACCTTCTCTGGGCACCAAGTAGTTCGTGGGGAGACTGAGGCACGGGACCTGCCCTTTGCCTCTTATTGCCTGTAGGAGACACAGGCGAGTCCCTCAGAAAGGGCTGTGTGGGTGCCAGGGCATCCACGCAGCCACTTCATTCTTTGCAGTCTCATGTGTCCTGAATGCTGAGCTAAAGGACAAAATAAGCCGTGTAGGGGACGGCTCAGCTGCTGTTTGAATTACTTTAGAAAAATTATTCACCTCTGCAATCAGTTTCTTTAGTAACAAAAAGAAACAAAAAACTTTAAATGTAAATAAAAACCCTAAATTAGAGTCATGGAAAATGTTTAATTAATAAATGAAATGATTAAAAAAAGAAATCAACCCACAGATTTTAATTTGAAAGCTTTTAATGTTTAGAGGCGAGACGCGGCTTCTCTCTTTGGTTCACATCTGCACCGACAGTGTCAAATAGCTAGCAGCACCTCTGCTTCACTACCTTTCATGCTGTACAGCAAAGGTTCACCATCTCTAATCACAACAAGTGCTCCAACGTCATCATGTTGATGATTAGGATCAATAGCGTCGATGGCAGACATCATCAAGACTTTGTCACATGAGCTCGATAGTGTACTCTGCAGGCAGGTGGAACCATCATGGCAGGTGGCAACGTGGTCCACTTTCAACAACATGTAGACATGAACGTATCAACTTGTCTGGTGCACAAATGTGCTGTATATTTAAAGCTGACAATGACACAATCAGCAGCAATTTAAGGACAATTATCTGGCTTTGCAAACACTCTGCAGGAGTTGACCAGAGACAAACAGGACATGGGTCTGTAATACAGCAGAGGTAATGGAGCAGAGCAGAGGAGGCCCCGATTAGTCGACTAGTCACGATTACGTCGACTATCAAAGTCGTCGACGACTGATTTACTAGTCGACACGTCGTTTGAAGATTTGTAAGATCACAAAAGACGCAGGAATGAGTAGTAGGACTTAAGAGTGTAATAACGGACTGAAACAGAAGATGGCAGCACTGCATGTACAAGGATGCCAGCTGCCGTTAAACCACGAAGAAGAAGAAGAAGCAGCTGTGTCCCAGAATTCATAGCGCAGCCCAGCTCAGTTTCCAACAATGGCGGCAGCTAGTTAGTTTTAATGTTACTCTTATTATTCTTTCTGGGTCACAAAATAAACGTTTAGCATATTTTCAGGCGAGAATGTAGCTGTGTAAACCTCAAATATCTGCTCAGTTTATCAGGACACCACATATTTTCAAAAGCGCGCCAACGTTTTCAGAGACGTCTGTTACCCACTAGCTTGATAGCTAGCCGGGGGCTAGGCTCACTAGAGCCTGTGAGAACACCGGACTCCCGGCAAATCGTTTTCAAACCCACCGCTGTCTTTCGCTACTCAGGTTAAATATATATAAGTCACCTAGATAACTTAAAGTTATATAAAGTTAAGATAAAGTTATAGTTTTTACACAGCTGAATAAACGTCAAGCAGACAGCTGATCATCAGAAGTGTGAGATGCTCGAGAATATACTCCGGTGTCCCGTTATATTTTAGATAGCAAGGAGTTTATTAAACTTCACCGAAACAATCTGCAAATGTCATTAAAATTTAATAAACTATCATCTTGTCTTTATTTTTAGTTAGCACATACCTTAAACACTTAAAGCTGTAAGCTAATGATAGTTATATAAGAGCAGATGCTGCTGGTGCAATAAGCTGTACGTTTTATGCATGATCTGATTAGTCGACTAATCGCAAAAATAATCGGTGACTAGTCGACTATCAAAATAATCGTTTGTGGCAGCCCTAGTTGCATTGAAGCTGGAGACTGAAGGGAAGCAGCAGAAAGTTAAAAAGCACATCTCCGACTTTAAAGACCTTAAAGAATTAAGTGAAAAATAACAGAAATTTGATCTAATTATCCATCTCGCTGTGGTAACTAACAAGAAGGTTCACCTTTACAATTACAAGTGAATGTTTCTGGGGTCTGAACATGATCATCTGGTCTAAGATACTGTGATGGACTATGATTCCACAGGTGACCAAAAAGCATCTTTCCGAGCGCGTGCTTACCATGTAAAGCTATCACCAAGATGAAGCGTAATTTATGGTCCCAAAAAGCTGTCTGCCTGCATACACAAAGAACAGAGAGGTGAACATGCTCCATTTCTAGTTTGCTTAACGTGTTTTCAAATTCCACTCGAGCTCTGAGAGTAAAAGACGCCATCTTCCTTGCAAACTACAGGAAACCACAGCAATCTGCTAGAAAATGCACAGGTGTAACCTGTTCATGTCTGGAGTTTAATACCTTTAATATCTCAAATACTTTTTATCATTCAGTATCGCTTGGAAACAGAAAATAAACAAACCTGATAAAACTTGATGAGAAAATTCCAGAAAGTATTTAACATTAAAGACTAATGGAGACAAAGCTGAGTCGGTTTAGTGAAAATCACAACATCAGCAGAAGTCACACTCGCAGTGATCTACACTCGGAGCTTCATCCACCTGAAGTCAGTCGCACAGCTGATAGTGACCGACAGCCAACAGGCATCAAGCTAAACTAAATCACATCGAGCTGTCTCAAGGCGGCCCAGGAACAAACGAGCACTGCATGTCTTTGTGTGTGTGTGTGTGTGTGTGTGTGTGTGTGTGTGTGTGTGTGTGTGTGTGTGTGTGGGGCAGCTAATTGTATCACACAAACAGTATCTTTTCGATGAGCTGCAGTGTAATAAACAGACTTTGTTCTTCCGATTTCCCACGCTTTCAAAGACTCCGTTTTATCTGATCTACAAATTGTTCTCTTTCTTTTCTTGCATCACTAATTCACTTAACACATCTGCAAGCAATGTCCACACGTCTGCTTCTATCTTCACCGTGGTCGCTCCACGTACATCTCTCCCTCCCGCATGGAAATCAACTTTCAGTAATCACACATGTACCAGAGCCCCGCAACCTCGTCCTCTGTCCCCGCAGAACGCACAAACATAAAAATTACACAAAAAAATAGATACATAAAAAAAATCTGCAATTTAGCTCATTTATGCACCCATGTTTAATTCAGTATGAAAGTCTACTGCATTTTGAACTTCTTTATGCACATGCTGGTCTGTCGCCATGTAAAGGTGAGAGGGGGAGGGGTTTAAGTACAGCATGTAGCGCTGAAGGAACCAACAGCGACCTGATGACAGCTTAGCTGCAACAAACACTTCCCAGCAAGTGTTGTTACAATAATACCTCAAACTACAGCCCGAGTTTAATTTACTATTTCTGTGGGGGGGGGGGGAATCAGACTGAGATGAAGCTGTGGATAATCTGGCAGACAAAGAGGCATTAGCCGGGCTGGGAAGATGAAAATAGTTCTGGCTCCCAGTGATGACTCATTCAAGCAGCAGGAGTTCAAAGACAGTCTTGAGCTGAAGAACTGAGAGAGAGAGAGAGAGAGAGAGAGAGAGGGGAGAGACAGCAAGACAGAGCACAGGCATGAGAGTGAGCTATGTAAGGAGAGAGAGAGATCATGGGGGGTAGTCTCTTGCTCATTGTTTAATGTTTCAGGCGTAACACCACCCCCTCTTAAGGGCTGAGCAGAGGGGCGCTGAGATCCAGCGTGAGGATACCGCCAACCAGCCACAGAAGAGAGCATTCCTCCGGTTACCATGGTAACGAGCCCTCAGCTGGGAAGGGAAGCAAGTGCCAAAAGGATGCACAGAAGAGAAAGAGGGGGTAGAGAAAGAAGACGAGAAAAAGGAGGGGTGTATGACACCAGCCGTAATTTTGATGATCCTAAATCCTGCCTGCAGAGAACGACTCTGCCAGCAGCACTGTGAGGACAACAGGATCACTCCTGGTTCACATTATGCTCACACATTCTAATTAACAAATATTGTACATTTTAGTTTGTGTTGAGGCCAGACTGCATGAGTCCCTGTTTTTTGGATTTTGGTGAGGGGGGGACTTGTTTATCCTGGGGGGCTGATTTTATAGATTTTCTTTTAAAGCTTCCAGCTTTTTCTTAAATTTTATACATAAGCATCGACTTGTGGTGGATTTTATTCTCCTTTGTGCATTTTAATTGATAATTCTCCACCTACATGACTCTGTTTTACTGCATTTATTATTTTTGTAAAACGCTGTGTAGAATTGTTAGCATTATTCTATCAAGACATCCCTCTGTATGCACACGAGGCAGCACAGACCTCTGCTGTTTTACATTCAACAAAGAATAATGAAGCAAAGTCTAATAAAATATAGTGAAGACCCAGAAAAAGCACTCACAGTAATTTCTCATGATCTAAGCACAATGCGCACACACACACACACACACACACACACACACACACACACAAATGCATCCATACGCAGTGAGAGTGATGGGAGTGTTACCACCTGCAACCTGCTGATAATGAAGCTGTATTTCAGCCACCTAAAGGCAGCCATCTGTGGTGGGGATGTCCCTGCTTCTTACACCCCCACTCCCACACAGACACACACTCACACACACAGGGCCCAAGGGACTACTGTCCTTAGGATGCTTTACATCCACATGACATTCATTATAACACAACTGGGAAACATGTACACAGAAAATCATTTTAACATTATGGTCAAATAAAAATAACTGTTGCTGTCACTCCTGCACTTACAGGATAGTGAGCTACCAAACACACATATGCATACAGTGTGTGTGTGTAGAGAGAGGAAAGAAAAGACTGGCAGCTTTCAGTCTTGCAGTGAAAAGGAAACGAACAGCCACTGTCACAGGAGGAGCGATGAAACCATGACAACATGCCAAATGTTGGCCAACACTTAGAAAATGAGCGCTGTGTCGGAGCCTGGGAAACCAGTGTAAGAAGAGAAATACTTCACCGCACACACATGAAAACAGACTGACTAATTGTTGAGAGTCAGCACAGCCTCTCGCCACTGAGCTCTGACCAGCAGACACACCATGAAGGCATTGTTCCAACTCCAGAAGTGCAGGAATAAAGCATTCATCACAGTGGGAGCTTCAAAAGTGAAAAAAAAAAAAAGACTTTAAATGTTCAAAGAAGCGTCTGTGGTCGCACAGACAGCAACGCACTTTGCATCATATCAGTGTGAAAACACAGTTTTTCCTCATCTATGAGAAAGGACGGCAAAGCAGCCCAGAGGACAAGCAACTAAACAACAGCAACGGCTGTTACTGTCTATGAATCGATTAAAGGCCCGTTCAGTTAAACGATTGCTGTTTGAGTCTGTAAAATGTCTAAATAAATGGCTTTCTACAAAAGCCATCCTGTTGCAGCTCTGGGCAAGTGTGTCACACATCCAATCAGGTGGACAGCCTTCAACAAACGCCTCTAAAGCAGGGAAAGCCCTCCACTAACCGACTACAGAAAAGAATAAATGAATGTTCTAGATGTATGAAGTATCTTGCCTGAAAAGGCTTCACTTTGAGCATCCTGGGAAATACAATTCAATTATTATTTGTTCATGTTTCCCCTCATTGAACCACGAGCAAGTGTCCTGGCAGCAGTGGACATGTACACACAAATACACATAGAAAAACACACAAAGTGTACAAGAGCTACAGCCACGCCAGGTTTCCACAGGATGCACGAGGTGATTCCGAACAAACTCCTTGTTTCACCGGGCCAACGATCCAAAAACATTCCAATAATGAAGATGGGAATCCTAACTTTGACAGGATGGAATCGCAGGATGTTTGCCACTTTGGTTAATCGCTTATAAGGAAAAGTGAAGAGACTTTGAGATGATTGCACATTTTCTGTCATCTTCTGTCATTCACTTCCTGTTCAAAGGGAGTTCTTTTGCTCCACTGTCACCAAGTGCTTGCTTATAATCAGCTGTACGGCTATAACTCTACAATAGTTACTTATAAAGCGCCTTTAGGTGACTGTTGTTACGAGCAGACCTGATATAAATAAACTCATGTGAAATATAAAGAGCCATGCAAACATTTGCTTCAGTTTATCCAACTCAGTGATGCGGGTGGACTCATGCTCATAGTCACACCTACAGCCAATTTAGAATCAGTTAACCTAGCATGCATGTCTCTGGACTGCTGAAGGAAACTGGGGAGATTATAGAAACTCCACACAGAAGAGGCTCAGTTGGTGTGTGGATTCAAACCCTGGACCACCTTGGTGTGAAACAACAGTGCTGACCTAAAGCTTTAGATAATTACATTGTCACCAAAAACTTTCATTTATTAGTTGGAAACAATCACATCTTATGTTGTACGTCTGTCCTTTCCAATTAATCTTCAGAATCATACCACAAAGCTGATACATGGCGATTCTGCACAGCGAGTATGCCACTTGTGCAGAGAGGGAAGCACACACAAACAGACTAACAAAAAGCGTGGGCTTGTTCTGCACTTGTGTAGGAGGTTTAATGATGTGCGGACTTCCCCATCTGCCAGCTCAGCACCAGCACTTTAGATTTATACGAAGAGCCTTTCTTGCAGTGCTGTCGCTTCACCACGCCAGCACACACATGCACTCCTGCATGAATCTTCATTTCTACAAGCATATGCACTCAACCACTGTATCCAGTTACAGAGAAGCACTCACAGGGTCACTTGATGTACGCACTGGACAGCACCACTACTGGTAGTGGCTCTTTTAAGCCAGAGAAGATGATGGCACGGGAAAAGAGAAGGCGACATGTGTCTGTGATATCGTACCTCTTTCAGAGGTCAGTGACATGATAACCTGAGGGGTAGATTCTTGCAAGTTTTCACATGTTAACTGTGAAAAATGTCATCAGAATCAGGTTAGAGTGCTGTCTGAACCTTGCTCGTAGCACCCCTCAGCTGTCACAACAGGAAACACTCTGCTTGGATTGAGGTGGTGCAGAACCACCAACTGCTGGCTCACCTCGCCATTCCAATATCTCGAATGGGCATTGTGCAGACTTTGTACCAGGAGCTGGCACATTAATGTCCTGCTGCGCTGGACATTTTCACATGAAGCTTTGCAGGTAATGTCTAGAAAACTTCAGAAATGCAGAACATCTCAGTGCTGTTTTTGCCTGTGAAGAGCAGTGTTTCCACATAATTAGATTCTATTTGTGGCAGCAGGAAGAGCGCATGCACATGTGAAAGGAGGCGCACCAGAACTTCCTTAAATAAATCATTAAGTAATACTGCAGAGTGACAATAAACAATGGAGCAATAAACAGCCACTGCTCCAGCGTGGCGACGAAGTCCGACTCAACCATCTGCAGCCTCTGTGAGTTCAGCGAGTTCAGGGTCTGGTGAGAGAGACTCCTCCAGCTCGCAGTGAGCTCCACAACAGAAGAAAGACTGCTGAGCCAAGCTGAAGTCCAAGATGATGGAGGTGGTGTACAGAGGTAGCTACCTCTGATAGGACAACAGCAAGCTTCTCAGCATCCAGAACCTTCAAAATAAGAGCAAGTGGATTGAAAAATGAGCCACAAGAACGCTTGGGCTATAAGTATCCTTGATATACCTGGGCAGCAGACGTCCCCATCCTGTTTCAGCATATGTGCAACACTGAAAGACAGCCATCACAACAAGAACGGATGTGATGACATCACGCCTTCTTAGTCGCGCTGAACAGCAGCTATTATACTGCCGGTGCCACAGAGAGAAGGAATGGAAAAGAATGAGGTTGTCCGCTTTCAATAGAAGGAAAGCTCTTACACGCAAAGTCGACTCTACTATAAATAGAACTAATATAAAATTTGGAACTTTAGTCGCCTCCAAGTTCTTTGTTCACGAACAAATCAAATTATCTGGGTTGCTTTGTGTGACAAATTGCTCTTGCAGCTTTATCCCATCTGCTAAACAGGAGAATTCTGTGAGTAATACAGCAGCAATGTGGGGCTGTTACAATCCAACTCCAGCAAGCAGCTAATTGGCTGCTTATGAATTATTCACCCCCCTGAGGGAACTGAGCAGTGCATCGGGTCTACCTGCAGGAACTGGAGGGAGAACCTTTATAGTTTCTAGACGCATGTGATCACAGATGGTGGGGCATCCGAAACAGGGAACCAGGCCAGAGCAGCCACATTACTGTCACAGTACCTGAGAGGCGATTCTGATGCAGTGACAACACAGTGCAGTGACTTTGAGCTGCAGATGAAAATCAGCCTTCTGCCTGATGTCTCATTAATATGGCTGTGATGACATCACCTGGCAGCTTGACGGGGATACCTGAACAATATTTTCAGTGTCCATCCCATTTAGGCTCTTTTAGCTATAAACTAAAGATTAAATAATAAACACTTCCAGATCATTCGCAGCGTTGCCTCGAACTGCAGTCTCCAAAATGGCCAAAGCACCGAAGCCCTGAAACAGTCCAGTCCACCAAAATGACTCATAGTGCAGCTGAAAATGATACTTTGCAGGAGCAAAGAGTGATCATCACCCACTGCTGTTCTCCATACTGAACACATTCTATGTACAGAGCAGCAGGACCTCAGTGCAATAAGCCGACGATACCTACGCTGCACCAGCCAATGCAGGGATGTGTTGCGTTGCAGCTGCGGTATGTGTGTGTGTGACAGAGAGAGAGTGAGGGAGAGAGAGCAGGGACCGGACAGTGCAGCATCACCGCTCTGCCTCTCCTGCAGAGAGCAGCCTCAGCACAGCGGGCCCATGTGACAGATGGACGCTGGAACGGAATTAGAGACAAGAAAAATCAGAGGGGCCCATCATCATCATCATCATCATCAGCCCTCTCTGCCTGACAACAAGGATTAAAGGCGCACCGCCACCAACACCACAATCACCACCACCATTATGATCAGAAGAGAGCAGCAGCTCTCTCCCCGCATCCACCAGAAACATCCGCAACTAGCACACGTTTCCTCCCATTTCCCGCATTCGGGACACGCAGGACGCAAAACTGCATCACCCGGCATGATGTCAGCGGGGCAGGTGCGGTGACGCCGAGCGCGGTCCTCACAGCACCCACGCGTGATGTGGGAGCTTTCACTAACCTGTCTGTCCTTTGCCCAGCGTCTTCTCCAGGCGGTACGGTCCCACATAGTTGGCGTAATGCCCGCTGTTGGCGTCCTTGCCCGAAGAAGACATTTTTGGCGTGAAACGACTCGCGGGGAGGGATTTCTTTAGCAGGGGTCCGAGCGGGACGCGTCTCTGGGGCGAAGAGAGCAATTCCACGGAGCAGTGGAGTTCGCCTCGGTCACAGCTCCAGTCTGTGCTGTGCTGCTGGTGGCCGCTGCAATATTAGCGATCCTGTGTGTGCGCCTGTTAATGTGTATGTATATGTGCATGAGTGTGTGTGTGTGTATCCACGTCCGTTGCTAACAGTCCTCCGCCGATTCCCTCAGTGCGGCTCAGATTGCGGTTTTGAATCGGGGTGTCATGATGTTCACGCCGGAGGAGCGGTGCGCTGCAGCCCCGTTGGGTGTGAGCTGATGACGGGACAGCTACTGCTGCTGCCTGGCGCCCCAGCAGCCTGCGTCAAGTCACAGCTGATGCCAGGAGAGTACTTCCGGCTCCACTGTACAAGGTAAAATGTCAAATATGAATCAAATGGTTTTTTTTATAAGCTTTTACGGTCTTATTTGCAAATTTCTTTTCCTATTTATAAACCAAGAAGGTCCACAAAATGCAACAAAAGAGAAAAAAGCATCATTTCCGGTGTTTTGATGCTTTTGTTTCTTGTTCTTCAGAAACTCTTTTTCCTGGAATGGTAACCTTTTGGTTTCTCACTGTAAATGACATGTTTCACCAATACGCAGATGCGCTAACTAACTTAAGTTCCTTTGATTTTCCATGAAAAAACCTTGGACTGATTCAGCACTAGAGGATAGATCTGCACCAGTGTTTATTTTTTTGTTATTACATGTTCAATTCTAAAGTGTAAGGGTTCATTTTAAGCCTAAAAAACCCAAAAATGATGTTTAAAAATGATTTTGAAATCATAATATCTTCTGATTCAAATAATATTATCTCTTCTTATTCTGGAAAAGCTGTGTTTTGCTGAATTTATTATTTTTCTCTTTTAAAATTCCATTTATAGTGTCTGGTTTTAATTTGAAGGGCAGTTCTGACTTCCGCTTCCATTCCCGCTTGACGCAGCTGCTGTAATTATGAAGCGCACATGCGCACATATCTGGCATGGCAAGGATTTTCAATTGAATTTGGCTTGAGGGAGACAGTGGGGGATAAAAGGCTGCCACTGTTTAAAAGTTCCTTTAAAAAAATAAAAATATAAATAACTGAGATACGACACAAAATAAAATATAGTGAAGCACAGAGACATCCAGAAATGTTCTTTGCACTTGTTCATCTCATTTTTCTTTTCGTAATCTTTTAATTGATTTCTGCTGTAACCACTGCATTCTGTCAGACACTCAGTTGTTAATTGAAGGTGAAGAATCATTATGTTTGACTGTGGGTGGTTGTGTGCGTGGCGGTGGAGTACGACTAAATGTTACATGCTGGGACACTCTCACTTGATTAAACCAGCAGTTGGTGACAAAGACCATCTATCTGTCTCATCACTCCTTCACAACAAAGGCCTTTTGACCCAGCACGCTCAGTGGCAGATGGGCCCCCCACCTCCTCCTACCTTCCCTCCCACTTGTCCTTCTGCCTCCTCCTCCCCCAACACACACACACACACACACACACACACACACACACACACACTGTCAAAACCATGTCCCTAACAAAGACTGGCAGGGATGAGTGAGCGATGGTGCATTTTATTGTGATCAGACCTGGCTGTTGGTTGAGACCTCTGTCTACAGATCAGTCATAAGTCCTCTCATAGACTCATGCCACCGTGCGCACTTCCAGTAGGATCGCACCCCTTTGATCCCCGGTGGCTGTAACACTGTTTAACAGCTGCAGACAGCTGTGGTGGTAAAGCTGCACCGTTCTAATCACCTGCAGTGAGTCTATGGGAGAACAGGACTGGCTGTTCAATGAGAACAAAAGTGCAAATAAGGTGTTGCGATAAGCTGACCCCAAATATCTTCTTTTTGTCTTCTATTCTTCATGTGGCAAAACTCCCATATTGCTACAACATAGCAATATGGGAGTTATGTCACAGAGAGGAAATCTCCCTACAATAATCGTGTCATGCACAGAGGCTGTGACTCTCTTGTTTACCTAGCGTGCTGCCCAGAGGTGAGGCTCTCTTTAAATTCATCAACTTGCTGAAAATGAAAGTGAAGTTGAAGCATGTTTTGGCACACTACAGGAGACCCTTCATGCATCATGGATCATGGATGGATAGCTAGAAAAATAGATAGATATACATATAATTAATAAATAAATAAAAAATACACGTAACATATAATGTAATTGTAAGGAGGTATTTCTGTAGCCTATTGATTACTAGATTACTGGAAAGGGGGTGGGATTAAATAAGCTTATGCTGCTTCCTGCTCCTTTTTGAACATGAAAGTTATTTGTAGTTTTGGTTGCTCGTTTTCCTTTTGTTTTGTTTGTTTATCTGTTTTTAATTCTATGTTGTTGTAATTTTTCAACATTTTCAAAATAAAGATTCAATCAATCAATCATAGAAAGGAGAGACGGCATGACTTTTACACAGTGATCTAAAAACAGTAGTGACCACAGTGAAAATGCCCTAGAAGTGCAAAGACATCTGATCTTCCATGTAAGATCCAAACATTTAAAACAGGTAAGTTTTTATTGTCACAGGCCCATTCCCAGTCAAACTTTATAGGCATACACTTGGCTTATATATTAACGTGCATACAGGAGAAAATAATAATGAAAATAATGTTGGCACATGGTGACTTCACATCACCACATGGAGCCAGAACAGCATTCTTACTAAAGATATTCTTTTATTTGATGTGCCCTTGATGGGGCAGGCAATTTTCCCAAGGGCCACATGAGAAACTGGGACTGCCGTGGAGGCCCAGTGAATTTCTAAACTACTGTTGGTAAGAACAGATGTTACAATTAAGCAATGAAAATGTGAACTTCATATATTAAAAACATTTCTTTAGCACTTGGCCCAGAGCCCAGAGTCACCATGTTCAGGGTCATGCTCCTCCAAAAGTGCAACAAACTGTCTGTGATGCAGTGCTGTTGCCCTTAAGGTCATTATTTTAGTTACAACATGGTTCATTTTTAGCATGAAGTTACAGAACACCTCCTGGTGTGCAATACACTGCAAAAATACCAACTCCAGTTCTGGATTCTTTCAGTCGTTTTATCTTGGATCTGCTTCAAAAAGCCGCCATTTTTCCCTGTAAGATTTGGACAGCCATCGATTGTAACACCTGCCAATTTTGTCCCATTTCCAAGCATGCACTTACCTACATGAATAAATCACTTCCTGTCATAGTCCCTTTCATTGACCGAGTTGTTGTCTGCTCCTCCATAATCATAAACTCTTTCAAAGATGTACAAAGATGAGAAACGTGGGCTTCATCCAGAGCTGAGGACAAAAGTCAAAATGATCTGCTTTGGTTTATCAAAACGCTCCCCTATCACACAATGGCTTAGCTTCATTCCTGGACGTGTAAAGCTTGGTAAAAATAAAAAACGTCTGTGTTGCATTTACAGCTTTGCTAGCAAAGGTTTTGATTTCTCTGCGTATTCGTTTTTTCAATGTGAGCTTACATCTTTCATGGCTAGCAGACTCACATCTCTCACAAAGGTGTGTTCCACCACATCCACTCTCATACACACAAGCACATACATAAAAAATGCATTCACTTTCAAAATCAAAGCAACAAAGCTGTATTGGGATTTCCTATAAAAAACAGTAAGCCATTCTCTGATGTGTTGCTGTCTGAAATAGGATAAACTGCGTGAGCTATACAATACGTCTGAATCCTAATTTCCCTTTGACGTCACAGAGCCCAGACAGGAACAGCCAAAAGGCCCAGTTGTCAAGGTGCTATACAAAACACAGGTCTGACCAATGAATGATTTTTAATTAGTTTTTTACCTTTAAGTGCAAACTGGGGCTGAAAAATCATTTTCCCCTCCTGCTGAGTATATACAAATGTTTCTGCGTGAGTGGGTGTGTTTTCTGTGTTCCTGACATTGGTGATGCTTTTCTGCAGTGCAGGACGAAGGCCGAGGGCCGAGGTATAAATATTAGGGGAATGGGCCACACAATGCACCCTTCACTTTTCAAGACTTCTTTGAAAAAAGAAGCTTAGCCCGCAGTCTGTTTCTGCATTAGTCAGCTCTATTGTGGCTGCCTTGCCAACAGAGCGGGATAATGCAGACACACACACACACACACACACACACACACACACACACACACACACACACACACACACACACACACACACACACACACACTTAAAGAAAGAAGCCAAATCAGAGAACATCTCCTCTGACAGCAGACTGATAGAGTGGATTGCGAGGCTGAGAGGAGGACAGAAACTTCATCAGTTTTTGTTTTTAGTCAGGAACATCATCATGGAGATCCAGCTGTTTATGACATATTCATCAGGGAAATACAGTGAGCCCTATTAAGATTTCCTGAGCGTTAAAGTAATCCAGTGACAGTTTCTACATAGCAAACAACAGCTGATATTGTTTAAAACAGCATGTATGTTGCTGCTCCAAAACACAGTAACCTGAGCCTGTCCAATGCCATGACTCCGAACTCCATCCTCCAAACTCAGCTGATTGGAGCCAGCAGAATTAAGCTGCGGGAAATAATTGCATGGAATGGTTTATTTGAAGAGTTTTCCTCAAGATTTAGTGTGCATCATACCTCAGAAACAGCACTAGTGAAGGTTACTAATGGTCTTCTTATGGCCGTTGACATTGGTCTCATTTCTGTGCTTGTCCTGCTGGACCTCAGTGGATCATTTGATACCGATGACCACAATGTTTTACTGCAGATATTAAAACACACTGCTGATATTAAAAGAATTGTACTGCGGTGAGTCTGAATCATATTTATCTGATAGATTCCAGCTTACAGGGTCTTTGTCACACACAAAAGTTAGACATGGAGTTCCATGGAGTTCTGTGCTGAGACCAATGCTTCCCTTCGACCAGGGGTGTCCAACTCCAGGCCTCGAGTGCCGGCGTCCTGCAGGTTTTAGATCTCACCCTGGGTCAGCACACCTGAATCAAATGATTAGTTCATTACCAGGCCTCTGGTGAACTTCAAGACATGTTGAGGAGGTCGTTTAGCCATTTAAATCAGCTGTGTTGGATCAAGGACACATCTAAAACCTGCAGGACACCGGCCCTCGAGGCCTGGAGTTCAACACCCCTGCCTTAGACGGTATTATTAGAAAACAGAGCAGACATTTTCATTGCTATGGAGATGATACCCGGCTTTATTTATCTATTTATGAAGCCAGATCATACAAACCAAAATCCATGCATGTCTTAAAGGCATAAAAGCCTGGATGGTCTCGAATTTCCAACTTCTAAATTCAGGCAAAATTGAGGTTACTGTACTTGGTCCTTAAAATCTTAGCAATATGGTATCTAACCAGATACTTACTTGAGATGGCATTGCCTTGTCCTCCAGTAACACTGTGAAGAGTCTCAGAGTCGCCGTTGATCAGGACATGTCCTTCAAATATGCAGAGTGGCTTCATTCATTTGCATAATATTGTTAAAATGAGAAACAGTCTATTTTTAGATCGATGCTGAAAAGCTAATTCAAGCAATTATTGCCTCTAGACGGTACTGTTGTATTCATTATTGTCAGGTCACTCTAAAAGCTGTGTGACAAGCATCCAGAATGCTTTCTCCCATATCGGCTTCTTAATTGGCTCCTCGTTTAATTCTGAATTTAAAATCATTCTCCTCACATACAAAATCCTGAATCAGGCCTCATCGTATCTTAAAGATGTGATAGTGCCTCATTATTATCCTAACAGCTATCAGGCTCCTCTGATGTGGAACCAACTCCTGGTTGATAATCATGAGAGCGACACAGTCTCAGCTTTTAGGTTTCAAACTTTCCTTTTTTGGTGAAGCTCAGTGTTAGGCCTGATCAGGTGACCTGAACCCTCCTGTAATTACGCTGTAATAGGCCCAGACTCTCGTGAGTGCTTCTGCTCTTTTCACACTCGGTGTTTATTCACCACTACTGCATTTCATTCTTCTTATTGTTATTACTAGTAATAGTAATGAAGTTGATACATATTACAAAAAGGGAAACAACTATTAGTGTAATGGGTCAGTGCAATATCAGGACAATGAGGGCATGTGTAATATTTGTTCAATATAATTGAATATTGTCCTCTGTTGTCTACTCTTCTTGTCATTGTTTGTTCTAATATGATGTGATCACTGTTTTTGTCTCTATCTACATGGGCTGTAAATAGTGTCTCTGTATGTTTTTACTAACATACGCTGCATGTTAGTAAAAACATACAGCAACCTGCCAGAGGGTGTACAGATGGAAATTAGCCTAATGGCATATTTACATTTGTTACAAATATTCATTAACCCCTGGAGAGTCTTAGGGTCGATTTGTGGCTCTAAGACCGATAGTGTATGCATTTTTCTAAGACCCTCCAGGGGTTAATATGAATTGTCCCTCTTTCTAAATAAAAAAAATAAAAAAATTAAATTGAATTCATAGTTTTATTACTCGGTGTTATCACTCCAATTCTCTTGTTTTCCAGTTATTCCTGTGTTGAATGCTCCCTGCAGGACCCACGTCTGGCACAATACTCACCTCTCTGACTTACCTGCTTGTCCGTGGTGCTGACTTGCCAAAGAAACCTTAACCAGAGGTTCTCGCTGTTGTGTTCCTCTTGCGACCTCCTTACCAGTTTCCCAGTGGCTGCCCAGTTGACAGGTTTCCCTTGCCATTATCGAATCTGTGTCAATAAAACCTTTGAACTATAACCAGTTAAGTCTTGGCTCGTGCTTTTGCAGTCCTAAAACTGGTATTGTCTTTGCCAGTCCATGCATACAAACACTGTTAATCGCGATTTTGCACATTTGCATATTTGGAAGATAGACAAGCCGTTCCTGTCAGTTTAAACTGACTCGTTTGTAGTTCAATGCAAATCAGCTTGTTTTTCTGAAGCATTTTTGATACCACCAAATTGGAAAACACACATTTCCCCAGAAATCATAAAACAAAACTTCACAGAGAAAATTAGCAGGGAGTTACAGTTTATTGCTGTTGTCAGCACATTAAATATTCAGGCAGAAATCTCAGCCATTGTGTTGATTACAAGTGTAGACTGTGCTCCCCTCTATACATTTAAATGAGCTGTTTTATGTATTTAGTGTTCAGCTCTATAATAAACGAGTAATAAAAGTGCAGGAAGTGAAGGAAAACATGGCAATAATCAAAGAAAAAGTTCTGCTTCGTGCCTTCACCATGACTTCCTACTTCATGGGTCCTCTGTAAGTGTGTGTGCTCTTCTGCATTTGCAGCATGTTGCATAGATTTGGGCACTCTTCCTTTTGTTAATGTCCTAATCTTAATTTCATTAGCAATGCCCCGTGATCCACCCCACACGCCAACACACTGCTTCCTCTACTCTTCCACTCTTTAACGGTGGTGCCTATGCACAGTTTGCAGCACTGTTGTGTTTCATAGAGAAAGAAACAGGACGTCTCAGTGAGGATGAAAGCCAACTGAGAGCAGGCCAAACCAGTTCCTGGGTCTTCTGAGTCAGTGTATGGTCAACTGGGTCAAACACTGCAGTCAGTCAGGAAAATGAAAACAGCGTTAAATTGAAATTGGATTAAAAAGGAGCAGTTGAACAGATTCCTATTTAAAATACTTAAAATAGTCTGAACAAGGCCAGATTTAAGAAACTCAAAAGGACTCTGAAAACACCAAACTGAATGCAGGACATCTACAGAACATTTTATAACTTTGGATGGACCATAAAGTCTAGAACACATCCAGATCCCTGGGGATGATATGGGTAATGGATCTAACAATGTGATGGAGAGTCATTTATAACATATTTTCCATCTTTTCAACAAAATATTTCAGGAACTTCAAACATTCTTCAGGACAGGACGCAAAAACAGGTGCTGGCACATGGTTTGCTGTTGATGTTTTGAGCTCAGAAAGTGAGAGTCTCTCAGTTAAATAAAGACTCTTTAATATGGAGGCGACGAACTGTTCAGACTTTTTCAGCTCCTTTACATCCTGTTTTAAGCTGTTCGTGAACATCAGTGGTTTTAAGTTGCTAATTGCCAGCCTCAGCTTAGTTGCTTTGTTAGTTTTGCATGTTGCAGTTCATCAAGGACAGCTCCCACCCTGGGTTTGACCTGTTCAACCTGCTTCCCTCAGGGCAGCACTACAGGTGCATCAGCACAAAGACCAAGAGGCTCAAGAACAGTTTCTTCCCCAAAGCCAAGACCACCCTGAACTCACACATGCACTGATAACACAGTCCCCCCCCCCCCCCCCCCTCTATAAACCACCACTGTGCAATACTTAATTCCATATGCAATGACCCAAACTGTAAATACATAACACTATTTATTTAAGTATTTATTTCCTTTTTTTGACATTTGTACATTTTATATAAATATATTTTTTCTTGTTTTTCTAAATAGTGTTCATGTGTATATATTGTTGCAGAAACTGTGCAGTCCCCCCTTTCTTCTCCCACATGTTTGCACTGAGTTGGCAATGCTCTGTATCTCATTGTGCATCTGTATAGTGACAATGAAGGTATTCTATTCTATTCTATTCTATTCTATTTAGTTTCTCGTGTCTGTGTTTGGCTTGTCTTTGAATGGCACTTGATTCATGTAAAGTCATTTAATTAAGTTCCTCATTGAGGTAAAAACTTAGTGAACTCTGTTCATGCATCGATGATGATAATCCTCTTTCAGTTCACATTTAGCCTGATCAGCACAAGTGTTAATAATATCACCAATCAATAAAATTATATAAATTTAAAAATGCAATGAAAACAGTGAAGTTTGAGATTAAATAAAAAAAATGTCTTTCTTTTTTTTTAAACCCCAATATTTCTAATTCATGTTTAAAAGTCCCATCTGTTGATTCAGAAACTTTAAAACCATTCAGGAGTGCACAAAGACTCAGAGGTGATAACAACATGTTGCAGGTTAGCAGCAAAAATGCAACCAGCTAGAAGATTCAAGTATGTTAAAAAAGAAACGAGGGAGATCTTAAGACCTTTTAATCATCCGGTGCTGACTCCACAGGTGACATGAACGGTAGCTTCCTGACAAACAGAACAGCTGGCAGTCTTTTCTTGGTGTCTCGTCACAGCTGAAAAATGAACCGGCTTTAATTTTGTTGTTTTGTTTCCAAAACTATTTTTATGACCACACAGAAAACACTTCCACTGCCACTTCCCTCACAGTCTGCAGAGTGCCTTACAACCTCAGTGCCTGCTGTGATCACCAGTGACAGTGTTTGGTGGAACGATAAGAAAGGCCATCTGAAACGCATGGAAAACAAAGGCTGTTGTTCTAATTACTTCTTGCTTAACAATAGCTTTTCCAGAGACAAATTGTTAGTAATTAAGTGGGGGATAGAGAGACATGCACGCAGCTCAGTAGTAATTATAAAACTGCTAATTTAGACCATTGCTCTGTAAACCCATTTAGATTACAGTGCTGCAATTAAATTGGCAAAAGACTATAATTACCAACAGCACTTACAATGTGCAGGCTTACATATTATTTAGTTTTTCTGTTTATTTGTCACGGCCAGTTTGTTCTACTCACAGATCTTTCTGTGGCTGTATATGTGCCATTGATTGACAGCTAACAGACTGACACAGGGCCAAATCTTCACTCACTACCACCTCTGAGCCTGTATAAGTCTATGTGTCTGTGTGTTCCTTCATCCGTGAGGCGGAACAAGTGCAATGCAGTATAAATACACTCTCAATAAACCTCGAACGCAGAAACCAGTTTGGCTCGTTGCATGCTTGATCACAGCTTTAAGACTGGTTTTTATGTTACAGCTGCTAAGCTGAGATATGAGCACAGATAAATCTTCCCCCCGTAGAGGTATTGTTTTAGTGTCAAACAATACATAGTAATATAAAAAAAAGGTACACCTCATGAAAATTATGAGATGTAGTAGACTGAACGAGCAAACATCTGATCCTTTTCTGTTCATGTTTCCTTTCACCGGCTTCTTATCCAAAACTCACTCGGGCGCTCATACACGTCTCAACATCAGCTCCACTGTTCAAAAAACAAATAGACAGAAAACCAAAACCATACAAGAGTTATTAAAAGTTCCTTTTCAGACTGAAATGAAATAGTATCACTAAGTGGGACGAGAATTTTATGATTTATTTTCTGCAGTCTACAATGTTTTTTGCAGTAAATAATTTTTACTGACAGCTGTTTTTGGCACAACTTAAGATGACATTTCAAAAATGAATAAAATATAATAGCCAAGATAAATGTTTCCTCTGTGTGAATCAGCTTGTTAGAGAGAAACACTGATGCACACTCTGTGTGCAGACACTGCCATCCAGTGGTGACTGGCTGACAGAGACCTCTTGTGGACATTTTGGAATTCCACTTTGTGGCGGGGCGTGGTTTGCGATGCCTGCAGGGGAGATGGACACACCTGCACGGCATCAGCAATTACACCTCGCCGACATAAGGCGCGGTGCTGTCTGGTTGTTGTTGGTGGAGTGAGTAGCTGTGGGCTGAAAAAGCTGCAGCCAGTGTGTAAACAAGCAACTGTGAGAGAGTTGGAAAGCATGAACGTGGACGGGTCTGCCGTGCCCCATCCTGGGTTTCGGCGCCACTGTAATAACTCCACGGCAGACCCGTCCACGTTCATGCTTTCCAGCACTTTATTCAGCCCACAGCTACACACTCCAACAACAACAATAACCAGAGAGCACAGAGGTGTGTCCATCTCCCCTGCAGCTGCATCGCAAACCACTTAGACCTAAATAACTTCTAAGAGCCTGCGACATTCCTATGTCACGCCATGAAGCAGACGCAGGACTCACTGCAGAGATTATATCTCTTGGCTGGTTTGGTAACACGTTGGTGTGCCTGTGGATAAGGTGACCATAGAGAGCGAGGCCTGGGCGGAGGCTTCACTGCTTAGACTGCCGGCACCACAGTGAGATCTGGGAGTGAAAATGGATGGATGGGTATAACTAAAGCTTTACATTTTATGACAGGAGGCAGTATATGTTCCTTTATTCCTGTGTGAATTGTGAATTAAACTGTTACATCACTGCAGTTATTTCAATTCAATTCAGTTCAATTTTATTTATATAGCACCAAATCACAACAAAAGTCGTCTCAAGGCGCTTCATAGATACAGAGAAAAGCCCAACAATCATATGACTCCCTATGAGCAGCACTTTGGCGACAGTGGGAAGGAAAAACTCCCTTTTAACAGGAAGAAACCTCCGGCAGAACCAGGCTCAGGGAGGGGCGGGGCCATCTGCTGTGATTGGTTGGGGTGAGAGAAGGAAGACAGGATAAAGACATGCTGTGTAAGAGAGACAGAGGTTAATAACAGATATGATTCAATGCAGAGAGGTCTGTTAATACATAGTGAGTGCGAAAGGTGACTGGAAAGGAAAAACTCAATGCATCATGGGAATCCCCGGCAACCTATGTCTATTGCAGCATAACTAAGGGAGGATTCAGGGTCACCTGGTCCAGCCCTAACTATATGCTTTAGCAAAAAGGAAAGTTTGAAGCCTAATCTTGAAAGTAGAGATAGTGTCTGTCTCCCGAATCCAAACTGGAAGCTGGTTCCACAGAAGAGGGGCCTGAAAACTGAAGGCTCTGCCTCCCATTCTACTTTTAAATACTCTAGGAACAACAACTGTCATGTCAACATCAGCATCACACCATAAAAAGTCAGTTAAATTTGATGATTTTGATCCATCACAGGAAAATACTGTGCTTCATTTTTAATGTTGAAGGCCAGCATTGCATTGCTTACAATCACCCTGTTGGTATTAAGTGATTTAATGACCATTTTTTCTTTGTTTTTTTGGTCTTTCCCGATACAATAAACATTAAAAGAGTGACAGTTTAAGTTTAGCAGTTCTGTATTTATTTTCAGTTGTTACACAAAGCTCTTGTTCATGATCCACATTACTCAGTGTGTTTGCTTTAATCTTGTCACTTTGCCAACGTCAGCTACTGTGTTAAACACAGTGACTGTACATGTATGACCTGTAGTCCCTTCAACCCACGTGAACCATAATTTCCTGTTTGTGGGAGATGCTATCCTGCATTTTAGGCAGAGTCTGCACAATAGTGGTTCGGGGTAAAGTTGCTGGATCAAACTCCTGACCACACACCCACTCAGAGTATCCTGCCTGCACCATGGCACGCACAAGCGCTGGACGCACTACTAAATGTTTCAGGTTTCAGAGTGCAGATGGGATCTGATCAATTATAATCACGAATGCCATCATAAGACAGTTTTTATTCTTTCAGCTGCAGGTCCAATGATG
Organism: Aulonocara sp. 'chitande type north' Nkhata Bay; assembly: GCF_057382095.1. Classification (NCBI taxonomy): domain Eukaryota; kingdom Metazoa; phylum Chordata; class Actinopteri; order Cichliformes; family Cichlidae; genus Aulonocara; species Aulonocara sp. 'chitande type north' Nkhata Bay. Next base: position 39,253,194 of record NC_141344.1, read on the forward strand.
TTTGATGGTCTGAGAACAAGTAAAGAATGAAAACAAAACCAGTTTAAATGACTTAGTCTGTGGGTAACTGAAATAAAGCCACAAATACTGATTTTGATGTATTTATTATTTAATGCTTATAGAAAAGGTTGTACAATAGTTTGAAGATTAAAAAAAAAACATCTAATCATTCAACACAAAGACTTCCGACCCTCCTGCTATCAGGACACGGAGATCTGAGGAGTCTTCCAGGAATGGTGATATTCTGGAGACTTGTTTGGTCAGTGACTTCACGCTTGCTGATCTCTAAAATTGAACATAATCTCCTTCAGAACAGCTTAAATTCACAGCACAATTTATTGTGGCAATCTAACCAAGTAAGAAGTGACCCACCTTCACCTTCTTAATGACTAGTACTGTTTGTGTTGTTACTGGAAGTCAGTAACCTGCTGGCCTGGCCGTGCTGAACACCTGTTGGGACTACTTTAACTGGTTTCTGTCTAAAAAGCCCAGTGCCCTCAATGGGACATAAGCAAGGGCAAACATAGATGCATAAAAATGTTTTTTAAAGAAAAAATAAAACACAAAGCAGGCGCTGCAGCGCTGTAGAAGGTGTTAATATGATTTACTGCTGTAAAGCTTTATTTCATATCAGTAACAACAGTAGTAAATATAATGTAATTGTTAACATCACTGAGTTACAAAGAAATTCTGATTCTTACTGTTTTAGAATTTGTGTTTTAATAATATTTTAATAATATTCTAATATTAAGTAATGATAGTAATGATCTAACAATATACCCAGTGTTTCTAAATCCAAATCCAAATTTTATTTGTCACACACACACAACCATACACAGTATGACATGAGGTGAAATGCTTGTAGCTGTATAATGCCCGACCATTAAATGACAGAAAAAAGTTTTACAGTATTTACAATTTACAGGTTACTACAAATTTTACAAATTAACTTAGAAATTTACAGTAAAAAATGTACAAATAGCAGAAAGAGATTATAAAGATTATAAATTATAGGAAATGTGTGGTGGTGCGTGTGGTGACGTGTGTGAGAGTCCAGTCTTATAGTGACGTGTTTGGGAGAGTCCAGTCCTACACCTGGTTCAGGCCCCGAATAGCCTGGGGGAAGAAGCTCCTCCTCATTCTCTCTGTTTTGGCCTTAAGGGAGCGGAAGCGCTTCCCAGACCTCAACAGTGAGAAGAGTCCATTGTTGGGATGGGAGAGGTCCATCATAATCTTCCTAGCTTTGGACTTGCACCGCTTGGTGTAGATGGACAGCAGGTCAGGGAGCTCTGATTGAATGATGCGTTCGGCCGAGCGCACCACTCTTTGCAGATCTCGTCTGTCCTGCTTGGTGCTGTTCCCAAACCAGGTGCAGATGTTTGCCGTCAGGACGCTCTCGATGGTGCAGGAGTAGAAGTTCTTGAGCACCTTCAGTGGCAGATGGAAGTCTCTAAGTCTTCTGAGGAAGAAGAGACGCTGACGGGCTTTCTTAACCAGGGTGTTCTATGGTCACGTATGCAATTATTAAATATTTGTTTGTCCATATTAACACACATTATTATAAATCTGAACAAATACAGACAGACACATTCATGTAGTATTAGTCTCATAGAATAAACGTGTAAATTTCTCTCTTGTCATTAGATAATCAAATTTAATGTTTTAAGTTTGTTTGAGCCAGTCTGACTTGTGGCCTTCTGCTGTGCCCTCGCTCTCAGCCCACTTTCCTGTCTGTCCTCCAATAAAACAAAAAGAAATACTCTTTTAAAAAACTGCTGAAAGTTCATGAAAGTATTATCTTAATAGATGAAGTCGACAGTAATTCCTTTGTCTTTCCATTTTGTCAAACTGAATGTGCTCTTATTGATTATAAGGTTTGGCTTGTTCCAGAATGGAACAATGGGATGGTGAAACCGGAGCTGGTGGTTGGAAGTGTCTTTATTCAAGCTGTCAGAATCCCAGCTATTGATATGATTTTGAAATATTGAGAATATCTGATAAACTAGCAGGTAAAATTAGATTGAGAGCAGCTGAGCAAGAAACAGAATGAATAGTTTGGAGCTTTTAATCGTGTCATGTAGAACGCTGTGGCAGGCAGGATGAGCACCCAAACGCACGACTCGAAACAAAAGGGTAAACCGAAGGAGGCAGCTTTATCATGCTGTGACGCAACTCAAACACCAGAAATAAGAAAGCAGGGGCTGGGTCTGTGACCGTTTTAAGTTTATTACGTTACGTTTGTGATAGTAAGTTCTTGTGTTTTTGTTTCATCTCTCCTTGTTATGTGTCATGTTTCCTGTCCAGCCCGTCATGTGCGTCATGTCTGCGTCTCTCCACGTTTCCTGTTTTACTTTGAAGACTCTGGTGTTTCCATGTTGCGTGTGTTTAGTTTTACTTCTCCTTATGGTGTCATGTTCATTGGTGTCAGCTGTGTCTCCCTCCTGTGGAATTAAGTCCTCTGTCAGGTCGTCTTTTGTCGTCATGTCGAGTCTCGTCAGGTTCATGCTCATGTTTCCCCTCATTGTTTTGCATGCTCCAGTCCAGGTTCTTGTTCATGTTTTTGTCACACTTTTCATATTTGATCTTAGTTTTTTATGATATTCAGCCACAATAAAAGCTCGCCTAGTGTTAAACCTTAGTTTTGTTCTCCCGTGTCGGCTTTTGGGTCCGTTCCATAAATACACTGGCGTTCCCCGCAGTGACAATGTAGCCTAAAACTGAAAACCAGGAACCTGGAATCTAGAAGCTAGGAACTGGTGACCGCGAATGAAACCAAAGAATACACAACATATGGGACAACGCGACAACGACCAGAGGAAAACACAGGGCTTAAATACACAAAGAAATAACGAGGGAGAAACAAGAAGGAAACACAGCTGGGACTAATCTGACAAAATGAGACGGGGAGGAAACAAAACTGAAATCACTGAACACGAGACTGTCAAAGTAAAACAGGAACCATGAGACACAGGGATATGACTGACTGGGGAGGCAGAGGAGATGAACATAGAGACAAGGGTGACTCGATGTGAAACGAGGAACACCGAGTAACACGGGGCTGAGACTAAACACAGGCTAAGATCAAGAACCAGAGAACCAAGAACCACAAATAACAATAATCAAAGAATATTAAATCAAAAACACAAACACTAGCTCACCAAACCCAGCACCAGGACACCTGCTTGAGATTGAGGTTTTTCTACTGTGGATACATGATGGACTTTAGGTAAGCGTGACATTTTTATTACTGCAGTTTGTTTATAAAGGGAGGCAGGAAGGTTGGAGCAGTGACTGAAATCATCTTGTACTATTCGGCATGATGGAGTGAGATTGTAAGCTTGTAGGAAATGTTCATCCTGATATATTTAATATTAACCTCGTGAGAGAAACTAGGGCTGCAAAATCATGTTTGTCTAAATGGAGTCATAAAACAAATATGCGTTGTGTAATGATTGTTTGAACACGTTTGATATTTCCATCTTATCTCACTCCTGCTGCTGCTAGTGAAAAAGGTCCCACTGTGAAGAATGAGATTGTATGAATGTTATCAACTAACTGATGGTGACGGTGGTCACTGAGGAAATACAAAGAGCCCTGATTCAGCTAATAAATGATTCCCCAAATGTTTGCAGTGTTGCAAAAAGACATTTCCAGTGAACCCTGTTGAATGCTTTTTCTACATGATAATGTTACAGTGATTTACTAATGTGGGACAGCTGCATTAAAGTGTTGGGTTTGCAAGCACTGATAGATAGTCAGCCTTTAATAAAACCTGTCTGGTCAGGGTGAATGAGAGGGCAAATTTAATCACTTTATCTAATCTGGATGCTGAGCCCTTACTTGGAATTTTAATGTCTGCATTTATAGGAGACGGTGTCTAGTAATCAGCTGAGTGGAGCTACATTCTGAAGTCGTTCTTATAAATAGAAGGGAAAAAGTTATTAGAAATGTTTGCAGAGCTCAGCAGGGAAACCATCCGGTCCACGTGATTTCAAACTGACAAAATCATTCGTCTTGAGATGAAGTTTTTCAAAGATATTGAATTGATCATAAGAAAAATGGGGGAGGGTTATGGATTTAAGGAACTCATAGGTGTAGAATTATGAAAAGGCAGATGAATGATACTGGTGTATGATACAGTATCATGCACCAGTATCATAGAAGATCAAGTATCATTGATATTCTATGATACTGGTGTTTGATGAGTTCTGGACTTGGCAGGTTACTAAGGCATTTCTCAGTAACACAAACATCAAAAATGGGATTGGCCAAGAGATCTCGAGGCACAAAAAATTTAATTTGGGGAAATAAATAAATGGTTCATCAATTTCACACAACATTAGCAAGATTTCATTGTCCTGTTTTTTTCTGCAACTGTGGATTAACCGGACCTTGAGTAAAATGAGCCACTGAACATGTTTGTGGTACAGTGCTGCTTCACTGCTGAAGAGCAGCTCTGTCCATCCATAAAAAGGAATATTTCCAGTTCATCTTTCTACCAGTCGAGGGAGATGTCAAGATGTTAATTCACATGAATAACTGGCCTCTGTGTTTGAGCACAGTCTTCAATGGGACCTGACTACAAACCAGTTTGTGTTTGTCCTGATGAGAGATTGAAAGACTTTTACTTGGTTTCCTCCCATTGTCAACATTTCCAGTCTAACTGAATGAGATCTTTAGACCTAATTCACAAAGTCAGTGTATAAATGGTATACAGTAGAGCCACACAAAAGAATAACTTCAGTAAAAGAAACGTTACATGGAAGCACGACTTCAGCTTCATTTATCTTCATCCTGATGCTGATGTTTGCTGTTGGTTTGGTGCTGTAACCAGCTGCATTGAAAGGACGCATACAAAACCATTTCAACCTGTAAATACTCCTGTCCAAACTTGTAAATACCAACTGGTCTTAAATTCTCTAATATTTATTACTTTTTTCTCTCCTTTTCTCATTTTCATTGTTATTATTATCATTATTATTACAACTGCTAAATTCTGTTATTTTCTTCGTAATATAACTGCACTCTCTATATGCTCATGTAAGGCTGAGGAGCACGAGAAAATGCATTATGGATAAACGTGGCTACACTGTTTATCTGTACATGACAATAAAACTTGAAACACACTGAAACACAGAGTAGGAAACAGAGCAAAGGACAAAAGGAGAAAAGGAGAGACTAATACCTCGAAGTGGAATGTTGGAAATGTGCAGAAAGAACAAGTTGGTGGGAGGAGCCACTCCTCTCTGTTTTTATCTCCTATTTAGTTTGGGAGGAGCCCAGTTTCAGCGTCACAGTGACATCACTGCTTGGAGCCACAGGCTGGAGTAAAAGCACTGAAACTTTTTCTCTGCAACAGAGGATCACACCAGTGCAACTCAAAGCTGTGGGTTTAACATGACTTTGTTAAAATCAGGCAGATGCAGGCTGTAGAATTTAGGGAAAAAGTGAATAATGAGTAAGCACAGGTGGACCTGTCTGGTGGGAACTTGTAGTGGTGGTTTGAGGCATTTTCACGAAGGACTGAAAAGAAAAAGATAACAAGCTCAGAACAAAAGCCGGTGATTTCCTGCAGGATGATTGTGGCACAAAAAAATCCGCTACAGTAAATGCACTTTACTTCTTCCGAGTACTTTCACAGTGACATCACATTGTGACAGCACACCCAGAAGAGCTGCATTCCACAGCTGCACTCCTCTTTCTCCTCCTCCTCCTCCTCCTCAGCTGAGTCCGTAGGTGTGTTTGAGTCACAGCCGTTCAGCTGCTCAGCAGGCCGACCACGAAACAGACTGACAGCCGCGGGACCTTCAGTGAAACAGAGAGAAACTGAAATAGAAGGTAAGTGTACAACATTTGTCTCTGCTTATCTCTCAGTTTTGAATTATTAAAAAGCATTACACATAAAGTGTTTTAGATTACCCATACAGAAATGACTAACAATGAAGTGAAACACAGATGAGAGACAAACTAACAGAAAAGCTCACTGAGCGGTTTGATGAGGAGAAAACTGCTGGGAATCATTTGGCATGTCCTTTATAGTGTGTAGCTCTCGACCCAAATTGAACACCTGTGGGAGATTTATAGTTAGACAGTGCTGTCCAGCACCACCATCAAAACAGCTAATGGGGTAATATCTGTGAAAGGACGATGTTCCATCATTTCAGCAGGATTACAGACTCGAGGAGAGTGCCAACAGGCTCTGAAATCATCACCTCACTCAGCTGCTAAATGTTTTTCCTTTATTTAACTGTATCCGTGGATTAGAAATTGTTTTGCATAAAATGTCCTGTCATGTTTATCAAATCAAAGACAAAGCTGTGATTTGGTTAACTTAAGCAAAATAGCTTGAAAAGACCCCCAAAATAATCCTATATCAAGAACAAAATCTTCGGATGTGGACTAAAATTTAATGTCAATCATTACAAAAAAAGGTAAAAAGGTAACACAGAGGCTGATACTTTAGGCAAAAATTTATTTGTGACCCATCAAGACCCAACAGGTCTTATAAAAGTGAAAATCAGCATTTTCCACATAAAGAAAATCAGTTTCATGGTATTTTTAAGGGCGTGATAGCACCTACTGTTTTCTTAATGATGGTGACACTGAAACTGATGCTGGGCAGTGGAATTTAGTAAACAGAGACTGGAGTATGTGTGGGAGGAGTCTGACTCTTTCAGGAATGTCAACATGTTCTGCTTCATTCCTGCTCAGTGAGGCCGCGCGTCTTTCCCAGCAAACACATGACACAAACACAAACCTCCCCACACTTCAAACACCTGTTTGAAATGTAAGTATGCACATATGTTAAACTGCTCACTCTGAGGGTTCCCCTAAAATATGACAAGAATAGAGTTGTTTAAAAAAACTCTCCCTCTGGCTCCAGTATGGATTACACTTCAGTTTATCACACTTGTCTTAAGTAAGGAACTCAATTTTGTATCAATCACCAGTCATGTATATTTGCAACGTTACAGGAATCTTAGCCAGGAAAAACCCTCTAATGTTCACTGAATGTGCCGGGAAGCACCACTGTTGGCTGCAAGGCTGGTCTTTGTCTAATTAACTGACCTGTGACAGAATATCGGTGATGATGATGGATTAACAATCCTAAATCAGCCCATTTTCACCAAAAATATTTGTTGTCACTCCAGAAACCCCCTGAAGATTTTTCGGTCTCATTACAATCCCAACACAAAAGGCTTTACTGACATTAACTTTTTATGGATTTCCTGGCTGAACTGACACTAATGGCATGTAATGTTACAGTAATATGCAGTTCGTCAAGAACTGATGGAAACTAGATATTCTCACATCAGTCAAACAACAGCTTCTGTTGAGGTACAGCAACACACTACTTTGACAAACCACCCGAAAACCACCCAGTACATCTTTTTACTCGGACCAGGAATGTCTAAGGAGCTTGGAAAGAAAAGCGTCTGGACTTCTTTAAGTTTCCTTGAAGACGTTTCACCTCTCATCCAAGAAGCTTCTTCAGTTCTAAGAACAATTGGTGGAGAGTCCCAAAACCTTTGCTGATTGTGACCTACACCCGTTTTTTTTTTCATGTCTTGGCTCGTGTGATTGGGTAGAGGTTCAATAGGGGGTCCATTTCCCCCTTGGGGACACCCCAATAGGGCTTAAAATCTGGGACTCCTCACCAGTTGCTCTTAGACCTGAAGAAGCTTCTCGGATGAGAGGTGAAACGTCTTCAAAAAAGTCCAGACGTTTTTCTTTCTAAGCTTCTTAGACTTCTTAGACCTGGATGACTGAGAACCTTCACAGACATAGGAGCAGGAATATTAATCATTTGGTAGTTTGCCTGGATAGATCTCCAGTCCACTGCTGGGCTAACGCACAGAGACAGATGACCAGTCATAATTTAGATGTTTTTTTCTATACATAATTAAAAAACCATTGCACCTGTTTATACAAGGTCCCAGAATTTACATTGTGCATCAGATCAAAGACTGAGCTCTGAGTGTTTGCAGAGCAGTGTGGTAAACAAGTCTGGAACAGGCAGTCTTAAAAACATTGGCCGCCTAGACCAACTGGATAACCAAGCAAGTAGGATGGAGAGGTGAAAGAAAGGTTACAGAACAGTACGTCTTTGAGCAACCTGCATGGAGGAGGACTGACGCAAAAAGCTACGAGGCAAAAGATTCCCTGATCTGATTAGATAAAAACAAACAGTTTGAGTAGAATTCCATCAACTGTAACTGGGAGTAAGTTTACATACACACATCGTGGAGATAAATGTCATGGTAACTTTGGGCTTTTAATGATGTCTTTGAATTGTTCTCCAGGATTGTACAGCAAACAGAAAGCGCTGAGTGCACAAGTTTGATGTTTTTTTCTCCGATCCACAGAGGATTAGAGAAAATTCAGTGTATACACTCAGCAGTGGGACAGCGTTGATCACCACTTGTATAATATCAACATGAAAGAGTGCATTTTTAACAATTACATTTCAAACGAGTTGCTTTCAGGAAAGAATCTGGGTAAGCTTACAGTGTCTGTGTAGATCTTATTGATGACGGATTTTTAAATGAATGATTTAAAATGTTAATATTCAGGTGGGTTCGGGGGTGGCTAGAGCACAGAGCTGGTCATCTGCTAATCGAAAGGTGGTTGGTTGTTGCTCCTGCATGGGTTAGAGCAAGATACTCAGGTCGAGTAGAAAAAGTGCTATATACGAACACATCCATTTACCAGGTGATAGGAAGTGAAAGCAACACGTGTTCTAATGGTCTGTATTTCCTACATTTGTCTTAGAGCATAAGAGGGATGTCTCATTAGGGTGTAAACTGGCCTTTTCAGTGTCAGTGGAAATACAGAGAATTATTTGCTATATAAGTCAGATACCTTTAAACAGGCTACTCTTCTTCTGGCTGCTCTTCTACAAAGCCTTTGTTGTTGTTATTGTTCTTGCAAAAAAATTGCAGAGTGTGTGAGAAAACCCGAGTGCTGGTATCAGTTTGTCCATGTGAAATTGGTTCCAGCTCCCAGCCAAGATTTCAGGAGGAACAGTCGTCCTGTTTCTCCTCCTGCAGCCCGCTGACACAAACCTGCCTGCCCACTCTCCACAGACTCCTGCACTCCACCTCAGAGTCTCAGACCCCTCTAGTTACCTCCAGTGCTGGCTTATAAAATTCAACATCATTTTTCTGAGAATTGTTGTTTGTGACTTGGGACTACCTACAACTTCCAAACAGGACAAAATTGGTATCATTTCCAACAGTTTTGTAAGACTGGCAGCAAAGTTTTGCAATAGGAAAAGTCCATCAAGTTCAACTATTCATAGTGAAACGTACTGGTAATAATAAGTAATTTTACAACTTTAAATAAAACCATAAGAAAATAAATATGTAACAATGAATATTAATCTGTCTTAAGCCACTTGTATGTTATTTCATATACTTCAAAAAGTAGTGTTTTAATTGTCCATCAGAGAGAAAAATAGATCTTGCCTACAATTATTTTATTAAATCCCAACATTTCAGTCAAACAGACCTTCAGCAGGTACAAAAACAAAGCACCAAACACATACAACATGTTGTATACATGAATAGATACATACAAATAAATTTGTGCTCTAAAGATTATAGGAGAAGGCAGATTTGCTATTTTTATTGGTTACATGTGTTCCTTATAAAATATAAATAGAACTACAATTAGATTAGTGTAACTGCAATTTAACAAATATATAGTGCAAAAATATATTTATACATAAAAATATAGAAAAATATTGCAATATTTTGAATAGGCAGTTAAGCAGGTGGATGGATGGGAGCATGCCTGATGGATTAATCATTCTGCTGGAAGTATCTTTATGAACAGTTTTGAATGTAGAACACAATGTAGAAAATTGTTCTGTTGATATTTGTACTTATTAGACTCTAAGCACAATAAAACACAAACTCAGTGTTTGCAACTTTGCCTTATGAGCAGATGTAGCAAATAAAGGTCAAAGCTACCGTATGTATTTCTGACAGCAGACTTATACATTTAATCGTTGTGGAAGCCTGACATTACTGCCAAACTGCAACTGTTTATTTTTATAATGTATTGACTGTTTATTGGTGTAGTTTACAGATGTGTTTATGTGTCACCCTGTAGGTAAAAGTTGGTGTTGCGTGTGAACAATGGAGCTGAAGGTGTGGGTGGAGGGTGTGGTCAGAGTTGTTAGTGGCCTATCACTAAACACTTCCTGTCAGGATGTCGTCATAGCTCTCGCACAAGCAATCGGTAAGTCTCTCAGTCTGACTAACAATGAAAATTCTCATTTTACGCTCACCGAATTACTTTGTTATCAGAATGGTGTTAGTTTGGTGTTTGCAGTTGTGAACACCAAACTACAAACATTACATACAGACATTTTAGGAGGACTAAAAAATGTAAATTACACTCTGCACCACATTCAGCTGATATTTGCATTTCATGTTATTAGCAATATGTTGATCAGTTAAAAACTAAGCCTTTATGTATCCCTGCTCAGGTCAGACAGGTCGTTACATTCTCATTTTGAAGTTACGAGGGAATGAGAGACACTTGGTTGCTGATGATTGTCCACTGCAGCACCTGGCTCAGCTGGGACAGTTGGCCACAGAGGTCCAGTTCGTTCTGCGGAGGACCGGCCCGAGCCTCAGCGAGGGTCCAGACACCCCCGCCAACGAGAGACGTCTTCCACTTTCCAGACCCTCAGAACCAGAGCCCCTCAAACGCAGAGAGCCACAAAAGGCTCTGACATTTAGTCTGGGTCCCTCAACACTTCCCAAAAGGAATAAACCAAAGAAGGACTGGTCTCGATCTCCCAGATCCTCACCAGAACTGAGGGCCTCACCGGTATCTTTCCTAGACCCTGTGAACTCCATGAAGACAAATCCTTCTTACCCCAAAGACGAGGTGTTTAGGGATATTCTGCAGCAACAGAGAAGACTACAGGATCTGGAGATTCAGCTTCAAGATCTGGAAAGAGAGACTGAGTTATGGGAGCAGAAGTGGTCATCTCCTGAAGTAACTCTGGCTTTTGCTGAAGAACTGGAGGAACTGCAGTGGAGAGTGAGACAGAATGAGGTAGAGCTGATGCAGACGGAAGACTGGGAGAAAGCATTACAGGCAGAGATGGAAAGAGAACAAGGTATGTGCTCATATCTGTTTACATTCCCAACATTTTTGGTGCATTCCAGATTGCATTTCTAAAACAAAAACCATTAACACTGTTATCAACAGGTATGCACAGGCGCCTGGATCAGATTCATTCATCCATAAACGATCAAAGTTACGAAATCACTACACTCCAAACCCGTTCTGCACATCTAGAAGAGGACCTGCAAGTCAGAGTCCAAACGCAAAGTTCTCTGACAGCACAGCAAGATGAGTCCCTGAAGTCCCTGAAGCAGGAGCTCCACAACCGCCTGCAGCTAGGAGAAGAACTCGATGTAAGACTGGCTGAGTTACAGCAGGAGATGGAAACGGCTGAGGAAAGGGTAAAGGTATAATTCTTCAATCATTTCTACCTAAACTGAAGGGTTGATCTCACAAAAACTACTGTAAGACTTGTTTCAGCAGCACATCAGGGTTCATATTAGCTAGATCCATTATAGAGCTAATATGAGATGATGAAATGAAAGAAAAGTATGATACATAATGCTGCGTAATATTATAGCTGACATGAGAAAAATTGGCCACTGCACACTTGAAACTTTCCAGACACGCCCAACTGGCAAAAGACGCTGTAAATGGGAAAGTGCAGGCTAAAGCTGACAGACAGGTTTTTGTTGGTCTTTGCATTAATCCTCCGTCCTCCTGCTTTTTTCTGAATGCATGAATAATAGCCTGAAAAGGATCACACTTTTCCAATAATCCTCACCACACCCGGTAACAAGGTGAGATCAGACACACACAGAAACTGAAACAGTGGAAATGAGAGCACTGAAATAATACTTTTAAGCAGTAATTAACACATTTGCAAAGTAGTTGGTGTTAACCAAAAAACAAAAGGGTTAATCTGCAAATTCAATGTGGGCATGTGTTTTTACACCACATTCCCTCTCTGACACAACTCTCCCAGGAATTTGTTTGTATGTTGGTCGAATGTATTAAGAAGTACTCTGTGGAGCCACTGATAACAAAAACTAAGGACTTTAATTAACTCAAATGAAGGAAAAGTCTTAATTGATCAGTATAATGTTAAGAAACTGACTGTTGAGCTGAAAGTTTTAGTTATTAAACCAGTGATGTTACTGCAGACTGTAAAAGTTGCATAAGAGCCATGTGGATTTTGGATGTTTGAGTTGATTCCAAACAGCGTTTTAGGAAAGAAGCTGGTGACGACTGTAGTGCCTGCTGAGGGCAGCAGGTCAAACAGGTCTTGGATAATGCTTCTGGCTCTGGGATGGTACTGAGCATTTGCAATGCCTTCCAGGGAGGGAGGAGGACAGGTCATCACTCCATTCTTTTGAAATGTGTCTCATTTGGTGCAAAGGTGTGACTAAAGATGCACTGCTGTATTTTTAGTAGCGGAGGCAACGATGCAGCCCTGAAGAACAGTAAGATATATCAGCTCGTGGATACAATGTTCTCCGGTAATATAATACCTGTTGTGTCTTCTAGGACAGACTGGAGATTATTGAGGAGCTGAACAAAGAGCTGAGGCAATGTAACTTGCAGCAGTTCATCCAGCAGACCGGTGTGACCTCACAGACGGAGCAGACAAACCTACCAGTCAACGATGTTTACCTTAATAACGCTGGCATTAGGGAGTAGAAACAGAGGGGGAGCTGTTCACTCCAGCGACTGCAACAAAATGAAGAAGAAGACGAGACATTACATCTTTTGTCTACAATACCATTTTATGTTTGTGCCATATTTAATGTAAATTTATTGCCACGATGTTGGATTTTATTAGGACTTTTATATGTTATTTATTTCCTGTTTTATTTTAAAAGTATTTCCTTCCACACCTGGTACCTCATCTCACTCCTTTCGATCTGCAACTCGTTCCCACCCTGAGTGTATTTTCAGTCAGTTTGTCACACATCATCACATCTCTCCAGCCAGGCCTTTGTTCCTGTCTTTGAGATTTGACTTTTATTAAAGCTCATTCTAATCAAAAATGTAACACTTAAGCTGTCACATGACTGCTGGAGTCAAATGTACCACATTTCCTCTAAAATGTGGTAGAAAAACACCTTATATATCCACCAATATAGCTGATATCTGACCCTGGTATTTCACTTTCATCTGCAAGACATAGACTGTAAGAAATACATGACCTCAAAAATGTCACTCGTATGCCTCTGTATGTGTAACTGCCAATATTTACACTCGTGGCTCCACAGTGTAAATATGTGGAGGAGACACAAGTCCCTCGGGCGTCCTGTCAGAAAGGCGTAAAAGTCTGCCAAGTCAAATATGTGGCGTGATTACTTGTGTATAAGGAAGGAGACATAAGTAGCTTTCTTTCTGACTGCCAGTGTCTGAAATAAAGCTGATACCACTGATTATAACTACTGTTTGTATTCAATCACATGACTCTAATTATGTTATTAATACGTGTTTCTTCATCATCTCGTGTCACTGTTTGCCTTTGCTCCACCGGAGGGCCCCAAAGGCTCATCCATGAACAGATCTTCAACCCCAACAGCCAAGGCTGCGCTCACTCGGAAAGCAAAGCACATGCATTTGTAATTAGTGTTCATACAGGAATGGATCATCACAGACTGTAGGAACTGCCACAGGCTATTACACAACTGTGCTCAGCCGAGCCTATAAATAAAAAGTATCCCCTTTCTTAAAGATTGCAGGGGTAGACCCTGAACAGGCCGTCAGTTAGATAGAATATGGGCAGTGATGAACTGAATGGCTCTTGCTGAGTATATAGTAGTTTACAAAATACTGGAAAGCACAAAAAATGTAACATTGACATCATTAGAAATATAAGATATTGCAACACTGATAACGACCCTTACCTTATATTAAGGTTAAATTAATGTAGGTATAGAAATTCAGGAAGAAATGTTGCACAGAGCACGAATTGAATTTTGGTGGAGCAGTTTAAGCAAGACTTGGTGTGAAGAACTTCTTAGGGAGAATATAAGTGTGGAGGTTTTTAACAAAAAGCTTGAAAAGGATACAGGCTGCAGAAAAAACAATTACAAGGAGGGGGGGCAGGGTTCAAAGGAGTGCTTGGTGGAATGAGCAGTGTAGCAAGGTAAGAGCAGACATAGTAAAAGCACCGCTGAATAGAAACAATTATTAATTACAAAAGAGCACAAGCTAAGCTTAAGAGGTATACTGTTCAAGTGGGGTTAGATTTTCTGTTTGGAGAACAATAGGAATCATCAGCCAAATAGTACACAGACAGGGGAGCACTTGGGATCTCCATAAGACCAATTTTATAAAAAAGAAAATGCAGACAACAAAAAACCATTAAGCAAAGGTGGAAGTTTGCAACGCTCACGTTCAAAGAATTATAAGCAGCCAGATCCAACAAATGTGGCAGAAGAAGGGATGTCAACGACACAAGAAGGGATCTATACAATATTCAAAAACATGTTTGTGATGGAACGCACAAATACAAGAAATAACATCTTTCATCTCAGAAAAAGCACACAAACAAACAGCTGTCCAACATGTAGTGTTGGGCCTGTGATCAGGAAAGAAGGCATTAATAGGAACTTTACAATAATAATAATAATAATAATAATAATAATAATAATAATGGATTGTATTTATATAGCGGTTTTCTAGACACTCAAAGCGCTTTACAATTCCACTATTCATTCACACACTGGTGGAGGCAAACCACAGTTGCAGCCACAGCTGCCCTGGGGCAGACTGAGAGAAGCGACCATCGGCCCCTCTGGCCAACACCAGTAACCGGTGGGGTGAAGTGTCTTGTCCAAGGACACAACGACCAGGACAGACAGAGCTGGGGATTGAACCGGCGACCTTCCTTGTTACTAGATAAATTAGCTTAAGACTCCTTTTACTTTCGTAGCCTTTCTTAGAAAGCTAATGTCACAGGATTATGAACAACTGATGATATCTGTGAGCACGACAGGTTTAATAAAGAAAGAATTTAAATGCTTGTTTTTCTTTCCTTCCTGTAGGCGCACGCCACACTCCAGTCCAGTAGGTGGTGCTGACGCACCTTTTAGCTGGTTTGCCAACCGCAAAAATCCCCCCAAAAGAAGCCGTCATGTTGTTAGTTTGAGGCTTCTGCTGGTTTGGGGGATGCAGTGGTTGGTTAGTTGAACTCTGGAGTCCTGTACCAACTTAAATCCGCAGAATGATGAAGGGAAAGACGGTTATTGTGACCGGTGCTAACAGCGGGATAGGAAAGGCCACAGCAGCCGGCATTGTGAAGCTCCAGGGTCGTGTAATAATGGCCTGCCGAGACTTGGACAAGGCTGAGGAGGCAGCTCGGGACATCCAGCAAGGCACCGGTGCAGAAAGTACACAGCTGGTGGTCAAACAGCTGGACCTCGCTTCACTGACATCTGTACGCGCATTCTGTGAAGACATAATCAAGGTAGCGATATAGTTGTTTTTGTTACTTGTGTCATCGCCAGAGCCCCAAACCTGGGATTACACGCCACCCGCGTTTTATTTGACATGTACTAAATGGACAAAAGTGTTGGGCCATGTACACATAACACATAAACGAGCCTTTCTGACTTTCCATATAAAATCCCAAGACGTTAATATGGAGCTGCTCTACCCTTTGCAGCTCAAACAGCCTCCACTCTTCTGGAAAAGGCTTTCTTTAGGCTTTATCAAGGTTCTGTGTGGACCAGTCACGTTCATCCACACCAGTCATGCCTTTATAGACCTTGGGCGCTGGTGCAGACTCATGCTGGAACAGAAAGAGGCTACCAGCCAGTGGCCCTGAGAGGTCAAACCCACTGCAACTCAAGAAAACTCAACAGCAAAAACCCACAAAACACAACAGAAGTTGAATTAAAGAAATCTTATGGAACACAGTGGACCAGCTGTGGAAGTGAAAGAGTCCAAAACATGCAAAGGACTGAACTGAGACACGCTGAAAAGACTCAGATGGAGAAAACCTTCAGCATTGCTGAATATCCATACAGTGTGTCACCCGACTGGCTGGACAGTCCACAGTACTGGGTTACATACCACTGAATGCTTGTTAATTAACAATATTTATATTTCTTCCTGGTGGAAAAATATTTGGCAGGTGGCGGCATCCTAAAATTGGGAGCAGCTCTGCAGTGTGGGAATAAGTCACTGGTTTTCTAAGTATGTAGCGGCTGTCGTCTGAGCTGGTCCTGAATGAGCTCACCCACTCTTTGGAGGAAGCTCATTTATGCTGCAGTGTGCACATGCGCCACAGACCTGTTTTATATCTAGTGTGTTTCTAGTAGTAAAAGTAAACCGTGTACGAAATAATCTGTTCTCCTCTTTGCTGTTAAACAGGAGGAACCTCGGCTAGATGTGCTGATCAACAATGCCGGTATCTACCAGTGTCCTTACACCAGGACAGAGGATGGCTTTGAGATGCAGTTTGGAGTCAACCACCTGGGACATTTCCTGCTCACCCATTTGTTGCTGGACCTTCTGAAACGATCAGCTCCTAGCCGCATAGTGGTGGTCTCTTCCAAGCTCTATAAACACGGTTACATAAATTTCGAGGACCTAAGCAGCGAGAAGTCGTATGACAAAGCTTTTGCCTACAGTCGCAGCAAACTAGCCAACCTTTTGTTCACCTGTGAGCTTGCCCGTCGCCTGGAGGGCAGCGGAGTGACAGCGAATGCTGTAACTCCGGGCATAGTGAGGACTAATCTGGGGAGGCACGTTCACATCGCTGTGTTTGTTAGGCCGCTTTTTGACCTGCTGTCCCGAAGCTTGTTTAGGAGCCCCGAAGAAGGAGCTCAGACATCCGTCTATGTAGCTTCTAGCCCGGATGTTGACAATGTGCAAGGAAAGTGCTTTGCAGATTGTCAGCCTCAGGTTCTTTTGGACAAAGCCACGGATCAGGAACTGGCCGCTAAATTGTGGGACATTAGTGAAGTCATGGTGGGGATAATCACATGAGATCAGCGTGAATTTTGAGACTTAAAAATCAATTATCTAATAACCATTTATTAACCAAAGTCTTTCTAGAGAGCACAAAGTTAAACAGGGCAGAGCAAATCCAAAGCCATGTTTTCCAGAATTAAGACTTTTGTTTGTCCTAAGTGTCATATGTTCAAGTCTCATGGTACCATACTTTCCCAGTAGAGCACGTTGCTCTCAGACTGCTTTACTTGTGTCTCTTAGAAATGTCAAAAGTAGAACGGGAGCAGAGCGTTCGTGTCTGTGGAACCTGCTCCCAGTCTCGGAGCGGTTAAATTTTTAGTTAATGCTTGTAATGAGGGCTGCGGCAGAACCGTCCCTCAGTTTTGCTGATGTAGAGCTGAAAGTGAAACTGTGGGTTCAGGATTCTTTGGAACTTCCCATGAACTCAACATTTCTCATTTACGCTCCTCGTTGTTTTGCTCCTGATGAAAATGAATGTGGAACACATGCAGTAAACGTGCAGTAAAAATGTCATTAACCTGTTCAGGGATGTAAAGTCATTGTCATAATGTGATGCGGTTGTCTTCTCTCATAAAATTGAAGTGAATCGATATTGTTTCCTCTTGAAAATCATACTCTGGCACATGAAGTGGATTTTTACAGTAAGTTTTGTATTTAACTAGGAAGTGAAAGTCTTGGGCTGTTTTGCGACAGTCGGCCCTGCTGTAGCGTGTTTTTGATGGCAGGAGAAATGGGATTGGCTGGAGAAACCTGAGAAAGCACGAGGAGAACATCTAAACCACACACAGAGGAGCCCTGCTGCTTAAACCCAGGATGCTTTTGCTGTGAGGCAGTGCTGACTGCTGAGGCACAAGTCTTTTTGAACTGAATGCACTAATACTTGTTGCAGTGGAATTATACCACAGACAGTCGTCCAAAATAAGAGAGTTTGTTATACTTACACTATAATTTATAGCTGCTTCTTTAGCTGAGGCCTGTGTGTTTGTGTAAATCGGCTCAAGCATGCACAGTGTGTTGTATTGTGGCCCTTTTCAACGTCAGTGTTTTATGGACTCAAACTTGAATAATATTGAGTCGTCCATGTGTACAAATGCAGTACAAAATGAAAATGATCTAGATTCTCCTTGGTTTTATTCAAACAAATCTCTGAAAAGTTTTCCTTGTAACTCTTGTCAATAAACATCCACAAAACCTCTCAAGAAATGGTCCCAGTTTCTGCTGTCAGCAGGAAAGCCTGCCACTCGTATCCTCCTGAACACAGACTCTCCTTACAGCTTTTATACGTTTCCATCCACGGTCCGTTGTAGAATGATCGTTTCAGAGTTCAGCTCAGCTCAGTTCATGAATTCATTTTCCATTTGACCTGAATTTCACTCATTGTTGGATGCAGTGGTGCAAAGCATGTCACCACTGGACTGTAGAGCAGTGGAGGCGTGTTCTCTGGAGTGACGAATCACACGTCTCTATCTGGCAGTCCATTGGAGGAGTTTGAAGGTTTCCAGGAGAGCGGTACTAGTCTGACCGAGTGTAAAGGTTGGTGGAGGGGGGGTTATGGTGTGCGGGTGTTTTTCAGGACTCGGTTCCTTGGTTCTACTGAAAGGAACTCTTAATGCTTCTGCATACTGAGACATTTTGGACAATTTCAGCTCCCAGCTTTGTGGGAGTAGTTTGGGGATGGCCCCTTCCTGTACCGACATGACTGCACACCGGTGCACGAGGCAACGTCCATAAAGACATCATATTAAACCCTGCAGACTGTGAAAGCAATGTCACTCAGGTTCATATCCGTGTGAAGGCAGATGAGTGAATACATTTGGCAGTGTAGGTATGATCCTTCATATCATGAGTCTAAAGGTAAAAATAGGTAAGAGTCCAGCTTCAAAAATTCATTTTATTCTGTCTACGATCTTTAAACTGACTGACACACGTTTATTTTCTCAGCCTCCTGGATTAAAATGGAGCTTCTGCTCTTTATTTACCTGTTGCTGAGGTGAATGTAGTTGATGGCTGAGAGCTTGCTTGGTGACAGTTTTCTTTGTCTTTCATCAACATGTATAATGATTACTCAGACTTTTGGTGTAACAACCTGCTGTCAGGCTTGTAAATGCAGCTATTTTACTTCACTTCCTAATTAGACCTCATTACATGGATCATAGCGTTGTGTTATTTCTCCGGCCTGTTTTTAAGCTGATTATGTAAAGAAAGGAAACAAATAATGCTTTGTTGCTGTGGATAATTTTTTAAATTCTATTCAAATTATTTATAAAGAACCAAATTCAGGGGATTAAGAGTAATCCACTTTAACACTTACCAGCTCCCTCCATATGCTGCAAGTGTCCCTGCAGTCCTCACATGGCCCTGCTGCCTGAGGACCCTCGATGGGCTTCTGAAAAAACAAACAACACAAAAGAAATTGGAGGTTTTTGGTTGAAAATAACGAGTGAGCTAAACGGCTCTGAAATATCTCATTTGTGTTACGTAATGTTCAAGTATTTAGGGTTATGATGATGCATCCTAGTGTGATTTCAGTTTTCAATGAGGTTTGCAGAACAGAGTCGGACTCGCTTCATTAACAGAATAATTGATCGTCACAGACCCTCTGGGAATGGAGGCTAACCCGATTTTGTTTTCAGGTGTTAGCTCAGTGTATTCTTACATTTTTGCTTTCTCTGAGCATTTCAGTCTAATGATGATAAGCAGCACACTGATTAAGAGTGAATGTTTTGCCCTGTGGCCCCATGCCTTAAACAGATGTGTTGTTCTTTGGGTTTATTTATCCAGCATCCTGTGCAGATTTGTCCTCCTTCCACAAACACAACCGATGAGCCCTTAGTTCATGATGACCCGAAATGCTTCCTGTTTAGTGAACACCCACAGAAGGTTTTGGCATGGACAGTGGGCATTGCAGCACAGGTACACACGGCTCAGGATTATGAGATTATCCTTCAAAAAAACCATCGCAGCTCTATTTACAGCTTTGTTATGACCACAGCCAGTATATAAATGCTGTGAGGAGAGTAGCTGCATGACTGAGACCGCACTTCTTTCTTCTTCTTCTGAAACAGGGTAAGAGCTGGCAGCAAACATGAGCACGCACTGTAGCAAAAACCTTTCTATGAAAGTACTTTTTAACATCTTGAAAGCTTTTCCTGGTTTAACTGTGTGTAGAAGAGTGTGCGTTTATTCTTTTAGATGTGTTAAAATGTAACTTCAGATTACACTCATAAATCCTCACGTTGATGTAAAATAACTCTTGAAAGTGTTAAAAATTCAGAACAAGACTTCATGCAACGACTTAAAGAACAGTGAATGATAGTCCAGTTATACTCTACACATCGTTGTATAAATATCTGAGAGGCAGTGCAGCAGCATTGCTGATACTGACATGCTGTGGCTGGAGCAGTGTCGGTGACTGAAGAATAATACAAGTCACAGATTTACTGAACGGTGGAGGGACCTGCTATGGTGTTTGATTTGGAGATATCATTAGGCTGGAAAGTGCTCTGTCGTCCAAGCTGGTCACTGCCAGTAGGTACAGAAGGTTCCTCGTGAAATAAATGACTGATGTGAGGGTGGAAAACAATCCTCTGTATTTATTGTGCCATTTACGTAAGTATGAGGGAGCGATGAGGCCTGATCAGGAGCTAAATGTGCTCAGTCTCACCTTTGAAAATTGAAACAGGTTTTACTTGATGGCACGTTTTGATCCCTGGGTGCTGCATGCTGATTCACGATCATGGGTCATAGCTGACCTTTGACTTTAGTTTTGGAATAGAGACTATTAGCATACAGAAGTCGTAAAAAAAGAGATAAAACTATTTTCGTGTTTGAACTTTTTAAAGATGAATGCAACAGCAGCCGAGCCAGCGGAGGGCTCCAAGCCTGCTCCTCCTAAGTTCAAGCAGAAGGGATCTCGGCAGTTTAAGAGCAAAGCTCCCAAACCTGGACAGAAGGGGTGAGTTGAGTAATTATTTACACTTATACATCAGTTTCTTGTACTTTCTTTGAATACTTTCCATCTGCCTTTCCAATAGCTTTGACAATGATGTCCCAGGGATGGAGGAGCCTGGAGGTGAGTGTGATTATTATGTTTATTATGAAGCTGTTTTATGTTTAAATCTTATGCTTGGCTTTTATTTTTCTTACCTTGCAGACTCTGCAGTGGTCTGTCCCTGGGAGGCCTTTGGTGACATGGAGCTGAGCGACCTGGCTCAGTTTGGCGTCGTCTAAACCCACCAGCAGACATGTGTGAATGTTTGGAACATCTCTGTGGTTCCTAATGTAGAGGATGAGGAGCATCCTCTGAGCTTGGCAGTCTCAGGGTCATATGGAGCCTCTGTAACTCTACTGTAAATGGAGAAAGGAAACAGTGGAACCTTAGATCTGTAAACTATCAAAACAAAATCAAGCAAACTTGCACTGAATTTAAAGGACCCTATTTAACATTTAACAGCCTACTGCTAATAAATCCACAGATTTGTCTTTGCTGAGGACTTTGTGTAGATTAATGTGAAGAAAAACAACTGAATCCATGTTAAGATTTGTGAAATAAGACATGTTAGGCTTAAGTGTATAACAGCCGATAACTAATCCCTGCTACACATGGGTCGCAAACATTTTGCCACTAAACCTGTTGCCCATGGCAACGAACCCGAGCATCCTGAGTTGTTGAACAGCCTAACTGCCACTCATCAAAAACTATTTGCAAGTGTGCTGAGGAGACCTGGTATTTGAGTGTATTTCATAAAATGTTTGAGAATTAAAAACTATTTATGGCATTTTTTTTGATATTATGTTTTTATGACCAGAAGCTTACCCTTGACCTCAGAGGAATCTATCTATCTATCTATCTATCTATCTATCTATCTATCTATCTATCTATCTATCTATCTATCTATCTATCTATCTATCTATCTATCTATCTATCTATCTATCTATCTATCTATCTATCTATCTATCTATCTATCTATCTATCTATCTATGCTGTTCATACATGCAAGTAAAAAATGTTTATAAACAGAATTTATGACAGCAGAATAATAATCACAGCTTGCTGAAGGTTTAACTGAATGTTGAAAGTTAATGTAAATGTCTTCATAATAAATGGATTGGACTAGTTTTTACGCAGTGCTTTTTTATTCTACTGGAGCACTCAAACTGCTTTAAAGCACATATTAGCCAGTCCCAGAAGAACACTGGCATATGTAATAATCCAGTTATGATTACATGTTCTTATATGTTTTTTTCAGGCATGTTTATTTTGTCAGTAGAGAACGTAGACACTCAAAAGCTTTTAGTCTGTGTAGACGAGCACTCCCCTGGGAAATCAAAACTGAACTGAGAGGTCTGTGCCTGTCAGGTAAGCCTAATATTTTGGCACTGGCCTGTGAGTTGACATGTCCAGTTTATTTGTATTAAACATGCATTGGTTGTAAATAATAAATTGACATAAATGTGTAGAAGTGAGAAAAATGACAAAAGAGGTCATCTTTTCATAAATATTTCAGGGTAGCCTCATCATGTTCCACCATCTTTAGTCCATTTGACTACATGGTAGCGTCAAAGCCCTTCAAGAAGTAAGTCTTGCTGAGATGTAGCCATGAGAGGAGAACAATAACTTTTGTTTGAGTGCTCAAAAGGACATTATTGTCACATTATTGTGTTGGTGGAGTGAGGAGCAAACAACACTATTTCTAGAAATGCTAAATGGACTCATTCTTATATAATGCTGCTCTACTTCAGTGTCCTCTATACAACATGTCTCATTCACACACAGTCATGCAAACACTTTTTTCTAAGCCCTCTAAATGACATTCACACTCTGACAAACACATCAGCAGCCGGTCGGTGTTCAGTATCTTGCCCAAGGATACTGTCAGAGGACATTATAACCTTTTACTCACTACTTGATTAGTCTTTTCACCAAGTACTTTTTTACTCTTATTTGAGTAACTTTTTTGAAGACTAATATTTTAATGTAATGCTACTCTTACTTGAGTACAATTTTTGGATACTCGACCAACCTCTGGATACTGTGGCATACAGACTGGAGCAGCCAGCGATCGAACCATCATCATTGTTATTAGTAGATGACCTCCTGCCACAACCACCGCAAAGAAACCCATCATCTATAGGTCTTATAGCATCAGCTGGACTTGAGACATGACGTATCAGGGAAACTGGATATGTGAAATCATTGAAAGTGCCTTAAACGTATTATTTATAATGTGCAGCGGGGACATCGATGTACATGTAGATGTCACAGTCAAGGTAACAGCCTTCATGTAACATTACAAAATACGTGAACAAGATACAGAAGTTCATTTAGCAACGAAAAGAAGAAAACAATGCAACACAAAATAAAGTTAATACATTTCAACATTTCCCAATTGCTAGCCTCGGCAGCCGGGGATCAGTCCACCAGGGCCTCCGCTCCTGGCCGCGCTCGGCACACAATGCACCTGACCCCTATGGCGCCTCCTGCGGGTGGTGGGCCTACAGGAGGATGGGCCCATGTACCTTTTTTGGGCTGCGCCCAGCCGGACCCCATGGACTTAGGCCCGGCCACCAGACTGTTGCCCTCGGGCACCCTCCCTGGGCCTGGCTCCAGGCTGGCGCTCAGGTAACCATATCCCAGGCAGGGTGAACTTAGCCTTTCACTCAGAGGGGTCTTCTGAATCGCTCTTTGTCATGAGCAATGTCTTTGCCATGGGAGAACCTACCAAGGGGCAAAAGCCCCCGGACAACATAGCCCCTGGGATCCCTGGGACACAGAAAACCCTCCACCACAATAAGGTAAGGTAAGAGATAGGGATAGGGTGAGGAGTTTAGCAATCCAGGAGGGGCTCAGAGTAGAGCCGCTGCTCCTCCACATCAAAAGGAGCCAGTTGAGGTGGTCAGGGCATGTGATAAGGATGCCTCCTGGGTGAGCTATTCCAGGCATGTCCCACCCGGAGGAGGCACAGGACATGCTTAAGAGATTATATCTCTTGGCTGGCCTAGGAACGCCTTGGTGTTCCCCCTGGACAAGCTGGACAAAGTGGCTGGGGAGAGGGAGGTCTGGGCTTCTCTGCTTAGGCTGCTGCCCCCGCGACCCGGCCCCAGAGAAGTGGTCAAGAAGAAGATGGATGGATGGATGGGCATTCGAACATTACTTCACCTGTTCAGATTCAGTTACATATGGAAAAGGAGTGGGAAGAAGTGACACTTATTTAACCCCACCCCTTCACCATGAGTTATCTCCCTGCTGTTACAGAATTTCTATTTACAGTTCTTTGAGTGCCATGTTTCTTTCTGCTGCAGCACATATCTAATGACAGACAGGCTGCTAATATCAAAGAGAGCTGGTTTAATTAACCACCTAAGTTACCATTAAGTAGACACCACAGTATTCACTGCTGTTGGCACATTGATGACATGCAATGCCAAACTTTCAGACGTGTTATAACAAGATGTTGCTGATTAAAAGTCAAGAGATTAGCAAATTAAAAGATTAACGTGTCACTAACCTGCCACGCCCTGTCAGGTTAGTGAGAGCGAGGCTAAGCAGCAGTCCAAAGCTCTTCAGTTTGACTGTGCAAGCAGACGCCTTGCAGTCATTTCTGCAGAACTTCCATACAAACACACTTGGGGTTTTTTCCTTCAAGCTGGCAGAGGCCATGGGACAAGAAGAAAGTCACAATGAGGAGATGGACTTGGCAAGGATTCATGAGCTGTGTGTCATTTTCATGAAGGAGTGTCTGAGCGGTGCCCTGCACCTGCATGAGTTCAAGAAGATCTTTGGAGTTCCAAGCAGCTCTGTAGAGGAGTCCCTTTTCATAGAAACAATATTCAACTCGTTCGACACAAACAAGGTAAAAAGACAGAACAGTTTGTCTTTGTAAAAATAAATGTACAACTTCACTGTAAATGTACCTTTTTGTTATTTTTAAACAGGATAACACACTGGATTTCCTCGAGTATGTGGCAGCACTTCACTTGATCTTACGAGGTAATCTTGAAGATCGGCTCAAGTGGTCCTTCAAGATGTATGACAGTGATGGAAACGCCAGGCTGGACAGGACGGAGGTGAAACGGCTTGTCAGGGTAAGATAAACTGTGTGATTCAAAGTTTTCTTTTCATTTTGAACAGTATGTTAAGAGTGAAGATTTGTAGAAAAGGAGGATCATCTGTGTGTAATCTGTCTTAACTGTGAGAAGTTACCTGGTTTCATAACACAGATCTTTTCAAGACAGCTTATAGTACTACTCCTGTGCACCAGATTAGGCCCAGGGGTCATGTAATGCAGCCTCACGGGACATTAGATGAACACATAATGAGGCCATTCTGGGAGGCTGCTGTTGTAATTTACTAGAAGCTTCTAAATTTGGAGACATAAATGCTGGTCATTTATGGTAAAAGAAAACTTTAAACACTTTTTATTGTTTTCTTCTTGAAATAACAAATCTTAGTAATTCTAAGTCATTAGTTTGTTAACTGATGTTAAAACAATCTTATTTGTGAGCAAACAGACCAAGTGTGTATACAGCTAGCCTTTTTTAGTGTTTGTGTGTGTGTGTGTGTGTGTGTGTGTGTGTGTGTGTGTGTGTGTGTGTGTGTGTGTGTGTGTGTGTCAGACCACAACACAATATGCTATCTGCACCTGGATCTTTTTTCAGCTATGCATCATATTTAGCAAATCACAAAGAAACAAAACTTTGGCAGAGTCGACCCTGTCAGAACAGAATAAACTTTCCTGTCAGCATATTGGAGGACAACACACTGTATATTTAGGAGATTAGATCTAAATTGAATGTGAGTGTGCTTGATCATCATTTCATGTGTCTCATGCAGATTCTTTACAAAATCAAACTCCACAAGACTCACATAAGCATGACTCCATCCCAAATCTGTGACCGAATCTTCCAGCTGGTTGACCAGAATAATGATGGTGAGTGTAAACCACTGCACTATGTTGTGAATATGCTGTAATTGTTCTGAATATCTTAGACATGAGACGTAACATGTCTCATGGTCTCATGTCACTGTAGTTTGTTCCTATACTGACTTCATATATGTTCTGTTTTCATTTCAATGCATCCAAAATAGTAAATCACCACAACCTAATACGAGTTTATCGTTAACTACCCACTTTTAGTTTTAAGTATTTAGATGTTCCAGTTGTCTCTTCTAAGGAGGAAGCAGGTGTAGTAAAATATGAATCTAATCATAAACTCTGAGGTGATGGAGTCTTGGAGCTTCTTCTGAGAGCCTCTTTAATCATCTCTGAGTATATCGTCATCACTGGAGCTCTGATACTTGGATTCACTGTGGCAAAAAGAGCAGAGCTTCAATCTTCATGCAGTGGACTGTGTAATATGAATGCATCATTGTGGGCCATATAAAGCAAGGATTTTTAAATGAGCTTTGTTCACTCTGTCACTGTCATAGACAGAATAAAGATCTGATTAAAAAATATGTACATTTCTTTATACTGCCATAATTTATATTAGATATTGAAATCTGAGTATTCAGCTCTAACCTGACAGGACAAACTGTAGGTGACAGACACTGAACATTAGCAACGAGAGAACATGGCTCGCTGATGGATCTGTGGTGGTGACTCAGACAGTAATAGAGTCTGACGTGGATCCACCCTTAATAAGCTTGTTTTTAGTAACTAAAATCTGTTTTTATGTCAGAACATTTTATTGTTTCAGCAGTTGTTGTGAAGTTGTTCTTCTTAACTAGAAATAATTCTGCCATCGTGCACTCTCCTTGCCCTCTTTCAGGTTTTATTCCTGAGCTGTGCACTCATTCTTATAAATTCAAATAAAATACAGATTTTACTTTTTGATTCAACTTCAGATAGCATGTCTGCTTCATTTGTCATTAAATAGCAAGGAGGCAGACCGTACCTGGTCATGAAAGTGGTTGTCGGTCAATTGTCCCATTCATTTTGAGCCTTTAAACTGGGGCACTGTTTCTAGAAAAAGCTGTAATTCTTAAACATTTAATGCAAAAAAAAAAAAAAAAAATAAGACCCCTTGAATTAAAGCTGCAACTCAGTTACATTTTGATTATTTAATGTAAAATTGCCTGTAATGGTGTAACACTGCAAAAATGTGACTTTTCCCCAAACATCATAGAAGCCGTGGTATAAAGTCAACAGTGTGGATCGTGTTTTTGTGCCCAACAGGTGAGATAACCTTGTTGGAGTTCATGGAGGGAGCTCAGAAGGACGAATGGGTCATGGACCTACTGAAGCTTGATGTCAACGCCACCGGCTGGGTCATTCAGAACTGCGGCAGACTGGAATCAGCCACATGATGTATTTGGAGGCCGACAGAGTGGTGCTATCTACATACCTGAGGTTTAAAAGTTTGCCTTTGTCTCCACGTTCATCTCCCTGAGGCTGTATACTCTTGATTTGGACATTATACATGAACCTCTTCTGTTGGTAGTGTTCAATCATCAGAGTAATGTAATGAAAGATACTTACAGTCATGTGAAAAAGACATTTCTGATAGGACTCTGTAGAGTTATAGAGTCATTGTTAGCCTGCGGGTCTTCTTTTCTTTTTTTTCCCGCCCGCTCATATGTAGTGTTGCTGTGTGCTGTTCTAAAGTGCATTTAAAACACAGGAGAGCATGGTTCCTGCTTCCTATCAGAGAGCAGCACGGCTCCTCCCAAAAACCCTCAGTGTCTATATGCATTTAAAATTGAGGGTAGGGCACCAGCGCCAGAGGTGGGTTGGAATACACCGACCATCCTCTGGATGCTGTAAAATGTGCCCACCCCCAAGGCCCTATATGTATGTGTTATGTGAGAGTGTGAGTAATGTGGATGTCTAGGTTGCAGAATAAAATTGAGGCACAGGCGGGTCTTCTTTTCACAGCAATAACTTCAAGGAATTATTCACTGTGTGAATTTATCAATCTATCCATTCTCTGTTGAGGGATTTTGACCAACACTTCTTTACAATAGTGTTGATTGAGGTTTGCAAGTAAATAATTTATGCACAGCAGTTCACTCAGACTGAGGTCTGAATTTTAACTGTGCTGAGTCAAAACTTTGACACCTTCTTTTTTAGCCTTTATGTGCTGGTGTGCTTGGATCCGTGTTCTGTTGTATGACCCAGTTTTAGCCAAGCTTTAGCTCTTGGATAGATGGCCTCACATTTGACACTAGAACACTTTGGAACACAGAGTTTTCCATGACTGCAAGTGATCCAAGCCCAAATCATCACCCCTCCACCACTGTGTGCTTGACAGTTGGTATAGACTGTTTCTGCTGTGCTGTTTCTTCTTCGGTGAGGTATGTTATGGTTAAACTTGTCCACTTTAGTGTCATATATGTAAAGGACATTCTGGAAGTCTTCTAGTTTGTTCAGATGCAACTTTTCCCACCTAAGAGTGCTGCCAGAAAGTCTAAGAACATTATTAAAGAAAAGACAATAACAGATAACAATAACACTGTATTATGTCATGCAGGAGTGTGCCAAAGGAGGCAGCGTAACACTGAATGTGAGCATGACTTTTGTTTCTTTGTTGCACTTGGAATCTTTGTCACGTGTAATAATGTATCCATTTAAACTTATTACAACAACTTCTTTTGCCCTTTTACAGCAAAATAAAACATATTTTGTTCACAGCAAGTTGTATTTCTGCCATTTTATCATTTGGCAAGAGAGACTAAAAGAAACTTTCTGATGAAACCAGGCAATACGGTAAAAAACTAACCAAAACAAGGAGCTGAGAGATACTAAAACTGGTATAATTATCTGTGGATTTGTCACTTTATGTACAAATTACACTACATACTGTACATGTGGGAGGACATAGGACAGGACAGGAGATTATTTTGCACCTGGTGCCATCAAACTATCTATCTATATATATATATATATATATATATTTTACATCATGTTGCATTTTCTTCGTTTTTCATACTGTACTAGTTACTCACTCAGGTCAGCAGTTTGTACACATGTACACATCTACGCTGTGTACATGTGTGTGTTTGTACTCAATTTGTAACCAATGGTTAATAGCCAAAAGAGTTTTACTGATAAATGCAGAGTTAAGCAGATTAAAAAGGTTGCACACCTCTGTGGTCATTTTTAAAATAGCCAGTTGTATGTAGCATTGGATACGTTACAGCATACTGCCTACATTATATGTATGTTTATATGTAATGTAAACGTATTGTTCTTACTGTTAGTCGCAAAAAAACAAAAAATGATTATTAACAACACGCTCCCTTTAAGGGTTGCCATAGTGGATATCCTGCCAACATATCCTGTCCCTCCTCTTTTGTCATACCAAACCTCTGCATGTCCTTCTTTGCTATATCCATGAATCTTCTCTTTGGTCTTCCTTATTTCTTCTTAACTAGTTGCGCCATCCTCTGTCCAGTATGTCCACTATTACTCCTCTGCACCAAACCACCCTAACCTTACCTCTCTTGCTTTTTCTCCAAACCACGTGAATACCAAGGTTGAGCGGTTGGGGGGAGAAAGGCAAGGTGATGACAATTTGAATTTTGTTGTTTTGATTTCTTGAAATACAGAAAGAAATCTGTTGAAATACTTAGAGAAAGCAAAGAGTCATTTTAGTTTTTATCGTTTAAAAAAGGAGAAAAAAAGAAATATCAGATTGAAAGTGGTGCTTGATAAAACTATTGTGGTGACACACTGTTTGCCAACAAAATTAGGGTTCAGCAAAGGGCCGTTTAAACGAAAGCGGAAATGGTATGACGATTATTCTCTTGGTCGCTGGTTTCTCTTTGATAAGGATTGGAGAGTACAGCATGCCTATTCCAGTGTTTAAATTTAAATGTTTAGCTAATGGAAGACTTAACTCCTTTATTGTGGACAAATACATTATTTTTATATGCAATGTGTAACTCGTTAATAATTATACACAGATGGGTACCCTCCGGACTCCCGCAAAGATAACAGAAATGCGCATGCGCATTGTCATCCCAATTGTCTATTGACAAACGTGAGCAATCTGTCCCGTTTCACTTTAGTCGTCAAGAAGAATAAAAATGTAATATTGCAGGATTTGTTTAACGTGGCGATCTTTGAAGTGGATTCTTCATGACTTTGTGAACCCGGTGAGCTGTTGAAAGTAATGTTTTACCGGGTATAAGACGCATGACATAGCGAATTTCTCGTGCGGCCAAGATGAAATTCAGAGCTAACTATGTTAGCATGTAGCTGCATAGCTGACAAGATTAAGTTAGCTGGTTGGATTAGCGTTAGCTATAACTGGTCATTTAAAAAAAAAACCCGACCGACCTGCACGGGGCAGCCCCTAAAGACCTGCTGCTGAACGAAGTGCGAAGCGTTATGAGGTCGGATGACTTGTGGTACGGGACGGTCAGTTGTAAGAATTGCTGATCCCGGTTGCTAACTCAAGCTCGGCTAATGTCGAGCAAACGTTAGAGACGCTACATTTCTTATTTTTCCTCCTGTAACATGGCGATTCTATTATGAATTTAGTGTGTGTATAATTACCATATAAACGCGAGCTTGTGTTTCAACAATGTTTGCCTGCAGTAGCTTAAACCGTGCTCCTAATTTCCATATATTAGGCACACTAGGAGGATTTAAGGATAAAATACCACACATTCCCAGTCTGACCGGGAATGATTCTGCGTTATAGACTTCATGCAGACTTCAGTTGTTCTTCTTGCTTGTGGCTCATTGTTGCTTGAAACTTGTGTTTGTAGGTATAATTCGCAGAAACCTAAAAAAGTCCTGAAATTCATGAAAAGCTACACTGTGGCATGAATCGGAAAACCAGTTTGACCTGATATTTCCACCTTGCGTCACGTGGGTTGGACGGTTCAGCGAGCTGAATGAATTTGGCTGATCATGCACCCTGTTGGTGCCCTATGTGAAGCACAGGGCCTCGAGTCGTGGTCAGTTTAAGCCTACATTTAGTCTTGCAGTGGTTTGAGTGGAAGATCAACACCTGTCGGTCTGGGTTTAAGGAAGGACATGCCTTTTGTTGCTCCAAATCAGCTGATGGCCTTTTGGAAAGTTAGAAAGTCTTTACAGTTATATTTAAATCTATCCTTGGTCACCATCCAAACAGCCCCTTGTCTGACTTGGCATAGCTTTATCCTGTTAGCTCAGGTGACCTGAAAACCTTCCTGCACTCCTCAGTCAATCTGATATTCTAGAGTGCTAGTAAATATTTTAAGAGCGGACATTGCGAGCACAGTCTTGTGTTGCCTGTAATGCTGTGACCGCTGACCTTCTAATTCATTTACATTATTATAGGCTTTTGTTGTCAATTATAAACATTTTTTTAGAGAACTTTAGGCTCAGATTAAATGGCGTTTCTGACATAAAGCCCGTTTCATAAGGGCAACCATCTCCACACCCTAGGCAGCAGCTGACTCACTTGCATCACCACAAGGCTTTAATAGTTCTTCTAAAGGTTTACTTAGTGAAATCTTATGACTTGTACTTCTTCCACGTAGTCCTTCCTGAACAAAGGCTGACTTTGAGTCACCCTGGCTCATCCTGAACTAAACAAAAGTGAGTCTGAAGAGGCAAAAGTGCACCACTGTAAGAGAGGTGACGAGTGAATGCAAAGAAATGGTTTTATCCTCATTAGACTGTTTTGTTTTGAGAGTTGTTGGATGCCAAAATCCTTGCTGATATGAAAGAAATGAGATAATTAGCCCAGCATATTGCTTTGGATGATTCACAGTTCCATCTAAGCATTATTTAGCTTCTGCTGAGCCTTAATGCAGGCCCTCATTTTATCCTATCTGAAACAAGATATACTGCTCCTTCCCGTTCACCCCTTCTTCTTCTACTCTTTGTAAACAGAAGTTTGAACAGCAGGTGGGTGGGGCTTTTAGGCTCACCATCAGAGCGGTGTGCCCGAGGTGACCATGGTACAAATATCTGTTCATTGCCGTTATACAGAACCAAGATAAAAAACCAAAACAAAACTGCCTCTTGGGAGTATTTGTACTTACACTGAGCAAATTGTTGAATATGAATATTCACCATAGCAGTGAAAAAAGATGGGATGGGATGTAGAGGTGTGTGCCGTAAGATGTGATGAATAATACATGCAGATTTTCTTCTTGTAACACACTGAAGAGAACTGAAAGAGGACACATTGTTACTCTGTGAATATTTACTTTTTGTGTTGATGTTTCAGGTCCAAGAGTAACCATGCTTAAATGGTTTTCTGGTGAAGAGGGAGAGCCCGGCTCTGGAGTAAGTACACATGTGCTCGTTTCCCATTCCTCGAAGGCTCAGTAATCACTGATTATCACCGATAACAAACTATATTCTGAAAGATTACACAAGCATTAAGCCCTTAAAGTGCTAGACTTTGGCACACTGGAACACTGGACTGTTTCCAGATTTTGCCTCCATCACCTTTTCAAAACCACAGCTGCTACAGAGTAACCTTTCTATGTACCTGACAGCATTTTTCACACTGTGATGAATCATTTCATGTCATTTCACGTGGTGTCATTATTATATAAAAGGCATTAAATTAGCTGAAAGGAAACCTGGTGTAAGCTATGCAGTGGGACTGCTGGCTTTGACTTGGCTGCCTGTGAGGGCGCGGAGTCACTGTTAAAGCTTAAAGCTCCTCACATCTGGATCCTCTTTGCTTTATAGCTCATATGTTGACATTCGGATTAGTTCTGACTAACTGATGTAATCAGTGTCAATTTGCAAATCATATTGTACATTTTCTGCACTCTATTATAATATTACAGTACTATTACTGCATTATCATTCTAATACTTCTCACTCATATATATGTTCAGTCTCTGCATACTCTACACAGTTTCTAAACAAAGCAGCATTTTGTGTTGCAAATAAACATGAGGGCACTCACTGCAACATTATCAGTGTTCCTTTCACTGACTCACCACCTCGTCCGTCTCTTCTCAGGGCTCGGGCTCTCCACCCAGCCATGCTGGTGGCGGAGAGATTCCTGTGGAAGAAATGGCAGAGAGGCTGACCCAGACTGAGCAGCTTGTCACTCAGCTGAAGGAGATGATTCGTGAAAAAGATGCAGCTCTTTGCTCCAAAGATGACCAGCTGAAGGTGGGGACAATTTCTTCTACAATATTAGTCCAATAAAGAGCTGTGCATCTGGTAGGACAGTGTTGTCCAGTTGTGCCAAACTGGGATCATATTTCTCTGATTAAACCATGAAAAACATGTGCTAGCTTTTGTTATCATACAGTCAGGTCCATTAGTATTTTGATAATTATATATTTCTTGAAATTTTGCCTAACATCATCAGAGTGGAATTTAAATTAAACCATCAATATATGATTGGAGTGCAAACTTTCAGCTTTATTCAAGGGTTTAACAAAAGTATTGCATTACTGTAGCAGTTATAGCTATTTAGTTATTTTTATACACATACATACATCCTCCATTTCACAGGTTTAAAAGTAATTGGACAATCTTATAAAATTTTTAATGCAAGGATTGCTTTTAATAGTTGGATTCACTCTGCCCAAGACCGAGTTACTGGGTTCCCAACCTGTTAGGCAGGCCTCAGCCTGTGGTGCCTGGATGAATATAGCCTAACCCCCTTGAACTTGTGCGTGAGGTTTAGCAATACCAGCTAGATATAGTTGGGGTCTCCCCAGCACATGGCTTGGAAACAGTCTTTCGGACGAGAGAGTCATTTCCTTACGTATTCAGGTCAGAGAACGGATCCTGACTGTCCTTTATGCTTATGCACCGAATTACACTGTTAGACAGTTGGGTGAAGAGAGGAGCTGAACTGTCGCCTGTTCACCACCTGGGGGTGATTTGGCAGAAGGTGCTGAAAAGGCTAGACACACCCAAACACATAGTGAGGGTGTACTGGGAGTAGAGCAGGGCGATATGACCAAAAATATTTATCACGATATACATTTGAAAACGATATAACTGACGATATAATTGACACTAGACAAAATACTTTATGACTCCACAACTTTATTAGTGCAAAAAAACCCCATCAGTGTATTTTCACTTAAACAAGCAGCTGTTTTTTTTATGTCCATTAAAGTTATATAAAAATGTAACAGTGCAAATTCCTCGCTGACAGTTTAACCAAAAGGCATTTCCAGTGGAAACTGGCCGACATATCCTCAGCATAACCATGTATAATATCCACAACACTTAAAAAGAGGTTATACACACACAATACGGTAATATCATGTTGAGGTGCAGTACGTCTACGCCTACGATAGCATAATGCTCCAACAATCCATCGAGCGCTGCGGCTTCGTAGCTTAGCAAAGTCGCACTAAAACATTTGACAGATTTTCGAGCGCCGTGCACATAAAACCGTTTCGAGGTCAGTAAACACAACCAGAGTTCATACATAAGGCCCACGGGATTATAAGGGGCTCTGTCGACTTTCAGAAAAATCAAAGGATGATTTTAAGTGTGCCGTATTTTCCATACAACACGGTAATAACGACGGCCCGCTAGCATGCGCTACCAAAAATAGTGCTTTGTTGTGTATCTGACGGACGAAAGCTAAACCAGTTCCACTTTCACCCTTCTCATTCTCCATCGCCGCCATGCTCTTTCCGCCATGTGTAAACAAAGGCATGTGTGTTTTACCCATATTCTATCGCGGTATTTCATTTTCTTATCGTTGCCCAACGTTATACCGGTATTACCGTGAACGGTATGATATGGCCCAGCCCTAGCTGGGAGCATGTTGCAGTGGCCTGGGTAGGCTGGGCAGACAGGTGCCTGCTCAAATCTGCTGCTGCAAGGTAAGTGTGAAGTGTAGAGCTGCTATTCCTCTATATTGAGAGGTGGTTTGGGCATCTGACCTGATGCTTTCTGGGTGAGGTGTTTTGTACATGTTCTACTTGGAGGAGGCCCTCAGGTCAACCCCGTACACAGTGGAGAGATTCTCAGCCGGCCTGAAAAAGTCTGTGTTCCTCTGGATAGGCTAGTGGACATGTCTGGGCTTTGATGGATTGGCTGAATGTACCAGTTTATCGATTTAGTTTTTGCTTTCTCTTATTGAATCTTTACAATACAAGTTCAACCTTAGTGCTCAGTTCACTCAATTTCATATCTTTTATCTACTTACTTTCTCGTGGAATGATGAGGGAACAGATGTCTGTAAATCCTAAACTGTTGATACAAGACTTTGGTTAAACACCTCGAGTTGAAGCTGAAAATCTTGAGTTTCATCTTGGTTGTTTGATTAAAAATCCCCTGTGCACACAGAGGCAAATTTGCCATTGTCCAAACACTCAACTGTAACTGTATTAGAATCAGATTAGAAGCAAATTCTGAATGAATGTTTGCAAATTCCACCTCTAAAGGTACAATTGTTAGTTTTAAATAGAGACTGACACGTGCTATTTATAAATGGTGGCCTCAGCTGGGCTGTCAGTGTGTTCTTGAGTAGCGTGCAGATATAGCTAAAAATGTAAACATTGTTCAGTTTTTGATAGAAAATCAAGCAAAAAAAGGGGATGTGGGTACACAGATGGATACATTTTTCAAAGATTAAGTCTATGAGTAAGTTTTTCCAGTGTGCAGGACTCTGCATGGTGTTCCTTGATTTATAAGGACTGTGCTTAAATTATTCAATCCTATGAGTCATCACATAGATTGGGAAATGGAATATTGAGGCAGGCACAATTGGTCAAAACTGTTTTTAAAGCTGCTCTCTGACTTGGATCTTTCAGTGAGAAACATCAACTGTGTTAAATATTAAACAGTCAAGCCTTTCAATCCACAGTAAAGACAGGAATGTGTTTGATTTAGCAACCGCGCTACAGGAGAGTGCAAGCATTTCCTGCATTGTAAACCTTTGCTGTGCTTCCCCACACACACACACACACACACACACACACACACACACACACACACACACACATCTAAAGCTGCCAAAGTTCACTTTTTATTAACGTGTCCTAAAATATTACAGTTAAACCATCTGGTCTGATGACGTAACGAAGCACTAAACTGGAGTTAAAGTTCTTCTTTGTGTTTTCAGGCTGAGAAGGAGGCCTGTGAAGCCAAACTGTCCAAACTGCGTCTGCAGAACAAGGCCAAGGTGACGTCTCTGACGGCACAGCTCGAGGAGCTGAAGAAGCAGCAGGGGCCGAGCACACCAACACACGGCAAAAAGGTGGAGATGTGCACACACATCCAGAACTGAAGGGTTAAACGTAGAAATGAATAAATACTAAACGTTTTCCAGCAATTCAGTGCACCATTGGCTTTATAAGCTCAGACACAGTCATGCCATGTGGATCCCATTTGAATCATGTTTCTGCTCTGTTTCCATTGGGGTTGTTAAAGTGCTTTCTTCATGTTTAGGGTTCATCAGAAGGAGGAGAGCAAGCCAGTCGAGGCAAGATTGTCCTGCTGAAGAAGAAGGTTGATGAACTAGAACAGCAGCTTGGACAAAGAGATGTGGAACTGGAAACCAAAGTAAAGCATACTTTGATTCTGATGCCTACCAGATAAAGGGAAATGAGATATTTCCCACTGATGTTACTTGGAGTATTGTTGGAACACACATATGTGCTAGTCTTGGCCTAACTAGCCTTACCCTGTGTCCCCACCACGTCCACTTAATTATTTGAAGTTATTTTTTTATAATTACATTTATCTTTCTTAATTTGAATTATAATCACAACAGAAGAACAGCAACGGCAGCTAATTTCAGCAGAGAACAAAGAAATGGCCGCAGGAAACGCAGCTCGTATCGACAGAGATGAATCCAGTACATTTATGGAAAAATGAATCCAGTTTACTCTACTTTTCCTGGCTCCATATTTTTTTCTTCATTTCTTCTTGTAGTTACAGAATAATCATCCTCTCCATGAATATGCGCACCCACAATGGTGCCACTGAGCAAACGGATGTATTCATTTCTTTTTCTGTTGTGACATATCCTGAGGTGTACGTAGGGCTGTGCGATATGACCAAAACCTCATATCCCGATATAAGAATTCTATCGTCCGATAACGATATAAATCACAAAAATGTAACATTTTCTGTCAATTCTGTGAATCTCGACTTGCGTGAAGTGTTTCCAGCTGCGCGTCATGTAGCTGGAGTCCAGTGTTTTAACCAATGCATGAAACAATACATTTTTAGATATAAGTTGTAACGGCCGCCGTTTTCTTTGTGAGTATTTATTACACGGCGTGCTGCGGGGAGAAGCCTGTTCTAACGTTTGAGTCTAAGGTTTATTTTTTAGCACCTGGCGGCTCTTTGTTTACTTCTCATCCGTAAATAATCTGCTCTTTCACGTGACTCAGTTTAAGTCTCAACAGGATCTTGAGCTTTATTCTGAAAGGTTTATGTGGAACATAAACAAGCGGACACGCGGTGGTTTTACCGTCGTTGTTGCTAACGACAACGCATAAAAACAAACGCTTGTCCGTCTGTAGTGTGGTGATATTAAATATAAGAGAAAGAGAGAACTTTACTACAGTGACATCAGAACCATGAAAAAATATTACCGTAAACAGTTTATTTTGCGACACCACGAAACAAACGATAGCGTAAAATCAAACGACAGACGTTTTTATATCGTCATCCGATATATATCGTTATATCGAACAGCCCTAGGTGTACGCTTACACTTTGAAATCTAATTTTTCTGACCAATACTTTGTGTAGATGAAGGAGTTGGAGTCTCAGCGGCAGCGTGGTGAAGAAATGGACGCTATGCTGACAGAGAAGGACAAGAAACTGGCAGAAAAAGAGGCCTACATTGTCCACCTGCAAACAGCGCTGGCTGGAGATCAGCCCATCACACCTGCACCACCACAGAAGGTCATAAATGCTTTGAGCATGTAGAATCATCTCACTGCTTTTTTCTAAATATTGCACGTGTTAATAATAGGCAGACAAAGTTAGAAAAGTAGAAGAAAATGGATTACAGCTGAGTCACAACAGGCGATGTCTTGCATTTTCTCAGAGATGTGGTCACTGTCACTCATGTGTTCTGTCCCCCCAGGCTGAGGACGGCGGGGCGATGCAGGAGCTGCAGTTGCTGGTACAGAGCTTGACTAAGAAAGTGGGGGAAGCAGAGGAGCGCTACAGTTTGCTGCAGGAGCAGACAGACAGCCTCAAAGACCTGCTGGCTACAGAGAAGGAGCAGTACAGCCAAAAGGAGAGCATGTACAAGCAGAATGTAGGTTTTCAAAGAGGACAATACAGCTTCTTTTGTAGAATTTAGCTGTCTCGGGTTCACAATGAGTCGTGTGCTTGTTTATAGATCCAGACATTCAAAGACATCATCATTCAGAAGGACAGCCAGCTGATGGAGATCAACCAGATGCATGAACAGGAGCTCTTCAAGCTAGCAGCCAAGTCAGATGCCAGTGCAGACTTGGAGCAGGTAACACAGACAGTCAGGAGTTCATGCAACTAAAAGAAGTTGGAATTTTTGTGTTGTTTGTGAATCTGTGCTTTCCTTTTCAGCTTCTGAAGGCTCTAAAACAGAAGCTTCATGAGAAAGAGGAAGTGCTGCTGGGTAAAACTCAGGTCATTGATGTTCTCCAGGGAGAGGTGGACGGGAGAGATCAGCAGATAAAGGTTAGCAGACTCGCCGCTCCTGTTTGCGTCTCAATAAAGACGTTGGTGTTTTTCCTTGTTTTCTGTCAAAAAGATCAATTTCCATATTTAATAAATGTCTTTGAGCTTAAACGCAGCTTCAGACTGTTGTAAACACTCGTTTTCAGACCAGAGAAGAAATATCCCTAATGTTGCTTACATGTAGCGAGCTCAGGGGGAGGGGCTAAAACAGCTTGTTTCAGACAGACACTTTTCATTCAGCCTATAGAACATTCTCTATTGTTGTTTCGTAGACATTCTTCAACCTCTCTTGAAATAATGACACCTTGAAACTTATGTGGAACAAATACTTTGTCCACGCAGGAACTCTCAGAGCGGCTGCAGAGGCTACAAGTTGAGCGAGAGAGCCTTGAATC
The DNA here is from genome assembly GCF_057382095.1 of Aulonocara sp. 'chitande type north' Nkhata Bay. Taxonomy (NCBI): domain Eukaryota; kingdom Metazoa; phylum Chordata; class Actinopteri; order Cichliformes; family Cichlidae; genus Aulonocara; species Aulonocara sp. 'chitande type north' Nkhata Bay. Next base: position 39,292,204 of record NC_141344.1, read on the forward strand.
CAAAATGGAGGCAGAGAAGCATGTGATGCGAGCACAACTCCGTGACCTGATGGAGAAGCAGCAGGCAGAGGTGCAGCGAATGACCGAGCAGCATCAAGCACAGCTGGATCAAACCCAACAGGATCTCATGAGGCAGCTGGAGGACCTGAGGAGAGCCCAGGCAGCAGCACCACCTGCCAGTCAGGAGGCATCAGGAAGTGGAAATGTGCTCACAGATTCAGCTTCCATCCAGAGGATAGCTGAGCTGGAAGGTTGGTTCTTCATTTTGATGATTTATCTGAACTCCTTCAGAGGTCAGTTTGTGTCGTTTTCCCATGTACATCCTGGGAATTTTTAGTTTGTTCACAAAATGCAGCAGAACATGAGGACATTTTCAAATTCTTTCAGTGCTTCAAACCTTTTCTTTTGTTATTTTTGCAGCACAAGCAAAGCAGAAAACAGATGAAGCCAGCAGATCAGAGGCCAAGTTCCTAAAAATGAAAGCTTGGTCTAAAAGTCGAATCAGACAGCTGGAGGAGGAACTGAAGAGAAGCCAGGTGAGGGTTTCAAGTTGTCCAAGTCGGATGAACAAAGCATTTTGTGCTTTTGTGCTGTGCTTATGGCAAAGATCCCAAATTCACTGCCAGTGCAGTAAAAGGGGAAAAAAAACCCCAGTGGAAGACCGTCATGGCGTGACCTTCACAGAACAAGAAAAGTGAGGTCAGGCTGTATTGAATAAAGATGTCCAGATATCAGGTTTCAGGCTTGTACAACTCTGTTTTGGTCAAACATACATGAAACATAAAGACATAAGGGCTGTTCAAAACGTTTGCACAGCACTGCTGAAGAAAATAACTCCTGCAGTCAAGAGAAGCCACTAATTGTTGAGCTATGAATGATAAAACCAGCAGTTATTCAAGTATAAATGTTACAATTGTATGCAATCTTTATCAATAAAACATAGAAATGTAGATGTTTATGGTGTACTATACTACAGCGCTCCCTCATTTAGCGCGGGAGTTACATTCTAAAAATAACCCGCGACAGGTAAAATACGCAAAGTAGCCAACTTTATGTTTTTTACAATTATTATAGCTGTTTTAAACCCCTCACTACACACTTTATACGCTTTTCTCAGACAGGCATGAACATTTTCACACTTTTCTCTCTTGTTTAAACACAAACTTCAAACCTTCATAGAAAAATAAGTCCAGTGTTATAGAACGAAACCAACAGCAGCTGCCTTTGACGGTCCAAAGCGTTTCGTCGAGATTGTTTTTGTTGGGGAGAAAACTTACAAACAAAAAGTCCAGCACTTCAGAGCCACACTGCTGGCGATCAGAGATTTATGTAGATTTGACAAACTGAACGCGTTCTGTAAAGTACAGGAGACACAGCACGGAGGAGAGTGATTGACAGTGGTCTACAGCCAATCAGGACGCAGAACATAAAGCGCTGTAAAAAATAAATAAATAAATAAATTAAAAACCATGGAAAATTGCACAAAAAAATCCGGGAAACAGCGAAGCCGCGACAGGAGAACCAGCGAGGGACCACTGTTTGTAGATTTAGAGTTCATTTCACAGTGTTAAATCATGTAACACTGTGTCTTACAGGATATGACACTGTTCTGAGTTGTAGGGAGAGAGATCGCTTTCTCTTTGGCGTTGTTAAAACGATACCTGTTTTTAGATTTGAGCTCGTTACTGCTCGCGCTGCTCGTCATGACCATAAAGCTGATGCAGCATCCGTCACGTTATCCGTTTTCCTTTTATATCAGCCGATCGTCTGCAGGACGCCGTTTTCAGTTTGTTATCCAGAGTGAAAATCGAAAACGCGTCAAAATGCTGAAAGTCCTTTGGTAAGCAAAGCTGCCAAGTAAACAGACACGTTTGACTCTATTTAGGCTGGAGTTGCTCCCCCAGACCTGACTGCCCTGCGGAGTCGCATCACTGCACTCGAGGAGGAGAGAGAAGAAAACCTCTGGAAGGTGGAGCAATACGAGGAGGTTAAAGCAAAAAACGGTAATAAAATTAAACTTTCTGGAAAATGCTTTAGGGAAATCCTCAGTTCAAAAATGAACATTATTTTTGTTCGATGTTATCGTTAGAAATGCTGGAGGCAAAGTTGGTGGTGTATGAGGAGCAACAGAGGACACTACAGGCAGACTTGGAGCAGTTCACCAAGAGGGCTGCCTCTCAGGTCCAGCACCCAAACGCTTTCTTAAACCTGCTGCTTTTGTTTTACATTTAATACTCACGGATGGTCTCTTATCCCTTTTTGCACCTGCTGAATGTAGGCAAGTGAATCAGGCAGCGCTGATGACACTCAGAGCCAGGTGCTGGAGTGGCAGGAGATGGTAGCTGAGGTGGTCAGTGCCAGAGACCGGGCCAGGGAGGAGAAGGCTGCCTTGTCCCTCCGTATCAGCCACATGGAGGAGGAAAGAGAGGGTAAGACTTTTACTGGAGGATGAGTCAAACTCATTTAGATCAAACTAGCTAATGATGGTGGGATCAGTTATAGCTAGGAGGTAGAAGCAGGGTGAACATCAGAGTCACAGTTAATCTGCTCATAAATCCTCAGCCAGTGTGAAATAACGACACACGTCTGCTGACATTCATATATGTGAGGAACCTAAAAACAAAACTTTTTCATAAATGCAAGAAAAGACTCGCAGTACTTAATACGACAGTAGTAAAATCTGTTCTTTAATACTTTAAAGTTGTTCTGTATTTCTGTTCCTCAAAATTCGACTTTAATTATTTAGTCATTCTTAAACCCGTTAGTATATCAGAGTACACATCCTCTGTTAGCATCTAAAAAGGAACTTAGTGTTACTATAAAACACAAACTCTGATGTCTACATTTTTGGCATTTTGTTTGTTAACACAAATGTGGATCACGGGGTTCTGTCAGAGTCAAGTTACCTTAGTGGTAGCTGTGGTTTTGGGGAAACTTTAGTTCAGTTCAGATGCAGCGACCCACAGTCTCCATTTCCACTTGGGTCGAAAGTGCAGACTTAGAACCATACACCAGTTTTTAAATTGTGGTGATAGGGCACGTAAAACCAGAGTTAAGATAAAAACTACAGTGGTGTTTACTGTGGGAAAGAACGGTAAAAATGTCATTTTCTAAGGAGAGCGCTAGCAAACACTCTCTGCTTGCGAGCAAAATGTAAAAAAAAAAAAAGTAAAAACACCCCTTTTCTATTGGTGTTAAAGTGTACCATGTTGACCAATCAAAAAAACTTATATGGCAACATGTGGCACTTGGTTGTTTAGGAAGAGGGGGAAGTTTTAGGAGAGAGAGCGAGTTTTCACATGTGAGAGATTTGTGATGTTTAGCGTGTTCGGAGGCTATAGTTAGTGTGTACTTAGTGTGTAGTGTAGTCGTTGTTTTGTTTTGTGTGTCAGTTCTACTAGTGAATGTCACAGTTGCTCCAAAAAAGCCTCCAAAGGTAGATTGCTGAAAAGAATGATGCCAAACAGGCAAGATAAACCGTGTTTAAAGGTGAAATATAGACGTAAAATCAAAAGTAGTCAAAACAGCCAGTTATACCCTGGACCCCAGAGGGTTAATGTTTGATCAACTCTGAGTCAACTTCAGTCTGGAGAGGACTGGACTAATTGGAATTATTTCAAATATATTTCACACACTTTGTTTTTCTCATAGAGCTAGCTTGTTTTACCATTTTCGTCATGTGTTGTTTGACTGAACAGTACTTTGTTTTCTTCATTTTTCCCCATCCTCACTGTTGTCATTGGCGAGATTTGGTTTACTCTGTGCTGCCTCCCATCTCATGGACCTCCACCCCCTCCCCACTCTCCCTGTCCAGCCCCTGCTCCAGGGATGGGAGCAGCCACCCAGAACAGTTTCCCATCAGTTTTGTGCATGCAGGCTCCTCCAAACCTCCAGTGCAGCTCGTGCACACTGTACTGCCTGGAGTTTCCCTGAATTTTGCATTTGCTGGTGGAAACGACAGGCAGTACAGTGTCATGCTGCACGTTCGAGTCTGCTGTTTAGTTTAGTCTCTTCCTTTCTCTGTCCCGTGTTGTTCTTTTCCATTCTTTACCCTTTTGTTTTCTTCTGTCTTTCTGTTTCTTCTTCTCAACTTTTGATTTCTGGTGTGCTAAGATATCTGAAATCACCAACAATAATGAACTGGTCTCAAATATAATTAAAGAAAATTGCTGCTCTATTGTGGTGGGATGGTAGGTTTGCACTAACCCTATTAAAAAGACTAATGCATATAACCTCATCAGAGCTACAAGGCTGACACCAGAGCCTATCCTCCATACAGACAGACACACCTGGCTTAGTAGAGCTATGCACAAGTGCCCTCAGATACTCGGTTATTGTGTAGGTATTTGTGCTTTTCAATTTGGGGATTTGGATATTTGTTTTGTTTTTGTTTTCTGTTTGTTTGTTGTTGTTTTTAAATGTGAAAATATGCATGCCACCTCTGCTTCAGATGGCACATTTCATACTCAGAAATGTGAAACATCTGTGAAACATCTGTATTACTGCTCAGCAACATAGTCCCACTCAGCTTGTCAGAGACAGACATAGCAGGTATTATCTTTAAGTGAGTGATCCTAAAATGTTAGTTAGCTTTTAAAATATGCACAAGCCTCATTATTACAGGCTGGATTTTTGTCAGCAATAAGAATCAAGCTTCAGTTAAGCTCATTATTGTAAATCTGGAAACGTTTATTACAAAACGTATCAGGTTTTTTTTTTTGGTTTTAACACGGGAGTATATATTTTTTAATGCAGTTTTATCACATGATACTGCTGTTATAAAATCCAAAGCGCTGCTTGAATAATCTAGAATGTTATCACAGTGGTAAACATGCAAATGAGAGTCTTCTTTAATCCTAGTTAGATGAAGCCAACATCATACTCAAAGAAAAATGGCTGATGGTCTCTTACGTACTAATTGTTCCTCCTGATTTTGATTAGTGGTGTCACAGCGTATTAGTTTCATGAATCAATCAAGTGTAGTTGACAATAATGACGTGATCTCAAATAATAAGGGTCAACCTCATAAATCAATAAAAACCCTGCAAAAAAGGTAATTTGAGTTTTGTCGAGCCGCGTGTTCCACTTCACTGACATTTCATCCATGTGTGACAGAAAACCAAAATCAATTTTAGGAAAACAATTTGTGCTTTTTCATACTGAGTTTAAAGAGAGTTCATCTGAGTCTTGCTCACTGGTGTAATGTTGGTCATTTTATTCAGATAAAGTTACTATTGAAGCATGCGCTCTAACTCATGATGAGCTGCAAATACTCCTTTGTCAGCGGGTCTTCTGTGATTTGCTGTGATGTTGGTTTCATATTCATGTATTTGAATTAAGAAGTATCAAACTTGATGCTTATTAGCGGCTACAGGGTGAGATCGTTAAGTTCCATGAATTAACTCATTAATGTGAAAAGGTCTTACCAGATTTCAAATTGGCCAATCTCCCATTAAAGACGATCTGCAAGTTGATTTTCTATATACTTGCACATATCAGCTCACCAGTGCAGATTAAAGTCTGCTGCAGACGTTAGTCAGTACTGTGTGGGTCAATGATGCTGTTAAAACGTTGGATTATGATGCACAATGATTTTGACAGCAAAGAGGTCTTTGCTGTGAAATATTAGGGAGTTAAGTTCACTTTTTAAAAAATCCTACCTAGCATATTCACATCGATAGCTCTCTGTGTAGATGACTACTTAACATTATGGATTAAATGATGAATTTGATGTTTTTCACAGCTTTTCACTAGAAACAAAGCCGACCTGAGACCAGCTGATTTTTAGTAATAAGACTTCACAGCACTTTTTTGACTTGATGCATAATCATGCATAATGCTCACGTTTCTGCTGAACTTGCATGTGCTTTACTGTAATCTGCTCTGCTGTAGTCAGTGTGGGTGAAATGCCCAGCATGTGGCAGACTGGCTCTATTCTGCTGCAGAGGGTCATGATTGTTTTGGCTACGCTGTTAAAATTAGGTTGATACATTTTAGTTTAAATCTGCTTGTGCACTGAACCCACACTGACCGCAGTTAACACACAGAACTCCTTTCCTTTTCCTGCCCCACCCTTTGCTACGAGCTGCCCCCCTTTTTCCTCCCAACGTGTCAAAAATTGGCCTGTCGTCACAAAACAGATGGGAACATGTTTAGTTGTAATCATTTTGACGTTGCCCTTCTTGAATCCTTTGCTGCTAAATGAAAATACAAGTCAAAGCACCATCAGAGTCCCCTCAGATATGCACCTGCCTGGTGTTTCTGTCTGCTCTTCATTTCGAAGACAGAGTGATGAAGCACTCGCTTTGAATGTGACTCATAAAGATGGGTTTTCTCCTTCCTCCCTGTTTCCCACTTGTTTAAATGTGTGTTTCTTTGCTATGCAAATTAGGTGTGCATGGCTCTGACCAGAATGCTGCTTTTGAAGTGTTTCTCAGGTTCACTACCTTATGCAAATACACAAGTGCATAAACACCTGGAGTAACTTTCCATTTCTCCATCCTCAGTTCTTGTCATTGCTGTACTTCTCTTGCAGTCTTACTGTCGCTCTCGTTGCCTATACTATTGGATTAAACTGTTTTTTTGTCACAGAGTATGTTTGTGGTGTTGAAAGTGTCTCACCAAACCACCAGCATCATTCATGCCATCATACTTCTTGTCAACTCTCCATCTCTGTCATCCTGTCTTCAAAAACATTATCCTGTTCCACACTATGATAATTCTGTCTAGTCCACTTTAAACTCACTTCCCATCCGTAAATACACCCTCAATCCAACCCATCATTCCCCTTTCCCTGTGGCACAAAACTGATTGAGGATGACTGGTTCTTTCCTGGCTGCTCCGATCCAGCACTGGTCACTCGGCAGCAGGAGTTGGAGGAGGAGTTGGCTCAAGCTCGGGGGCTCGACCAGCACAGGGCCAAGAAGCTGGCGCTTCCATCCCAGCGAAGTCTGCAGGTAGGCGGCTCTTATTATAGACGTTTCTGTGGCTGTATCATGGTTATACCAGCACAGCCTCAGACATTTGCTGAAGAATGAGCGGGGCTAACTGTACAGCTTAATATCAACCAGTCTGCAGTTATTTTCAGAAGCTGAGTCTTGCAACATTTTCTTTATGAAATAAATCCTGTTCAGATCAAATCCTGCAGCTCAGGGCAGACCTTCTAGAAAAAACGGTTTCACAACAGCCTTTTTAAAATCCTTTTTGCGATTGTTATTTTGAAGTGTTTTTCATGTTAACATTAATACAAGGTTTTACAGGGAGCTGAACACTACATGCATGGAATCATCAGCAAAATGAGCGTTATCCTTTAGAAAGGCAAACAAAAATAATAGTTTTAGTTTATTTAACTGCAATTAAACACCAAAAGATATTCACTGGTCTGAGTTTCATTGAGAATAGCATAATCTCCCCTTTTCACCCAGTTTCTTCACATTTTGCTCTTGATGTCAGTGAGAGCAGGTATCCCTAATGTGAGCAGCACACAGACCTCAGCAATAAGCCGGAGGAGAGGAAAAGGAGCTAAAATAAATAATTGAGGGTAACAAGGTCTGCTGTAAATACGGATCAGTTTTTCAACTATGGATTGTGCTTGACTAGTCTCTACTAGTGTCTAAAAATGTATATATAGTTAAAAAAATGGATGGATGGATACCAGTTTTCTATTTTTGGTTAATAACAGAGAACAAGAAGCTTACTTTATTCAAAGAGGAAGAATAATCTCGCTACCTGCCTGCTTGATCTTGTTTGCCTCGTACACAGTAGACTTGCAAAAACAGTTTGCCTTTTTTTCCTAAATGCTTAAAATCTAATCCCCTGCTACAACAAACTTTTGCACTGGCAGGAGGACTTTGAGCTCCATGGGCAGGCCCCGTTTCAGGATCCTCGAAGTATCTCAGAGAGTACCACTCCAATGGAAGGGGAGAACATGGGAGGTTGGTGGCCCGAGTACAGTACTCCTGACACAGGTGTGAGACCCGCTGGACAGTTCCCACTGGCATGCACACAGTCACCTGCACATTACTTTGGGAGGCCTGAGCTGTCTTTGTGTTTTCACCATGACTTAGTTTATTAAGCACTGGATTGTTGGTGCTGGTTGGTTTATTCTGTTTGTCGTCTAACCTCCGACTGCTGTGACTGTAGGAACAGGGATTAGCTTGCTTTTATTTCTGCTTACACAGAAAGCTACAGTTAAGTTCATTCCCGCCTTATGAAGAAAAACCTGACATTGAGCACCTTCACTTTTATATTTTGCTTCTCATTCATGTGACTCAGTTTCCAGTGTTTTGGGGACATGTGCATGCTGGTTGAGCTGGCTAGTGTTTGTGTCTTAATGAACTGATTGTGACATGATATAAATGTAGGTGGCAAGATGCTTTCCATCTGTGGTAAGTTTTATTTTTATATTTTGGTCGTGTGCATGATCACCTCCTTTTCTTTAATTCTTCTCCATCCTGTCTTCTGCACTGTTGCTGTCATAAAACCAAAAAATACACCAGCATTTGGGGAAAAAAAAGATCACCCAAAAGTAAAAGCACTATAATGAAGATTAAAATTAATGACTGAGGACTTTTGGAAAACTGACTGGTGTCTTTTTTGGTTGTTTGTGGAAAGGCACTGAAATTCTATTTGAAATTCTATTTCACACCCTGCAGTAAATGAAGTTGTCAGTGAATTATTCTATACTCTTAGGAGATGCAGTTTTCTTAAATTTTAAATTTTGGATTTCTGGATTCTTCTTTTTTATAAGAAGAAAATCCTCCTTTTTCCAAGGGATGCACCAATCTAACTGTTTCCAGTTCTCACATGGTACGGACCCCTGGGCTGATAGTACTGATCTGATGCCAGTATTTAATGAAGCTGTACTCGTTACTGTTTGTGTAGACCCGTTTAGAGGGTAAGACCGCTGTATTCTGTTGGTCTGAATTACCAACCAAAAGTCGAGTTCTTGGTTTTATTTCTGTTGTCAAAGCCAAACTAAAACCATTTTAGCTAACTTTTAAATACCTTGTTGCCATACATTGCAATCAATCTAAGTCAGTCTGTGCTGATGAGCACAACTCATTGGCGACTCATCTCTTTGTAATAAGAGATTCAATCTGCTGTTTTTCAGCTGGTTGTATATAAAAGCGAGGTCAGTGCGCGCCTGTGCTCTTTTGCAGGAACTTTTTCACTATTTGGAATTTCTCAGCAACAGATTTGTTAACCTTGCATAGACTGGCAACTTGGGGCGACCGTGGCTCAGGGGGTTGGGAAGCGTATCTGTAACTGGAAGGTTGCCGGTTCGATCCCCGGGCTCTCTGTCCTGGTCGTTGTGTCCTCGGGCAAGACACTTTACCTTACTGCCTACTGGTGTTGGCCAGAGGGGCCGATGGCGCGATATGGCAGCCTCGCTTCTGTCAGTCTGCCCCAGGGCAGCTGTGGCTACAACTGTAGCTGCCTTCACCAGTGTGAATGTGAGAGTGAATGAATAGTGGTATTGTATTATTATTATTAACCTGTCAGGGATGCTTCCTGCCTCTGCAATCAGCCCTTTGCTAGAGAGACTCAGTTCAGCTTGATGTTTGGTCAAGATCAGATATATTGGTCTGGGGCATCCCTTCTTTTTCCCAGCTTTCCCACTAAAGCAGAGTTTTTAAATTTAGTTAGCAACGATGGGTTAGGCTTTGAATTGTTTCAAATATTTGATCAGAAATTTAAAAAAGGAAAAAATAAGTGAATGAAAACAGTATTTCTATAAATGTCAAAAATGCATTGATTAAAATATTGCATTTCCTTTTAGAGTTTGCTCTGCTGCTAAAATTAGAGCGGTGGAATTTACCCTGTGAATCATTACACCTAACTGTACCTTACCAGCCTGTTTTTGTATACCTAGTGTTTATTCTCCCTCCTATTGATTCCAGATGGCCTGCGGTCTGTTGTGGAGGAGCTGGAGCTGGAAAGAAACCAACTACAGGAGCAGATACTGAGCCTGGAGGAGCGCTGCCAGGACCTGGAGGATCGACTGCAGCTGCAGGCCCGTATAGAGGCATTACAGGTAGCTCCATCCAACAACACACCATATGTGCTATCCCAGGGTTAACTGACAGCAGCATTTGTATAACATACCAACTGTTGAGTAAACGATGAGTGAACTGCATGGAATGGGATTTTGTAACAAAACCTTCTAACACAGGTGACGTTTGATGTAGATGAAGATGAGCAGCCAAATTGGGTCTCTCAGGTGTGTTGGGTCACTCATGTCTGTGTGCGTTAGAGAGCACCTCTGGCGGTGATGGCTAATGGTGTGGTGTGCTTATTTAACCTTGGATACGTTTGTCAAGTAACGTTCAAAGCACAAAGCTCACAGATTGTCTGTATTCACACTGCTGATCTTTTGACATTTACAAAGTTCCTTTGCATCACGTGCGTGGTCCACACAAATAGATGACTGATGATAGCAGTAACAGATTTCATGTTCTGCTGTTTTCAGCAGGTCTGCTGTCATCCACGTTTGTGTGCAGTGCAGATGTCTTCATCCAGTGACGATCTTTGTGTTATTTATTGATGTTTGGTTTTCTGCCGCTGCAGAACGAGTCAGACAAACTGCAGAGCCAACTTGCAAGTGTCAGAAGTCAACAAAGCAGAGAGGCAGAGAAGCATCAGCTGCTGGTTAACAGTCTCAATGAACAGCTCAAAGGGTAAGTTAACTATTCAAACCATAACCCTTCACTGTGATTACAGTGCTACATCGAAATTCTTCATCTGTTCATTGACCAAGAAATGTTTACTTATGTTTATTTGACATGCAAAAGGAACTGAAGTGTTCATCTGACTGTATGTGATATGTGCTGTAATTGTTAGAAGTAAAGTGTTATATAAATTATTTGAGGTCAATGCACGGTAAATTAGGTAGCTGCGGGGTTGCATAACCAATAATTCAAAAATGTAATATCACCAACAAAGTGTATAAACGACATTAAAGCATCCAGAATAACCTGTACTTAGTTTTGGCTGCAATGAGTCGGATAGTAAAACAAGGACTGTTAAACCAACAGGTTCGGTACTCAGTGGGTCATTCAGGCTGCCTACAAACTGAACGCAAATGTGAGTCGAGGCTCACTCGCCCATTTTACCCGTTCTCTGTAAAGACTAAAGATGGTCGTGTGGGTAATATCTGTAAATAAAGGCTGTCTGTCGCTTAAATCTCCTTTCTTTCCCATTCCGATGCTCAGGTTGAACTTCAGCAGGTTGTCTTGACCACGCCTACGAAATGTGAAATGTGACTGGCTGATTAGATATTTGCATTATGAGCAGCTGAACAGATAGAACTAATAAAGTAGTAAACAACCGTACATATTTTTGATGTTCATCAAATGATTCAGTAATATTGGTAATTTGCAGTACCCTTAAACTTAGGATTAAATTAATGTAGTGTATTAATTACAAACGCCAGTTGCTTTGCGAGCTCGAGAACTGGGCGAAACAAGTTGTTTTTTGTTTTTTTCTTTCTTCAAGACTGCTTTGCCTTGATATTTCCCGCCTTAGTAATTCCACAAAGGCTACGTTCACACTGCAGGTCTTGATGCTCAGTTCCGATTTTTTGATCAAATCCGATTTTTTTTTGTCTGCTCGTTCACACTACAACTAAAATGCGACAGCAAACGCGCTCTAGTGTGAACGCTCAAAGCGGCCCGCATGCGCAAAAGAAGACGTCACACACAACGCGCTCTGTTTAGACCCAAAGCAAACAGTATTGTTTGACCGATGGCCCTTAATATAAAGACTTCGGACTTTACGTTTCCCAATTTTTGCTTTAAGTTATTTTGTTATTTACATAATAATGTAAATAACCTAATAATGATCCTTATTGCTGTTTTAGAGGAGCGGTGCTTCAAAGGATAGCTGCAGATTTCTGTCAGAATCTGCAGATTATACAGTACAAATAAAATGTTCACGTTGTCTTCCCAGCAGTTTCACCGTATGGCCAGGAAGCGTTCGCGATGTCTTCTCCGGTGCTGATAATTAGTGTGTCTTCTGTCGGTGACGTAAAAGACGGATTTAATGCGACATGACCATCAAACAGCAGTCGCTTTCTAAAACATCGGATATGTATCGGATTCAGTACCACATACGAAAGTGACCCAGGGTCGGATTTGAAAATATCGGATTTGTGCCGTTCACACTGTCATACCATGATCGGATATGGGTCGCATAGGGTCAAAAAAATCGGATTTGATGCGCTTTCGCCTGCAGTGTGAACGTAGCCTAAGTGCTTTGACAAATACTTTTAGTACCACCGTTACAGATGGTGTCCACAGTCAGTTTTAGCCGATAAAGCTCAACCACCAACAAGTGTTTTTAACAAAAGATAGTAAATGTAAAAGGAGGTGTTTCTGGGTTATGTTCAACATTGTTATTCGAGAGGATTTTATTACACCAAACCATTAAGTGGCTACTTGATTAAATTGGGGTCAGATGGTTCAGACAAATTTTGGTCAACAAGCTAGCTCTTACTTCACATCATCTAATTTAGTCTAATTTATGGCTATTAATGAGAGGATTTCACTTTTTAACAATAAGCTGAATGTTCAAATAGAGTGTAATCCATTTTTGTAGTACATGTTTTGCCATGTCGGCAATCATAAAGTTATTAGTTTGGAAAAGGACTGCTGTGAACATGCACTCACTAAATGATTGTGGAAAACATGGTTGTTTAGACTGGGCGGGTTGTGGGTTGCAGACATCTAAAGAGTCAAGATGAGTGAATGAGTTTTTCATTGGGGTTAAAGACTTGATTTTTATGGTTACGTTTTGGCTAGAGTATGGCTTTGGTCCTTTGTGATGGTTTAGATCACAAGACATTAATATATGAACCGTAAGATTTTAATTATTTTCAAGACTTCCTTCAATCGATTGTCACTTTTTTCTTTAGGCTGACTGACACACAGGAGTGCCTGCAAAGTTCCCTGATTGAGAAGGAGAATACTTTGGCCAAGACATCTGAGAAACTTGAGCTCATCAGCAGCCTTCGACAATCACTGAGTGAAAAAGACATTCAGTGCAAAGAGCTGTCTGACAAGCTCCTTCAGACGGAGCACACTGTAAGAGCTGGGCTCCTTTTTTCGTTGTGTTATGATTTGCCATTTTTCAGTCTTTAAATGTGTTGTTTTGTTTTTTTCAGTTTGAGACCATTTCCATGAAATACGCTACATCAGAGAAACAATGCTCTGAGTTGAAAGCAGAAGTTATGGATCTCACACAAAAGCTGAGTGTGCTGAAAGAGAAGGTATGCTTGAAAAGATAAAGATTTTTTAAGATTTTCGTTGTTTTGCCTGTAAAGATTAAGAAAAAGGTGCCAATGGTGTTTTTCCTCCCTAATTTTCTTTAGATGCAAAAACAAGATGTCACCATTGAAACATTACAAACTGACCTTGATCAGACAAACGAGGAGCTGGACAAACTGAACACCTCGCATTTGGAGGAACGAGCCCAGCTCATTTATGACCTTCAAAGCTGTGAGCGGGAAATCGATAACCTTAAAGATGCTCTGCTGGAAAAGGATAAAGAGATATCAACTCTTGTTGGGAACATGGCTGAGTATGCAGAGCAGGTCACAGCACTGAAACAAGAGATCAAACTCAAAGAGGAGAGCCTGGTACAAGTAGAAAATGCACTGAGTAAGGCAGAGAGGGAGGCTAATATAATGAAAGAATCACAGAGTTCAGACCAGCAGGCCCTTAATAATAAGATCACAGAGCTGGTGGAGAAACTTAAGGAAGCTGAGATGGAGATGGTCAAGGCCGGAGATGAACGAGAGTCTAAAGGAGTTGAGGTGGAACACTTAATCAAGCAGGCTGAAAAGGATAAGACGACTATTCAGGACCTTCGAGGAGAAATCCAGAAGCAGAATGTGAGCCATCATAATCATCTTTCTGAATGTGAAACGCACATCACTTCACTAAAGGAACAGCTGGCAATATCTGCACAGAAACTACAGGAGTCAGAAGGACTTGTTTTGCAGCTTAAGGATAGAAATGCAAGTAATGAGAAACTACAGCAAGAGCTTAATGACAAAGAGCAGACGTATGAAAAGGAGCTCAAGTCTTTCAAGGAAGAACAGAATAAGCTTTTGGCACAGGTGGAGAAGTATAACAATGACTTTCAGACCTTATCAAAGCAATTAGACGAGCAAGTTCTGAGTGAAGAGAATGTCAAGCAAGTAATGCAAGAGAAAGTGGAAAAGATGGCATCACTCGAAAACCAGCTAAAGGACGAGAGGCAGAAATTCAACACTGAAAATGAGAAACTGTGCAATGAACTTCGAAGCAGATCTGAAAATATCTCCAAGCTTGAAAATCTCTTAAAAAGCATGACGACTGAAAAAGAGCAGCTCCAAGAAAACCTGAAGGGGCTGAATGAGGAGCTTGAACTCGAACGTAGGAATTTAAAAGAGCTAAATGAAAAGGTTACATCTGCTCTTGAATTCAACAGCAGTCTGGAGAATCAAGTGCAAGTCCTTACAAAAGAGAGAGACGGGCTTGAATTGGAAGTAACTGAGCATGTCAAAAATATTTCACAGGCTACAGCCGAGATGGATTCCTTGCATGTCAAAATATCTGAATTGGAAATGCAACACTCACAAAGTAACACAATTATTCAAGGGCTACAAAAAGATAAAGAGGAGCTAACTACTCGAACTCTTGAGCTAAATAGAGTTCTTGAGCAAAGCACACATTCAACCTCTGAGATCATGTTGGCAAAAACAAATGAATGTAGTTCGCTCCAGCAGCTACTCAGGGAAAGAGAGGAGACAGTGACCCAGCAGCAGGAAGAGGTGCAAAGCTTGACGTCTAAGATAGACAAAATGCAGCGCGACCTTGCCGAAAAAGAGCAGACTGTCACTGAACTTCAAGCACGAATAGAGGCCCAACAAAATGAGCAAGCACAGCTTATGGAAACTCTGTCTCTGCTTCAGGAACAACAAAGTAGTCTGAAGTCTGGGTTATTGGAGAAGGATGCAATGTATAAACAGAAGCAGGAGGAGTTCCAGAGTTTGCAGAAGGAAACTGAAAACCAGAAAAATATTGCGTCCAGGCTACAAGCTGAGGCGGAATCGCTCATTGAGGAACGCTCACAACTCAGAGAGCAACTGGGAGAGAGAGACGAAATGTTGAAAAAGTCAACTCAGGAATGTCAGAAGCACAAAGATGAACTGAATAACAAAAACACAACTATCAGGTCTCTAAGTGACCGAGTCAGTGTCATGGAGGAAAATGCTAGAAAGCTTGAGTGTGAAGCTGATCAGAGCAAAACAGAATTGGCTAGTTTAAAAAGCCACACCCAAGCTTTGTCTTCTGCATGTGAATCCAAAGAAAAGGAGCTTGCACAACGAAGGCAGCTTCTGTCTGACCTTGATGGGCAGCTTAAAGCGACCCTTGACCAGAACTCCAGCTTTAGCATGAAGATTAGCAGTCTAACAGAAAATAATCAAAGACTACAGGAAGAGTTGGCACAGAACATGAAATCAGTTTCCGAACTTACTGCTGAGAGACTTGTTCTCCAAGAAAAAACTTCGGACCTTGAAATTCAGATCTCAGATAGTCAAAAAACAGTTGCTAGCCTGTTGAAGGAGAAAGAGGAGCTCGCTGCAGCAACAGATGAATTAAAAAAGGTCCTCAAGGAAAGCAAACAGGCAATCTCTGTAGGTCTACTCGAGAAAACAAACGAATGTGCTAATCTGTTGAAAAATCTGAGGGAGAAAGAGCAACAGCTTCAGAGTTTACAAGAGCAGGTCGATCAGCTGAGCATGTCCTTGGTTGAAAAAGACCAAACTGTGTCAGAGCAGACTTCACAGATAATGGCCCAGCAGGACCAGCTGCTGCAGCTTCAGGATACTGTATCTATGCTTCAGGAGCAGGGATCAGTTTTAAAGTCAGGACTAATGGAAAAAGATGTCATGCTGCAGCAGAAAGTTGAGGAATGTAGTGTATCTCTGAATGAAGTCAAGCTACAGAAAGAGCTCGCATCACAGATGCAGGTTGAGGTAGAGTTGCTCAGGAAAGAATGTGTGGAGGCCAAACAACAACTACAGCAGAAAGAACAAACACTGAAAGAAGCAACACACGAATTTCAGAACCACAAAGATGAGCTGAATAAACGAAATGAATCTGTCATTTCGCTCAGTGCTCAGCTTGGGGCCATGAATGAGAGCGCTTCAGAGATGGAGGTGGAAATTACTAACCTGAAGGCATCTGTGCAGAAACTCACTGCAGAAAATTGTCAGCTGATCCAGGACGAGGGCCAGAGGAAAGCAGAGGTAACTGATTTTCATGACAACATTCAAGCCCTCAGTGAACAGAATGTTCGATTGAAATCTGAACTTCAGAAAGCAGTGGCAGAGCTGGCCAAAGCAAACGAAGAAGCTGCAAATCTCAACTTGGAAATCCAAGGAATAAATGACGCCCTGAAACAGCAGGAGAATTCGATCCAGCAGCTCAACAGTGAGATTGCTGAGCGGGGGGAGCTGCTGAAAGAGAAAGAAGGCACCATTTTGGAGCTTGAAGATTCTGTGTGTACACTCAGAGGCCAAGTTGACAGTCTGACATCAGAGTCTTCCATACTAAAGAATACTTTGGAGAAAAAGGAGGAGTCAAGTCTTGAATATCAAAGTACTTCTTCCGCTGCCTTTGATAGTCTGACTTCACATCTACAAGCCAAAGAGGCAGAATGTGAGAGCTTGAAAGAAAAGATATCACACCTTGAGGAATCTGTCTCAAAGCTCAACAGCAACCTGGAAGTACAGACATCTGAAGTGACAAACCTCAAAATGGCCTTGGAAGAAAAAGAAGCAGCTCTTTTGGAACAAGCGAAAGCTCTCCAGGACTTCCAGAAAAGAGGAGACGAAGCATTGCTGTTCAAAACTCAGTTCATGGAAAGTACAGAGTTGGCATCACAGCTGCAAAGTCAAATGCAGTTACTGTCCACTGAGTCTGAAAAATGTAGAAAGACAGCAGAAGAAACCCAAAGTGCCTTCAATAACCTGCAGGAGAAATATGCTGCCACCTTAGAAGAGTTACAAGACTCGAGGAAGCAACTCTCTCAAAGGACAGATGAGGTGTCTGAGCTCCGGATGTCATTGCATGATTCTAATAACGAATATCAGACTGCAAAGACCACCGTAGAGACACTGAAAAGTAACTTGCATGTGATCCAGGAGAAACTGGGGAAAGCTGAGGATTTGAACTCCAGTCTTTCAAAGGAAAAAGATGACGCATTTGCTTCGCATCAAGCGAGCGTGTCATTGTTGACTGTCGAAATAGAAAGACTCAAATCACAGCATCTTCAGGTCGTGGCACAGATGAATGCGCTGACAGAAAACCTCGAGCAGAGAGAAATGGCTCTCCACGCAATCAATAGTCAGTACAGCGCCCAGGCCAAACATGCATCTCAGCTGGTTTCAGAAATGCAGAAGTTGGAAGAGCAGAATAAGAGCCTGAATGAGGAGATAGGATTGTCAAAGGAAGAGAATCAGAAACTTCACATTGCTCTCAGTAATGAAAACACACATTTGAAAGAGGAATTTAGGAAACTTTTTGCAGAGAAAGAAGAGCTAGAAAGAAGACGTCAACAAACGCTGGCGGAGCTGCAGGTTCAAATGGAGCAGAAATCCAGCAGCGTGAATGAACTCGTGGAGAGAATGACGTCCGAGAAGCAGAGCCTTCAAGCAAAGGTTAGTGCCAAAGATGAAGAAATTTCTCAGTTGAACGAAAACATTCAAAAAATAGAACAAATTCTGCAGGATTCAGAGAAAGAGTGGCTTTTAGTTCTGGATAGAGAAAAGCAGGAAAAGAACCTTCTTGCAGAACAATTGAAAAGTGTTGAAAATGAGATGAAATCTAAAGATGTTAAAGTAAATGCTTTGAAACAGGACATGGACAGCTTGCAGGAGAAACTAGCAGAGGCTTCCTCTGCCATTAGGGAGGGCTCTAATCAACTGAGCACGAAAGAGCTGGAGGCATCCGCATCCAGAATTCAGCTTGAGAATGTGTTAGCATCTATCCAGGAAAAGGAGAACGAGAACCATATTTTGCAGCAGGCTCTCAAAGCTGTGGAAGACGAGTTACAAAGACTGGTAGTGAGAAAAACGGACAAAGTTTCCTCTCTATTGAAATCTTCTGCTTTGAATGACGAAAAAGCCTCTTTGGAGGACATGATAAAATGGTTACAAGAAAGTCATCAAAGTGAGGTAGATGCTTTGCAAACCGAGTTGGCTAAAACTGTTGCAGAATTGGAAAAAACACAGACTGTACTTAATCAGAGAGAGCAGAATAGTTGCGAGAAAGGTCAACAAATAGCTCTTTTGCAAGAGGCTGTGGAGCATTTACAGACTCAGCTTAATGCCGAGTTAGTAAGAGTGAAAGAAGCTACTGTTAAACACTCTTCTTTATATGATGAATTGCAAACAAAAGATGAGCAAATAAGCTGCATGAGCATTCAGATCAGTCAACAGAAGGAATTGCTTGCTGGCCTTACTCAGCAGATAAAGGAAAAAGATGCATCCATTGCCCAGGTCATGGAGTCCGCCTCAAATGAGAGAATGAAACTTGGTGAGGAAAATGACTCGCTCTCGGCACAATTAAAGAGCATGGAGAGAGCACATGAAGAGATTTTGCAACAGTTAGAAGAACAGATTTCGCACAGTTCAAGTGAAACTGAGAAAAATAATTTAGAGAAGCTCATGCTAATTAAGGAAAAGGATGAGCTACAAAGTGAACTCACAAAAGTATCGAAAGAAAAAGATGCAGTGAAGAAGAAGCTGCAAGCTGCGCTTATTGTGAGAAAAGATCTGTTAAGGAGGATTGAAGAATATGAAAACCAAAAAGAAGAGAGCGTAAGCAGTAAAACTGAGGTTTCACTGTTGCATGAACAATTGCAGGAAGCCAAAAGTCAAGCTCAAGCTACAGCAGAATTGCATAAAGAAAATATTTCCCAACTTGAAAAGAAAACTCTCGAGAAAGAGGGAGAATTTCTTAAGTATAACACCGAAAGCAAAACACTTTTGGAACAGCTAGAGTCAGAAAAACAGAGTTTGCAAACCATCTTAAATGATAAAGAAGCTCATTTGTCAAAAACATTACAAATGCTCAGTGAGAAAGACTCACTAGTCGAGCAGCTGCAGTCCAGTGCTGTCGAGAAGGAAGAGATATTTGAGCAGAACAGGAAGGGCTTGATGCAGAAATTAGAAGAGCTTCAAAATGAAATCAAGACATGCAAAGATGAGTTAAAGGACAAGTCTTCCTCTGCTGCTAGTGCTGTTGACTTAGAAAATGAGCTTGCACAGGTAAAGTCAGAAAAGGTGACCTTACAGAAGAAAGCCCAGGCCGCCTTGCTGGCACGCAAAGAATCAATAAAGAAAGCTCAAGAAAATGAAAAGAAATTAACTCAAGAGCTCGCTGAACTAAAAGATGACTACAAGGCGCTCTTGGAGCAACACTGCCAGCAGACGAACGAGCTAAACGCAGTGCAGTTAAGCTTGGATGAGAAGACCAGAGAAACGGAGGAACTCAACAAAACCTCCTTTTGTTATCTGGATGAATTGCAAACTCTGAGACAGCTCGTCGAGGAGAGAGACAAAACTCTTCAAGATTTAAAGATGTCTTTGGCTGAGAAAGAGAGCCAATGCCATTCTCTCTCAAGCCTGCAAACAGAACTTGAAGCTACTAAATCCGGATTAGAGGCTATTTCTCTTGAGATGGCCAATAAAGAAGAGTCTCTCATAGCCATGGAGCAAAGAGCAGATTCTTTGAAATCAAGACTGCACATCGTAGAGAACGAATTAAGAGAGAAAATTGAAGAGGTTGACAAATATCGGGATGCAGTCAGAGTTGCTGAGGTTAAGACCCAACAGGAGAAACAGTCTTTATTTGATAAAAACAAGGCTTTAGAGACTCAACTGTGCATCCTAAAATCGTCACTAGAGGAACATATGCATGCAAATGAAGAGAAGCATCAAACCTTATTGAAAGAAAAGGAGGCTGTTTTGGAGCAAAGTAATCAGATGAAAGCAGAACTTGAAACAAAAGCTGATTTAGTTTCGCAGAAATCCTTTGAAGTTTTGACCCTTCAGAAGACATTAGAACAAACAGAGCAGCAGCTCACTGAGGACAACCGATCTTTGGCTAAGGAGCTTAAACATCTGCAGCAGCAGTTTACTGAAACACAGAGGAATATGGATTCGCTGAAGCAGGAAAAAGAACATTTTGTCCAATTATTTAATGAACTGAGGGATGAGGTGACCTCCCTGAGAAAGCAATCGAAGGAGTCAGAGAAGGTAAAAGAGCAGCTGCTGAAGAAGCACGATGCACCCGTTGAACAAGAGGGTCATAACAAAGAAGGGGTCTGTTTTTCTTGCAAATGTGCAGAAATCTTTGAAGCAAAACTAAAGGAGCGAGATGATGCCTTGTTAGTTTCTCAAGCTCAAGTTTCAGAAAAGGAGGAACTAATTGCTGCCCTTGAAATTCAGCTACAACAGCAAAGCAAAATGCTTGAAACCACTACTGAAAAGATGAGAAGAGAGGGTGGTGAGCTTCAGAAATCTCCTGATGAGGGTGCCAGGATGAATGATCCGGATAACCAAAACAAAGTTACCCTTCTAACAAGGAAACTTCAAGCAGCTTTGGTTTCTAGGAAAGAACTCATGAAGGAAAATGCAGCGCTCAAGGAAGAAGTAGAAAATCTGTCAGCCAAACACGAAGCAAAAGAAACAGAGTACTTTGCTCTGCAATCATCTCTTTTAAAGTTCAAACAAGAAAATACGGACCTGGAAAGTTCTGTGTCACGTTTCTCCGAAGAGAAGGACAAAATGAGCACTGAAGTCGACCGCATCCTTAACGAGAATCGCAACCTATCTGCAGCCTGCGAAAGTTTGAAACTAACTATAGAAAGCATCACTCAGCAGAAACAAGCCTTCTCGTGCCAGCTCGAATCGCTCAAAGATTCTCAAACAGAGGAGCTGACCAAGTGGAAGTCGAAACACGCAGAGCTCAAGCAAGAGTACGAGTCGCTTTTGCAAGCGTATGAAAATGTCAGCAGTGAAATGGACAAGATGAGACAGCTTTTGGAGGGAGCTAAAAGAGACAGGCAGGAAGCCCTCCGAAAAGTACACAAGCACGAAAGTGAGATGGAGATCCTGGGGAAGCAAGTCCGAGAGATGGAGGAAGAAAATAAAAGAATGAAAGAAAAAGTGGAGGAAGTTTCCAAAGAGAAAAGGCAGAGAATCGAGGAGCTGGAGGAGCAGAATGAGAAAATCAAGAAACAGGTGATGGAGGTGATGTGTGATCTAAATGATAAAAACCAACAACTGGAGGCAGAGACTGCCCCATTTCAGGACTCATTCGAGGCTCTGAGAGTGAAACTTACTGAGATGGAAGCTGAAAATATCCAGCTAGCAGAAAGGCTGGAAGAAGCTACCTCTTTGCTGGAAAAGAAGAACCTGGAATCCAATACATACACAAGCAACATGCAGAACAAACTTGACGAAGCACTCAGTTTGAATAGTTCACTGACTGCTCAGATTGAAGCTCAGAAAACTGAACTTGCTGCTCAAATGGAAATCAACAATTTGGTGCAGAGGGAGAAGCAGACTCTTTCAGAGAGAATTGAGAACATACAGAATGACTATGAGTCGCAGTTGGGAATAAAAGATGACGCAGTTAAGGACCTCAAAGACATTATCACCAGGCACCGCCAAGAGACTATTAACCTGAATGAGAAGGTGAGAATTTTGGAGGATGACAAGTCACTTCTGCAAGAGGAACTTGAGAACGCTCAAGAGATCTCAGACAAGGTGAAGAGTGAAAACGAATATTTGGAGACTGTAATCCTCAAGAACTCGGAAAGGATCGACGAACTCACCGAGTCCGTCGGTGCCCTGCAGTCCCAAACTGCGCAGCTTTCCACTCAACTTGCAGCTAGCAAGGAGATGAACGATCAGATTCGTCACGAAAAAGAACAGGAGCAGCTCAAGTTGGTCAAAGAGTTTGAGGAGAAACTCAAGACAGTTCAGAGAGGCAACGAGGGTTCGAAGAACGTGAAGAAAGAGCTGCAAGAGCTGCTCAAAGAAAAGCATCAGGAGATAAATCAGCTGCAGCAAAACTGCATCAAATACCAGGAACTGATTTTAGATTTGGAGAGCTCTTTGAAGAGCTCACAATCAACGTGTGAGCACTTGGAGAAAGAACTGAAGAAAACCTTAGAGAAGATTGCAGATTTAGAGGAGAGAGGTAAACAAGCTGAAGCTGAGCTAATTATGCACAAGAGTCATCTCCGGGAAGCCAAAGAAAAGATTGAGAGTGCCGAGTCTGAAAGAGACCAGCTGGCTCTTCAAGTGTCACAGCAAAATAAACAGTCTGAAAATCAGAAATCACATCTGACACCTCAAAATGTAGAAGAAGCAAAAATCAACTCTTACATAGAGAATCAGTTTTTGTTACAGCGGCAGATAGATGATCTCAAGGATTTGAAAGAGAAAGAAAGTCAAACAGTTGATGAGCTGAGGCAGCAGCTAGACTCTCGAGATCTGCAGATAAATACTCTAAAGAGAGCGGCTGAGACTCAAGAAGCAAAGCTGTCTGCGTTAGCTTCCACACCACACGGGGCTAATGCTACCAAACTTTGGAATGATTTGTACCAAAAAACCTTACATGAGAAGGACAATCAGCTCCTTGAGCAAGGTTTCATCATTAAAAGATTCCTGGAAGATATGAGAATGAAAGACAAAGAGGTGAATGAGTTACGGGTGACCAAGTCGAGACTGGAGAGGACGCTGAATGAATACTCTGTAGCTGCCGCTGCGCA
This sequence comes from Aulonocara sp. 'chitande type north' Nkhata Bay, assembly GCF_057382095.1. Taxonomy (NCBI): domain Eukaryota; kingdom Metazoa; phylum Chordata; class Actinopteri; order Cichliformes; family Cichlidae; genus Aulonocara; species Aulonocara sp. 'chitande type north' Nkhata Bay. The sequence continues at coordinate 39,315,040 of NC_141344.1, forward strand.
TCAGAGGCAGCTGTTTGTTATGAGCGCAAGCAATGCTGAACTCAGTGAGAGCGCAGAGCTCATGACTGTGCAGGTGAAGGAGCTCAGCGCTCAGGTGGAAAGAACAGAGCAAGAGAAAAACGCAGTGAAACGACAGCTGGCTGACAAAGAAGACGTGATCTCCCAAATGCAGCTCAGTCTACAGCAAGTGGAGAAGATAAACGCTGACATGGAAGCTCAGATATTCCTTTTGCAGTCTCAAAATGACAAAACTCAAGCTGACTTTGAGAAGCAGGAGGGAATTTGTCTGCAGCTCAAAACGCTCCTTCAGAGCAAAGATGCTGAGATCTCCTCTCTACTGTCCTGCAAAGATGGACAAATGTCAGGCTATCTGGAGCAACTGCAGGCTAACTATCGTAACCAGGTGTCCGTTTATGAGGACAGGCTGACGTCTTCACGATACCAAAAGGAAAAGACAGACAAGGAGTTGAGAGCGCTTGAGGCCAAGGTCCGAAGTCTGCAAATTAAAGTAAACAGATCTATCCAGGAAAAGGAGCAGATGGAAGCAAAGATGGAGTCGTTCAAGAACTCAATGGTGTCTTTGCAGAGCGAACGGGAACGGCTGATGTCAGAATACAGAATACTGGAAGCAAAGAGTCAGTTGGGGTTAAAGGGCAAAGAGGGCTCTCCCGATGGGGAAGGTGGGGCAGCCAAAGGCCTTAAACACGAAATTAGAAAACTGTTACATCAGATGGATGATCTCAATTCTGAGAACGCGATGCTCAGGGCTCAACTGGTTCGATACAGGGAGGATTTAAATCAGGTTTTGTCCCTTAAGGACAACCAGTTGAAAGTATTGCTAAAGAAGCAACAGGAGGTGATCAAAAACCTCGAAACCCAAAAAGCTGCGGCTGAAAAGCAACACAGAGAGGCTCAGCTGGACGTCCAGAAGGAAGAAGAAGCAAGCAATGCATTAAAGGAAGAGAATTCTAAACTTAAAGCTCGTGCGTCCAAGCTGGAGGAGGAACTGTTAACTCTGAGAAAAGACAGTGAGTCAACAAACTGGGGCAAGGTGATTGCTGACTTGCAGGAAGCTGTTACAGCCAAAGCATCTGAATGTAATGACCTTCAACAAAAACTTCTTTCTCAGAAGCTCTCAACTGATGAGCTCCAGGGGAAAATGCAGCAGCTGGAAGATGAAACGGACAAAAAATTATCAGAAGCTGAGGAAAAGTACAACAGTGAGCTGGATGCCTTTGAGCGCGAGGTGGAGCTGATGAGGAATGAGCGAGAAACTGCCGATCAGAGGGTGGCAGAGCTCGCAAAAGACCTACTAGAAATAGAGCAGCAGTTATCAGAGGCTAAATCGCAAAGCAAAGATACCAAGGCTCAGAATGAATCCCTGTGCAAGGCAATGGCTGCTTTGCAGAATGACAGAGACCAGCTCATCGAGGACTTCAAGGTCCTCAGGCAGAGATACGATGAAGAACTCAGAGAGACTCGGGCAGCCTTAAACAAGGTGGAGCGCAGTTTGCAGGACACCACGTCAGATTTGGCCATGTTTGCCAAAGAGAGGGACATCCTTACTCGCAAATTAAAAGCCTTTGAGAGTAAAGACGCACACGCAGAGCTGAACAAGCTGCTGGACGAGCTGACGGAGGTCTTGCCAGAAAAGGAAAGAGAACTAAAAAAAGTCATTTTGGAAAACAACACTTACAGCAGGCAACTGTCAGCATTCTCCAGATCCATGGCCAGTCTCCAAAACGATCGTGAACGGCTGATGGACGAATTGGCCGGGGCTAAAAGAGTGGTTGAGTCCAGGCAAGGGTCGAGCCCAGAGACTGTCGGTACGGCGAGCGTGGAAAAGTCAAAGGGAAGTGGTGTCAGTGCCTTGGAGACTGAGTCAGATGGGCTGGTAAGTCAAGTTTGGCTGTTGCTTGCACTTCCTTTTCTCTGCTGTGGTTCTGTGGTTCAAACAGCATGCAGGGTCAGCTTAGATGTGTTTTTGGTTTCACATCCCATCGGTATGACTTGCATACTTTTTTTCGTTTTTTTTGTTAAATACTCACGCTGTGGTGTCTGTTTAAAACTTCACTTCAATAACATAAATGTTAAATGCATTGTTTGTCTTTGTGAATGATGCATTTTCTTTCTGTTTACTGTCATCGCAGGGGATACATCAGAAGATGGACGAACTGCAACAAATGGCACACAAAGAAGTGAGAAGCCAGCAGGAAGCAACAGTGGATCAGAGGTAAAGGAAGGAAAACGGTTTCCTATTCAAGTTTTAAAAGTATTCCCAAAGCTGCCCGGCTCAAAGGTTTTTCCATACAGCAGAAACAGGAAATGTGTGTTACTGTATTTGCTAGTAAGCTAAGTAAGTTCCTCCATCTATGTGAAGGCTTGAAAGCTTGACTGCAGCACTGTTATGCACACAGCTTAAATTCATTTTACTTCAATTTTTAACACATTTTTTGTTATGTAGATCTGATGCTGAGCCGAAGGACCTGCCAGTTAAAGTAAGTTACACTTCTCAGTCGTCCTCCTTTGTTGGGAGGCTGTGACTCACGGATGCACTTGTGCAGCTTTTGACCTTCACGGTCACAGTGAATTTAATCATAATAATAATAATAATGGATTGCATTAATATAGCGCTTTTCGAGACCCTCAAAGCGCTTTACAATTCCACTATTCATTCACTCTCACATTCACACACTGGTGGAGGCAGCTACAGTTGTAGCCACAGCTGCCCTGGGGCAGACTGACAGAGGCGAGGCTGCCATATCGCGCCATCGGCCCCTCTGGCCAACACCAGTAGGCGGTAGGTGAAGTGTCTTGCCCAAGGACACAACGACCGAGACTAATCATAAACAGATATCTGCATATGAATATGTAGAATCTGTAGACATTGCTCTTTATTCACGAGTCATATTTAAGCTTTAGTAGAGAGGAGAGCAAAGCAGGGAAAACTCTTGGCTAATGTCTGACTGTGATTTGACTTTGTATGTTTTGAAAAATGTATCTGCATATGTAAACAAACAATAACCAGCACACAGAACAGGAAATCCTACCTAAGTTAAACTGTTTAGATATCCTGGTTGATAAACCAGTTTTTCTCTCTTTGGTAGTTGTGACACCAAACGATCCCATTTCTTCCTTCCGACACAGCAGGAAAGCGGTCTGGAGGAGGTGGTGAGTCGATTGGATGCAGAGAGGAGGCAGCTTCACAGAGATCTGCAGCGCTGTATGTATGAGATTCAGCAGCGAGACCAGTACTTCCAGCAGCTCAACACAAAGGTATGAAAACGCTTCAGGTGACTGTCCTTTAAAGCCAAACCCATCAGAGTTCAGCTAGCCCTTTGTAAGCAGGCAAAAACGTCCTGAGGATACAGACAGTGTAGGCAAGCTGTCTAATTAAACCACACTACAATAAACTTCAAATGTTCAAGGTTTGATTTCATGATTTTTGTTTCCCATTTCCTACAAAATAATATACAAATATAAAAGCAACTGAATGCTGAATAACTCTAAATGTACAAAACAGTCAAACAGCCATCTGCCCCTCCTCTTTGGGTTATCAATACTCACAGTTGCAGGAGGCAGTGGAGGAGAAAGCTGCTGTTACAGCTCAGCTAAGGGCTGTTTCCCAGACTCTGAGGGACACCCAGAATCGATGTCATTGGCTGGAAAGCCAAGGCCGGGTGCAGGTAAAGCTCTATATACATGTGCTTTAAAAACTCAAATCCGAGCTGCCACTGAATCCAGTTGCGTTGTCTCTGTATGCTCTTGTGTGTTTATACCTGTAATCCTGCACTCGTTCCTACCAGGGTTTACTTCACACTGAAGTTGCACCAGGGGCTCCACAGGAGAAGAGCTCCATGTTAAGTGAAAGTGCTGAAGCCAGTCAGCTGAGAGAAAGGTGAAAAAAACAAACAGCCTTCAGTTTGGATCCCTGCAAAAATCTCCACATTGTCCTGGAGAGATCCGTACGGTCGGTTGAAGTCGTAGACATGCTAACATTATCCCTGGGTGTGGTTGTCTTTAAGGCTGCTGGAGGTGGAGCTGAGTCTGGCAGATGAGAGAGCCAGGAGAGAGACGGCCGAGGAGGCTCTGCGTCTTGCTGAGGACAGAGTAAAGAGGTTGGAGCCAGATGCAGTCACTCAGCCGTACACCTGACTCTTATTCGTCAACACAGCAGATCTTTAATGAGTTTTTTTGTTGTGCAGTGCTGCCTCCAGTCTGTCCAGGGACAGTCACAGAGACTTCAGCATCGAGATGGAAGCTGAAGAGGAGTGGGAAGCTCTAACTCTCAACCCAAACCAGCCTCTCATAACTCGAAAGGTACTCGGTACACTTTATTTTCCTTTGATTTGCTTACTGTACAGATCCAGCGTGAATCTATGACACAGCTTTTTCGAGTTGGCTTTTGCAGACCGGTGTGTTTGACAGCGTAACCTTACTGCTGTCGTGGAGTAGTCATATAAATCGATGACGTGAGAAAACAAGTTCATAGTGGCTGTTTAGGTCTGTGCAGCGATAATGAAACACAAAGATCAGTGAAAAGTGAGCCTGACAGGTGTGAGTGTGACAGACTTTTTATTATGAAAGAAAAGTATGGAAACTTATTTGTATGTAGCTATGTAATGTATGGATGTGCTGTGGAAAATATGAATCCCATTCCCGGTTGCTTAGTTTTAATGTTAGACAAAGATAACCTGAGTAAATACAAAATGCAGTTTTTAAAAGGTGATTACATTTATTATCCTACCCGACCCTGTGAACTCGTACCCACCATAAAACTAATAAAAAAAGTAACCAGAGTTATAGTTTTGAAGTGGCCTGCTTAAAGTCCGGACTCAAATTCAGTTGGGATGTTTTGCCGTGACCATAAACCGGCCATTATGCTCCGAACTCTCCAGTGTGGTTTGAGGATGAGTACAAATTCCTCCACAGCGATGTGAAAACTGTCACTTATTGCACATGCAAAACAAATAAGAAAATGGAGTACATATGGATCAAACTGTCTGAGACTGAGAATTTTTAGAACGTCATTGAGATCAAATAAAGAGTTTTAGATACATTTTTCTTTGCTCTACTTTGCCTACAGTGGCCCATTACAGAAAAGGCTTAATGACGAGGACTCTTGCCCCCAATAAGTCTTGTTAGTCTTTTAATTAGGGTCACCATATATTCGGGCCAGTGCACTAAAGCCGTGTTTGGAGCTTCTCCAGTGCAAATGTAAGCATTTCTTTGATTGCTTCTGTTTCTCCTCGCAGATGAAAGGAGGGATGGTGGCGTGTCGACGGTGGCTCCGAGGCCGGAGCCTTTACTTCTCCAGGCTGCTGACGAGTCGCACTCGCTCTCGATATTTCTTTCTGGCTTACTTGTTCACCGTACATGTGCTCGTTCTCATGTGCCTCACTGGAACCCTGTAGGCAAAGTCGTTCCTGGACTAAACACAAACTGGCTGAAGGGTACATATGAAAGCTAACAGAGATTTCAGTGAATAACTTTGTGCATACACAGTAAAACCTGAAACTGACACGTTGTTCTCTTTTAAATGTAATGGTAATGGGGGGGCGGGGACGACAGTTTGTTTGCATCTGATTTAAGTTTTCTTATGTTTGTAAGTAGACCAAGCCTTAAAGCCGTTGGTTTTGCTCGCCTTCAATTTCTTTTCTTTCATTTTTTAAGAGCCACACTGGACAGGAGACGAGAAAAGAGTTTGTTTGATGTGACCCTCGGGGAAAAGCTGCACAGTTTGCAGAAAGCCATATACACCCGTACTTAACACTAAGAAATCTCCTGCACACACCAGCTGCTGCTTTTCTTGTTTGCCTGAGTTCGTGTGTTGCACATGATCACATAATCAAAATGCTGAGTTTAAACTATGCACTGAAACTCCAAATGTGTATGTAATCATTTTGTGGAAGCTCCGAAGCACTACACCTCTCCCACTCTGTTCCCTTTAAACTGTAAAGCCAAAGGTGTCTGTATTGTTACTTTGGCGAGCACCCTCATGCCTGTAAAAGCTAGTGGGAGACATAATATTCTCGAGTTAACGCCAGTATCATGGTGTGCCATTGAAATTGTACTGCAACGCAGTAGCAGGTACGAGTTGTTTGTATTTAAGTGTATTTATGTCTGCATCCACACATGCACGCTGTACAGTATGTCACATTTCTGTACATATGATTTTTATCCTGTCTGCTTGATGTTTATTGACTGTAAATTTCTTCTTGATTGTTCAGAGGTTAAAAACAGGTTGGTAAGAATTTTTTTTTCTAAAATAACTTCGACTAACAAGCCAGAATTCTCTTTGTGTGGGTTCAACTAAAAAAACACAAACAGTGCAAATGAGCGTCAGGATCTGTTTTCTGGCTTGTTAGTTGATGCATTTTTGTTGAAAAATGCAGTTCTGCACATGTTTGTGTTATAAGTATCTGTATATAAAGGGTTCAATCAACGAACAGTGACCGAAATCTATTTATAAAAAGGTAAACTACTGAAAAATGTTCAGATGGCATATTTTCTCTACTGCCTCTATTTTTAAACGTTAGCAAAGCAGTTGGCCTTGAGGCTCATGAGGCTTGACGTCATGCAATACTGTGTCGGGGAGAACCTTTTCTGATCGCCTTTCACCATCTAGAACGGACTTTAATAAAGCTCATTGAAGTTTTCTGCCCACATGAATTGTTTTTTACTAAATCTGTGGTGATTTGACCACTGCAATAACAAAAGGTGGAGTTAACAATCAAGACAGAGTAATAAACGCCAAAGCCCTCACTGCATGCGTCCTCTTAACAATAGCAGAAGTATCAATTCTAACATTTCCAGTCAGTGCTGTTGTTTGAGTGTTGAGTACTGTACATGTCAAAGTCCACTTTGTAGCCTGTATATCTTCTGGTTTCACATTAGAGGCTCTCCTGCGTCTTTAAGGACTCACTAAATCAGCCCAAAGACTGTATATGAAAGATGGACATGGCCACTGACACCATCCAAATTAAGGATAGTCGAACGTCAAAGAGCAAAACATTCAAATTGTGGCAGTCTTGAGAACAGATCCCACTTTGCTTTGAAGTAGCAAGATGCAGTCTGAGCACTGCCTCTGGTCTTTGGTGTTGTTTTGGACCCTAATGTGACATTTCAACATTTTATTGAAATAAACAGAGTAAAGGCACGCTGTCTTCTAACAGGTAAGGAGTAAAATATCTAATAATATTTATGATGTGCAGTCTTTACCATTTCCTCTACAAAGAAACATGACAGTACCAGTCTTACAGTACGACTCTGGATACTGTAGCTCCGGTGAAAACTAAGGTCTCTAATCAGAAGTACCTGACTCCGTGGTATAATTCTCAAACACATACCCTAAAGCAGATGACTCGTAATCTGGAGAGGAAATGGCGTGTCACAAATTTAGAGGATCATCATTTAGCCTGGAGAAATAGTTTGCTGCTTTATAAGAAAGCCCTCCGCAAAGCCAGAACATCTTACTATTCATCACTGATTGAAGAAAATAAGAACAACCCCAGGTTTTTCTTCAGCTCTGTAGCCAGGCTGACAAACAGTCAGAGCTCTGTTGAGCCAACCATCCCTTTAACGTTAACTAGTAATGACTTCATGAACTTCTTCACAAATAAAATTTTTATCATTAGAGAAAAAATTACCAATAACCATCCCACAGATGTAATATTATCTACAGCTACTCTTAGTACCATTGATGTTAAGTTAGACTCTTTTTCTCCAATTGATCTTTCTGAGTTAACTTCAATAATTACTTCCTCCAAACCATCAACGTGTCTTTTAGACCCCATTCCTACAAAACTGCTCAAAGAAGTCCTGCCATTAATTAATTCTTCGATCTTAAATATGATCAATCCATCTCTAATGATCGGCTATGTACCACAGGCCTTCAAGCTGGCTGTAGTTAAACCTTTACTCAAAAAGCATCTCTAGACCCAGCAGTCTTAGCTAATTACTAGCAGTCTTAGCTAATTATAGGCCAATCTCCAACCTTCCTTTCATATCAAACATCCTTGAAAGAGTAGTTGTCAAACAGCTAACAGATCATCTGCAGAGGCTTATTTGAAGAGTTTCAGTCAGGTTTCAGAGCTCATCACAGCACAGAAACAGCTTTAGTGAAGGTTACAAATGATCTTCTTATGGCCTCTGACAGTGGACTCATCTCTGTGCTTGTCCTGCTAGACCTCAGTGCAGCGTTCGATACTGTCGACCATAATATCCTATTAGAGCGATTAGAACATGATGTAGGTATTACAGGTACTGCGCTGCAGTGGTTTGTATCATATCTATCTAATAGACTCCAGTTTGTGCATGTAAATGGAGAGTCCTCTTCACACACTGAGGTTAATTATGGAGTTCCACAGGGTTCAGTGCTAGGACCAATTCTGTTTACATTATACATGCTTCCCTTAGGCAGCATCATTAGAAGACATAGCATACATTTTCACTGCTATGCTGATGACACCCAGCTCTATCTGTCCATGAAGCCAGATAACACACACCAATTAGTTAAACTGCAGGAATGTCTTAAAGACATAAAGACCTGGATGGCCGCTAACTTTCTGCTTCTTCATTCAGATCAAACTGAGGTTATTGTACTCGGCCCTGAAAAGCCTAGAAATATGGTATCTAACCAGATTCTTACTCTGGATGGCATTACCTTGGCCTCCAGTAACACTGTGAGGAACCTTGGAGTCATTTTTGACCAGGACATGTCCTTCAACGCACATATTAAACAAATATGTAAGACTGCGTTCTTCCATTTGTGCAACATCTCTAAAATTAGAAATATCCTGTCTCAGAGTGACGCTGAAAAACTAGTTCATGCATTTATTACTTCCAGGCTGGACGACTGTAATTCATTATTATCAGGATGTCCAAAAAACTCACTGAAAAGCCTTCAGCTAATCCAAAATGCTGCAGCAAGAGTCCTGACAGGGACTAGAAAGAGAGAGCAGATTTCTCCTGTTTTGGCTTCCCTTCATTGGCTTCCTGTTAAGTCCAGAATTGAATTCAAAATCCTGCTCCTCACATACAAGGTCTTAAATAACCAGGCCCCATCTTATCTTAATGACCTTGTAGTACCATATCACCCTATTAGAGCACTTCGCTCTCGCTCTGCAGGCCTACTTGTTGTTCCTAGAGTATTTAAAAGTAGAATGGGAGGCAGAGCCTTCAGTTTTCAGGCCCCTCTTCTGTGGAACCAGCTTCCAGTTTGGATTCGGGAGACAGACACTATCTCTACTTTCAAGATTAGGCTTCAAACTTTGCTTTTTGCTAAAGCATATAGTTAGGGCTGGACCAGGTGACCCTGAATCCTCCCTTAGTTATGCTGCAATAGACGTAGGCTGCCGGGGATTCCCATGATGCATTGGGTTTTTCCTTTCCAGTCACCTTTCTCACTCACTATGTATTAATAGACCTCTCTGCATTGAATCATATCTGTTATTAACCTCTGTCTCTCTTCCACAGCATGTCTTTTATCCTGTCTTCCTTCTCTCACCCCAACCGGTCGCAGCAGATGGCCGCCCCTCCCTGAGCCTGGTTCTGCCGGAGGTTTCTTCCTGTTAAAAGGGAGTTTTTCCTTCCCACTGTCGCCAAAGTGCTTGCTCATAGGGGGTCATATGATTGTTGGGTTTTTCTCTGTATCTATGAAGCGCCTTGAGGCGACTTTTGTTGTGATTTGGCGCTATATAAATAAAATTGAATTGAATTGAATTACAGATCCTATACTCAGTTACTGTATAGGCTGGTAATGTATGCTAGGTGCAAGCCTCTGCTGGCCAACCAGGAACAATGCTTCACTGAAACTTAATTCACTGCTGATAAGGAGCAGATCCACAGTCTGAGAGTAGGAATAATTTAAAGGCAGCATCTTACTGCACAGAGCAGGCTGCCAGTCTACTACTGCTACTAAAATAACTAAGTGACACTGTTTAGAATTACTTGCCATACTTTATCTAATCCATGCTTTTTACATGCTAGAGGATCAAAATCGGCCATAATAGCTCATGTAATGTCTTATCACATGCTAGATTTTCTAAAGCCTGGGAACAAAGTCAAGAAGTGGAGGGGTCAATATATTTAAAGGTTAAAATCTTTTAACTATCAGGCTTCTCTTGTCTGGAACCACCACCTGCTTTGGGTTCAGGAGGCAGAGTCCCTCTCTTCTAATGAGGGTTGGCTCATGGATGAAATTTCGAGTTAATAAGTCGAAATTTCGAGAAAATAACTCGAAATTTCGAGTTATGGATACTAGCTTTTTTGTTTTTATTTAGTGGCGGAAACAGGCTTCCACAGAAAGACGACTGCTGTGAAGCCCACCGACTGGTTTTTGAATGCACATTTTGAAACCTTATTTGCCCCCCATGTTAGGTTTTCAGTCAGATGTGACAATGTTTGGCTAAGAGTGGAGTGCCGCGTTATCATCCACCACTAGCTAACTTGATTAACCAGCTGCACTGATAAAACGTGCACGCAGTTGAAGCACAGGCTTCTTGAGGCTGCTGAGGCTTAGCACACACCAGCTGGCTACAGCTGCCTGTGTTAGGATTCCTGTAACGGGCCACACTGGGTTTGTTCATGTAGACATTTAACATGGAGTCCATGGGGACTTTTGGAGCCAGCTCGAAGGGGCCAAACTGCAAGTTTTGGCACTTCAGTGTTGAATTTGTTTTTCAACTCTGGAGGTTGGTATTGCTCACTGTTGCCAAATGCTTGCTCACAGTATCACCTGATTGCTGTGGTTATGTCTCTAACATTGTACTGTGTGCAATGAAATGACTGTGGCTGTGGGGCTATAAAAAAAAGTCATTTGAAATTATCTCAAAGTAAACTGATTACTATAGTTGTTTATTAATTAGTTCATTTAACCAAAACACATAAAATAAAATAACTGAAAATATGTCTAAAAGAATTGAAAACTATTCAGACTCTTTATGTAACCTGTTCAACTGCTCATGAAAACAAATCAGCCAATCACACAGCAGTAACTCAGTGCATCCTGACAAGTAGACATGGTTAAAAGTTCAGACTGAGCATCAGTGTGAGGAAGAAATGGTATTTAAATGGTTGTTCAGACATGGTTTGGTCCCACGTGTTGGTCTGAGTACTTGAAGCTGCTCATCTGTTGGGATTTTCCCACACGACTATCTGTAGGGTTTACAGAGAATGGGCTGAAAACCAGACAGTAACTCAAACAGCCACTCATTATTCCCAAGGTACCATACTGATGAGCTACAGCAGCAGCAGCAGAGCTCTCTGTGCGGCTCTCCTGCAGGATGCTGAGGTACAGTTCACGTGGACCCAGCAACACTGGACAGCAGAAGTTTGGGGAAATATTACCTGGTCTGAGTCTTGATTCCCGCAGTGACAGAGAGATGGCTGGATCAGAACTTGGTGTGAACATGAAAGCAAATATTCATTCTATCTCACACTGCATTAGCAGTCAGGCTGCTGACAATAAAGAATTCAAGCAGTTCTTGAAGAAAAAGACTTAACAGTAGTACTAGCAAGATGTACCTGATAAGGTGGATGGTGAATGTAACATTTAACAGCAATGGCTTGCAGGCTTCTTCATTTACGTTTTTGATGTTTGATGTAATGTGAACATAAGGCCACTAGATGGCAAAGTCTGTTAAGGTGCGGAACAACCCTTTTATGTAACTGCGCTGTACTTTGGTATTATCTGAGATAACCACGAAGGGACGGATGAGAGAGGTGGGTTCTGTATCTTGTCCTTATATGTGCCATTGTTCATGAATTTGGCCCATTTTCCTCATTCTATTGGAGTTATTTCAGCTGTGGAATACAATACTGTGGCTAATTTATTGCCTGGAAGGCCTGTCCAGTCTCATAAATATTCATGGAGAATTCTCCCTTTCTTCCCTTTTGTGACAGGATCTCATCTTTTAAACTGCGGTGTCCTGTTTAAGTCACGGGGCCAGATATGTGATTGGGTGGACCACACTGAGAACCAAGTTTTCTCAGTGCGACATCAATCTACGACCGCTATTGTGCTCTTCTATACAACACTGATCACAGAGGGATTACACTTCTTTGCCTTCCTGCAGATTTTTCATTACTGAAGAGACACATTTCTTAGTAATACTACGTTTGTCTTTTTATGTGAAATGTGGCCCGTCTGAGGTAGACGTTTCATTTTGATACTGATGACGATGACTCATTCATTTCCACGTTTAAAGACTGGACGGTGAAATTTCACAGTCAGACTGACACAAAGTCAGCTCGGTTTGAATCTCGTGGCTTCTGGAGGAAACCGCTCCGACCATGTTCTAATAAAAGAAGGAAATCTGCATCTCGGTTTTGCTCCTGCAGCCTTCTCCTCCCTATCTCTGTCTTTCTCAGCCAGAGTGAAAACAGTCCTCCAGTTGCCGGTGACCCACTTGCCTACAGCACCAGAGGAAGAGAACCGGAGGAGTAGGAGAAAAGGGGCGGGGAGGAGGTAGAGGTGAAAACATGTGGGAGACTGCTATGATTAATGTGCTTTCAGAGCTGGAGTGAGTGAGAGAGTTAGAAAGCGCAAGAGAAAGAGTGAGAGAGAGAGAGCAGAACAAGGGCACCTGTGATACGTGGTGATGGTGGAGAGAGAACAAGTAGGCTTTGGTGAGGTACGCTCAACAAATAAATGATCCTATCTTCATGTGAAACTGTGAAGCATAAAAGTAATTCAAGGTTCTTTATTCGTCACATGCATAGTTATACAGGTATAACACACAGTGAAATGAAACCTGACACCATTATATATAATATATAGATTAGGTGAATGTGCAGTAGTGGCATGTATGCAGCAAGCAGGTGAATTCTGTACATTAAGTGAATTAAATAACAATAAACAATCTGACCATTTTACAGAATAGACAATATTACAACCAAATTCCCCCTTGTGGGACAATTAAAGGATTATTCTATTCTATTCTATTCTATTCTATTCTATTCTATTCTATTCTATTCTACATGAACATATTTATAATTAAAGGAATTTGAAATGTACATTGTGCCTCTGAGTTTAGAGTGTCTGGAAGAGAGTCCTGAGTCCTGTCTCAGTTACTTATGGATGTGAGAGGGCGGGTGTGTGTGTTTAGGGCACGGATGGCTTGGGGATAGAAGCTCCTCTTGAGTCTCTCTGTCCTTGCCCGGAAGATGCGGAACCTTCTACCAGATTGCAGAAGTTGGAACAGTTTGTTGCCAGGATGGGACGGGTCCTTCAGTATCTGCGCTGCTCTAGTCCGGCATCTCCTGGTGTAGGTGTCCTGAAGCGGGGGGAGAGCAATCCTGCAGCAGCGTTCTGCTGTACGGATCACTCTCTGGAGAGCTTTTTGGTCCTTCACACAGCTGTTCCCAAACCACGATGTCATGTTCTGTGTGAGGATGCTCTCCACAGCGCCTGTATACAAAGTCCTGAGGATCTTTGGAGAGACCCTGAACTTCCTCAGTTGTCGTAGGTGATACAGGCGCTGCCTAGCCTTTTTGGTCTGGACCTGAATGTGGGCAGCCCATGTCAGGTCTGAGCAGATGTGGACACTGAGATACTTGAAGGACTGCACCCTCTCCACTAGAGCTCCATTGATGATAATGGGCTTGTAGTCTCTGTGCTGACTCCTTCTGAAGTCCACCAACGTTCAGCTGGAGATGGTTATCCTGGCACCATGATGCCAGATTCTTCACTTCATGTAGGCCGCCTCATCATTGTTGGAGATGGCGCCCAACACCACTGTGTCGTCAGCGAACTTCACAATGGTGTTGGAGCCGTGAGTGGTGACACAGTCTGAAGTGCAGAGGGAGTAGAGCAGTGGTGAGAGGACACACCCCTGTGGTGCTCCTGTGTTGATGGTGATGCTGTTACCTCACCAATTCAGCAGGAATTATACCTGCAAAGTCAGAGTGATAGCTTAACATCAGGTGATTTTCTTTCTTGGATAAGAACTCCACTTTGCCTGTTTTCCCTGTGTGTTTTCTGATGACCATTAAGGCAGAAATGTGAATGCCCCAATGACTCTACAGGTACGACAGTGATTTATAATATACCCTGGTTTTATCCTCTTGATACCAGAAGATCAATGGCACCACAAAGAAAGGGGTCGATTCAATTCTGATTCTTCCAAATGTTAATAAAACCTTTGACGAACAGTACGCTAACCTGGAGCATCACTTCTTCAGAGACTTCAAATTTAAAGCTTCGCAGTGGTTCCATATTCAATTCACTTCATTTTGTATATATATATAATTACAACAACAGTTGCCTCAAAGCACTTTAGTAAGGTAGACCCTACAGTAATTCAGAGAGAACAGAGAAAACTGCAACAATCATTTGACCCCCGATGAGCAAGTGATTTGGCGACAGTGGGAAGGAAAAACTCCTTTTTAACAGGAAGAAACCTCTTCTAGAACCAGGCTCAGGGAGGGGCGGCCAAAGATACGTGGTGTAAGAGAGCCAAAAATGAACATTAACTAATGATTAATCACCATGATTAATCACTTAGGGTGTGAATGTGTATAAACACATTCTACTTTTAAATAGGAACAACAAGTAAGCCTGCAGTGCGAGAGCGAAGTGCTCTGATAGATGGGCCGGATTATTTAAGACCTTGTATGTGAGGAGCAGGATTTAAAATACAATTCAATAAACTGTGCTCTCTGTTTCTAGTCACCATCAGTATCCTTGCTGCAGAATTTTGGATCAACTGATCAATTGCTGTTTGGATTTAGAGGCCATGAAAAATAACTGTGACATGGTGAATGGCTTTGGATAATTACTGGATCCTGACCCTACTACTGTCTGTCTGAGCTGTTAGACTCCTCATTGCACCACATTTGGGTTTGGGCTATTAAGCTTTTCACTTTTTTGTATTTCTGTTTAACCGAGCTCTTTCTTTTGTCTAACTGAATTTTTAAAAATAAATTCTTAAAGTTTAAATTAAATTAAATCAAAGATTTAAAAATCATGTTTATTCTATTGTACAAGTAAGTTGTGTTTTTCTGTACTGGGGCGATCGTGGCTCAAGAGTTGGGAGTTCGCCTTGTAATCGGAAGGTTGCTGGTTCGAGCCCCGGCTTGGACAGTCTCGGTCGTTGTGTCCTTGGGCAAGACACTTCACCCGTTGCCTACTGGTGATGGTCAGAGGGCCTGGTGGCGCCAGTGTCCGGCAGCCTCGCCTCTGTCAGTGCGCCCCAGGGTGGCTGTGGTTACAATGTAGCTGCCATCACGTGTGTGTGAATGTGTGTGTGAATGGGTGGATGACTGGATATCTAAAGCGCTTTGGGGTCCTTAGGGACTAGTAAAGCGCTATATAAATACAGGCCATTTACCATTTACTGTTGAGTGTGCTACAGCAACACGATATGAGGAGTTTGAAGAGTTTACACAGAAGGAAAGTGTCCCGTGTAGATGTCTGGACATACGTTTTCAGGATGTCTTTTGTGTCACCTGAGATGACTTTTCATCTTTGCCTTTTTAACCAAATCTCAATGATGTTAAGATGTCTAGGGAAATCTTTTTCAGTATGTTTCTGCTGTGAGTCATCATCGTCCACTACTTTTATTTCCTGGCTAAATAAACAGTTGCTGTAGCCTTTATGTTTTGAGGATTGAGTGATCTTTGAAGCTTACAACAAAGAAAAAACTTGTGCCTCAGAATCCTCGGTTCATGCTGACAATTCAACCAGGATAAGCTTATGGAACAGTTTTAATGATTTACGTTAAATAACTGCTCCTCTGACCAACATCGTTAAAGTGTTCTACAGTTTGAAGACGGTTTTGTCAAATGGATTCGAAGTGATCCAGACCAGGGTCAATTCAAGATTCAAAGCATTTATTGTCATGCAAAGAAAAAACATTTCTCTGTACAATGAAATACTTTCTCTGCTGTCCGCACACAGAAGCCGGTTAATATGTACAAATAGATTAAATGTGGAAACAGTACAAACTCATACAACAACTTTCATTATTTTATTCAATATTACACCAAATATTTTTCACAAATCAAATCCGCGTTGTAAATGTAGCATCTGCCAGAGAAACAGTCGATTCAGCACCTTTAGCTATATTCATAAAATAACCGAGTGAAAATGTCATTTAAACTTTATCATCATTATTATTCCTTTATATATACAAAAATGGATTTTTCTAAATGTCATTAATATCTCCTTCAAAATGTTTTATTTTTTTTAGAATTTCAACATTTTCAACAGAATAGATAATAGATGATTTGAATAGTTTTAATGATTTTATTACCTATTAAGTTGTTTCCGTTCTAAATTGTTTACTTTCATTGACCTTTAGTCGGGTGTTGTCAGGTTTGTTGAGTTTAAAAAGTCAAGATTAACTGTGGACCATTTCACAGCTCGAGTCATCTGACTGTAACACTTGATCTAGGCTAGCAGTACTGTGTTAACACTACAGTGAAGTGTACTGGTGACAGGTCTTTCTGGTATGCCGTGTAAGCCCACTATAATAATTAGCACATGACAATAATCTCCTCCTAGTTTTCTATTTGATTTTTGTAAATGAAATAAATATAAATGATCAAAAAGTATCAGGATAGAAAACCATCGGATAAAAAATCCAGCATAAAAAGTTCAGTTTCACTGCAGCAGTTCAGACACTGCTGGGTGGTTTGGTAACTTAGATGTAGCAAATCTTAAGGTTCAAACCACCCAAGGAGAAGATTAAAGCTTGGAGACTCCTCACCAGTCAGAACTGAAGGAGCCTATTGGAGAAAAGGTAAGGTGAAGGATCTCGAATAACCTCGAGCGAGTCCAGTTTCTTTTATTTAGGATTTGGACACGCTGTGACGTGGAAGACGACTCCAAAGTCATGTTTTGTCTTCAAACCATGAGCACTATAAATGTTTGTAATGCTTTCCTTTTTTCTTTTCCTCATTAGTGTATTGGTGACTGGAGGGGTCTTTCAAAAAATCTACTCTCTCTCTACATAATGCATCATCGTTTTATGAGTACGATTACACCGTTATAATCGTTGTCATGTTTTGTCAGTTATTACAAGCTAAATTTGAAAGCCAAGCTTTTAAACATCAACTAACCTTTTTTAAATAGATTTTTAAAAAACTATAATTTATGCTCCTAGAGAAGAATCCCACACACGACTCCTGTGATGTAAGCAGATCAGTCATCAGTGTAATTCAGACAATAACGTCCCTGCGGGGGAAACTTAATTCGCAGGCAGTCAATCAAAGCAATCAACCACATATCAAGCTGGAAAAAACAACAACAACAGGAGTAATAGGACATCCTCTGTCTAATGAACAAATGAGACCTGCATATTAACTAATAATGAAATGATAATGCAGAAATACCAGGCTGATTTTTACTAGTTTTGAAGTAACACATTAATGCAATTTATGAACCAATCAGTCAGGATAAAGGGAGTTTTAAATGTGCATCTGATAGGTTTGCTGGCACAGACCTATTGCTGGAACGACCAAGACAATTCTACTACAACAGCAAAAGCATTAGACACCAGGCTGAACTCTTTGGGTAATCTCGTGCACGAGGGAGAGAACTGATGAGCGCTGTTCCTGACGCTTGAACCCCAGTCACTCTCAGTATGCTCCCCCATAGCACTGCTCTTTATTGTGGTTGCATGAAAATGCATGAGTATATTAACATATGACATCTTACACAGGCATGCATATAAAGTACCAGTCTGTATGTACGTGTAGGTGTGTGTGCGTGTGTGTGTGTGTGTGTGTGTGTGTCACAGATGTGACCCTGTGAAGACTCCCCAGACCTGCTGGCTCCAGGGAGTCCAGCAGTTCACTTACACTCAAACAGATATAGGCGTGTTTGCTATACCACATATCAAAAGAGAAGATACAACCTCTCTCATGACCCTAGGAAGCGTGTGATCCTCTGAAGAGGAGTGAACGTACTCCCCTCTTCACGGTACACAGGGTTGTTGCAGACCTCCTAGGATGAGACATTCTTTCCATCTACAAACGATTATATACTTCAAAGCATAAATGAGTATATGTTTCCAAGCATAAATGACAATCCAACAATATAACCCTAACAGCATCATATTTGATGATAATGGTAATGACAGTGATGCTGACACCATGGAGCACCTTTGGGCCCACGCTGTAAATGTCAGGGGTGAGTGAGAGTGCTTGTGTTGTTTGGACTCTGTAGGACTGTACCGCACCGCTCCCGCTTGCCTCCTATTCTCTTTTTAGCCCAACATTTTTTCCAGTGTGCCCTATATAATGTCCCACTTTGCAATTAGGTCTGCTTCTGCTGTACAGAGAGGAACAGCTAGATGGAGATTTCGTCTGTGCTGCAGATTGTCGTGCGTGTGTGTGTCTGTCAGGTCATCTGTGATCCAGCCTCGCGCTGTTCTAAACTTTCAGACTGCCTTTAGTTGCATGTGAAATTGGGTTCGCTTGCAGACATGTCCTGACAGACACCCCGCCTGCCATTCTCTCGAGAGCTGGTCATGCCTCTCTCAACTCTTCCTCTTTCTCTTCTGCTTCCCTTTGTGTACCTCCTCTACTACAAGTCACCAGTCCCATTATACACAGAAACCTGTGATCCAGTCATCTAAATAACTCTCCATTCTGACCTTGGTTTTCTATTACGTCCTGTATAAGAAGCTGTGCTCCTCTAACAGTTGGTTTATTACAAATACTGAAATGGCCCACTAAAGCATCTTAACAGAGATCTAATGCTACATGCATGACCTCCCTCTCAGTGTGGTTAATTAGTTACCATAGCAACATGGTCTTCTCTGGCTATGAGCTCAAGACCCCCAACTCATCCAACCGTACATCATATAGCATGTCCAGATGTCTGCTCTTTGTCCTCGGTGCTTGAAGAAATTTATACACAGATGAAAACGTAAACGTGCTGACAGCAGTGATTTTAGAGATAAGATCTGAGAAAAGCAGGACTATTATACACTGCTTTATATCTTTGCAGCACAGTTGCTTGCTCCCAAGGTATTTCAAACATACAGTGATTAATCTTATGCCAGAAAAAAGCAGAGATTTTTGCATATTTTCTCAAAGAAATTGTTTTTTACATAAATCCTAGGCTGGGTAGTAGGTTAGAGCAATAACACAAGGGGACGCAAATACAATTTAGGTTCAGGTGGGGCAAACTGGGGACGACACTTTGTAGAATAATTACACACAGGCACTGTGACATTCCTATGATTTTGTCAACTGGTTTGAAGCCTCAAATTTGCTAATTTGTCCATCCACACAACAACACTCACCAGTCACTCAATGCAACACTTATAATAATGCAAAATGTTTTGCATTAATACAGTTTAAATGAGTGAATGATAAACAAATTCATCCCTGCGCAGTTTGCAGTTATAAAAATTAGAAATCAGCCATACACATGAAAAAGGTTTTGGTGCATTGGACATTTAAACATGAAAGTCTAACTATATTTCCTAAATAATAATAATAATAATAATTTTAATAACAATAACAAAAGAGTCAGTTCTTTGGCTGTTGCAATGAAAAACATGTCTTAGGACATTGGGTAGACTGTTCTACTTGAAGAGGTGAGGTGAAGTACTTTACACATGGTATGATTATTAATCCAGGTAAAGAACTCCAACAGTGGCCTCTGTGAAAATCGCTTTTATTAAATGCCAAAGTTGTAAGGCGTTAGAGAGCACAGTCAAGCTTAAAACTCAATGAGCTCTGCAACAGTTTTTTTAAAATGTGTGTGTGAGAGAGAGCTAGTGTGAGACGCTGGGGCAAACAAAAGCTTACTTGACCTAGGAAATGAAGCACAATGTAAATGCATGGGCAATTTCCATTGTGCGAAGAGAAGGCAAGGAGAAGGAAAAGGTGCAGCCGATAAGAGACTAATGAGAAAAAGGAAACAATGAATAGAAAGGACAGAAGCAAAAATGTTGAAAGGCACATGAAGAACGAAGCTTCAAAATAAAGTACGAAGAAAAAGGAAAGAGGAACAAAGAAGAAACTCAAACAAACAGCCGGGGGTGTTACAAGAAGCCAATGAAAAGGGAAAACGCTCGTTAAACAACAAGAAGGAAATACGACGAAATCCAAGAATGAATATCCAAAATCACAGAGACTAGAAAACAGATTTATAACTGAAACCATGGATTACAAAGACCATATCAGAACGTGGCATCAGCCATCTTACCTACAGTACCTTCTTCCATCTTTCATCAGCAGAAAAGTTGTTTGAAAGAGAATTTAAGCATCCCTACATTTTTTAAATTCATAGTTTTATTCTCATCTCGTGGTTATAGTACAAAGAGTTGTTGTACAACGTTCTGCAAACACTACAATACATGTACTTTAACTGCACTCATACAAAATGAGTGCGTCTGATGACTAAACCCAACTGTAGTGACACATAAGCACTTTTACTTAAGTACTTGGCAGTTAATTATACAGCATATTTAAAACGTTGCTTTCAGTTGTATATCAGAGTCATCTGAAGAGTGAGCTGCCTGCATGCACCACACAGAGCTGGTGGTGACCCTGTAGAGCCTGCACTGGTGTGAAAACACACAGAACACGAAGCAAACGAAGGCCACAGGCTGGAAACTGAGATATAAAGTTGATCTTTATGTCACAAGTGTTGCTGGAGCTTCCACACCTGTGCACTGTTCTGACATCAGCTGCTGTAAACTGGGCCGACTGGATGAATTTCAAAAGTATCCACAGCTGGAGAGCCAGTCAGAGGCAATTCCTGCAATTATTTTTTCCTTGACTGTTTATGTGCACAAAGGAAATTTGAAAAGGCTGAACCTGTAATGAAATATTGCTTCCTGAAATTGTAATTCAGCTTTTGGCTTGTGTTCAGTAAAGCAATGCAAATGTAAAAAGGAGGAAATCTGAACTCTGCAGTTATCAGCTGGTGTTCGGTAGCAATCAGACAATGCATGAGATCGGCTGATCTGCTGCATTTCTGGCAGTGCTTTATTCAGGTGTCTGAAAGAACTAATAATTTGCTCAATTATTTCTTTATGTGTCACAAAAATATCTGCTATTGTCAGAAAAGGTCATTTTAGTCTATGTTGTGAACATTTTACTGACATGCAGTGTCTTCAAAGTGACTTGTTAGATGCCATAATTAACTTTGGATTTGCTTCCTTTGAAGTGGAATCACTTTTCCAAATGACCTGTTATTACCACAATTTCTCAGACTCATCACTGCCATGTGCACTGTAATGTCCTCTACTTAGAATAACAACTATAAAGTGGCATAATGGGCAGCACTGCTGGCTCACAGCAAGACGATCCCTAATTTCTGGCAAGGAGCCTGCTGTGTGAAGTTTGCATGTGCCTGTCTGAGCGTCCTCACACAATTCAACAACACGCACGTTGGATTAATGCGTGGTTCTAAATTAGCCGCAGGTCCGGTTGTTGTGCAATTATAGGAGATCAAAGCAAAAGAAAATACCTGGATGGACAGAGCTGGACAGTCAGCACATGCACACAGACTGCCAAGTAATCTAACCTGACAAACAAAAAGAAGCTGTCAGCTAGGAAATCAAATCACTGTTCTGACCTGCACATCATTTGTTTAATCTATGTAAGAAACACCAAGCAAGGTAAAGAAAGGCAGAACAGAATAGCAAACATCAGATCAGCAGGAGTTATCCAATTAGACCATTGGTAAACAGCAACATAACTACTGACGTTTTTGGAGAGGATTCTCCTCTCTGTATTGATCAGTGTTGGAGGTGTCACTGCTGAGCAGCTGATTGGCTATGGCACAAACAGCAAATTTGATGGCAATGTTCTCTGTAAGTGTAGATGGATATCTACTACATATGTATTTTATTAATTAAAAAAAAATCTTTATGCTTGATTCTGACAAGGCAAAACATCGTAAGGGATAACATCAATTAAATTCAATTTTATTTATATAGTGCCAAATCACAGCAACAGTCACCTCAAGGCGACTCACATAGTGAGTGAGAAAGGTGACTAGAAAGGAAAAACTCAATGCATCATGGGAATCCCCGGCAGCCTACGTCTATTGCAGCATAACTAAGGGAGGATTCAGGGTCACCTGGTCCAGCCCTAACTATATGCTTTAGCAAAAAGCAAAGTTTGAAGCCTAATCTTAAAAGTAGAGATAGTGTCTGTCTCCTGAATCCAAACTGGAAGCTAAAATGACTCCAAGGTTCCTCACAGTGTTACTGGAGGCCAAGGTAATGCTCTGAAAACAGTATTTCTTATAAATCAGCAGTATAATAATTAGATAGATAATAGACTCCAATTATCTATCTAATAGATACTGCGCTGTAGGTATTACAGCACAGTACCTGTAATACCTACAGCGTGCTCTAATCACTCTAATAGGATATTATGGTCGACAGTATCGAATGCTGCACTGAGGTCTAGCAGGACCTTAGTGCATCATAACATCTTAATTGCAGCAAAACTAAAGGAGGATTCAGGGTCACCTGTTCCAGCCCCAACTATATGCTTTATCAAAAAGGAAAGTTTGAAGCTTAATCTTGAAAGCAAAGATGGCGTCTGTCCAAACTGGGAGCTGGTTCCACAGAAGAGGAACCTGAAAGCTTTGTCTCCCATTCTACTTCTAAATATCCCATCCACTGTCCTTTTGTACAGGGAGTGCAGAATTATTAGGCAAATGAGTATTTTGTCCACATCATCCTCTTCATGCATGTTGTCTTACTCCAAGCTGTATAGGCTCGAAAGCCTACTACCAATTAAGCATATTAGGTGATGTGCATCTCTGTAATGAGAAGGGGTGTGGTCTAATGACATCAACACCCTATATCAGGTGTGCATAATTATTAGGCAACGTCCTTTCCTTTGGTAAAATGGGTCAAAAGAAGGACTTGACAGGCTCAGAAAAGTCAAAAATAGTGAGATTGTCATGGTCCCTGTGCCTGCCCAGCCGGCCTCACAAGGCTACACTTGTGTTTTTGCTTTTTCTCTCTCTCCCCTACCTCTCTGCCTGGGCGGAGCTCACAGCTGGCTCCCACCCTTGGCTCACACAGCTGTTGGCGATCAGCTGATGGCGATCAGCTGATTACCGGTCTACTATTTGAGGCTGGGTCACAGATCCTCTCATCGCTGGATGATTGAGCTACTGACGTTAGTCTTTCTTTTGGTCTTATACCTACCTTCGTGATTTGTGAGTGATTTCTCCCTTCCCTATTCCAGTTTATCTTCCCGGACCTGTGACCTCCCCGCGGTACGGACGTGTGTGAGTCGGATGTAAGGACGTGAGCGAGCGTGAGAGAGAGAGAGCCTTCCCTGGAACCCTGACCTTTCCCCCGTCACTGTATATAGTATTGCACTGGTGTGTAAATAAATCGTGTTCTGATACGTCAACCTGCTCTGCGCTTGAGTCCCTGCTTTCAGTTTGTGACAGAGATATCTTGCAGAGGGATGCAGCAGTCTCAAAATTGTAAAGCTTCTGAAGCGTGATCATCGAACAATCAAGCGTTTCATTCAAAATAGTCAACAGGGTCGCAAGAAGCGTGTGGAAAAACCAAGGTGCAAAATAACTGCCCATGAACTGAGAAAAGTCAAGCGTGCAGCTGCCAAGATGCCACTTGCCACCAGTTTGGCCATATTTCAGAGCTGCAACATCACTGGAGTGCCCAAAAGCACAAGGTGTGCAATACTCAGAGACATGGCCAAGGTAAGAAAGGCTGAAAGACGACCACCACTGAACAAGACACACAAGCTGAAACGTCAAGGCTGGGCCAAGAAATATCTCAAGACTGGTTTTTCTAAGGTTTTATGGACTGATGAAACGAGAGTGAGTCTTGATGGGCCAGATGTAAGATGGCGCGGCCACGTCCAGACGCCTTCCTGACCGCTCCGCTCCGACTATCCACTTTTCTTGTTTTTTACTTATTTTTTGCTCTGGTTTACATCCCAAAATCCTCTAGTCTTATAGTATACGACAGCGGATCACGTGTAAACATCGGTGCCAAGGTTGCACATCTAATCTTGGACACTTTTAAACCTGACCCTTCCTGGCCGCCAGAGATTCTACGCGGCGCAGAGAACAACAAAGGACGGGCCGCTCATCCGAGGCGCAGAACAAAGAAGCGCCGGGGAAAACGCGCTGGTATTAGGAACAGACTGAGACAGCAGGTGCATCGCGCACCACTGCCCAGTATCCTACTGGCCAATGTACAATCCATGGAGAACAAGCTCGATGACCTAAGAGCAAGGGTCACCTTCCAACGTGACATGAGGGACTGCAATATTCTGTGCTTCACGGAGACATGGCTGACCCCCACCGTGCCGGACCAGGCCGTAACTCCGTCGGACTCATTCTTTGTGCTCCGCGCGGACAGAACAGCAGAGTCGAACAAAACCAAAGGTGGAGGAGTGTGTTTCATGGTAAACAGAAAGTGGTGTGATGCCAGGAGCATTTCTACTCTCTCCAGCGGCTGCTCGCCACATCTGGAGTTCCTGAGTATTAAGTGCCGCCCTTTCTATCTGCCCCGTGAGTTCACCTCGGTCATCGCCACGGTGGTCTACATCCCACCCCAAGCGGACACAGGTATGGCTTTGTCCGAATTACATGATGTGCTGAGCTCGCTTCAAAACAAGGACCCGGGCGCAGCCCTCATTGTAGCAGGAGACTTTAACAAAGCGAACCTCAGACAAGTCATGCCAAACTTTTACCAGCATGTCTCGTGTCCAACGAGAGGGGATCGGATTTTGGATCACTGCTACACACCATACAAGCAGGGCTACAAAGCTGTCTCACACCCGGCTTTTGGGAAGTCTGACCACAACGCCATCTTCCTCATTCCCCAGTATAAACAAAGCATACGGAGGGAAGACGTGACCACGAGGGAAGTAAAACGGTGGACTGCCCAATCAGAAGCTACGCTACAGGACGTAGACTGGGACATGTTCAGAGCATGCGCAGTCGACATCAACGAGTTTACGGAAGTAGCAGTATGCTTCGTCAATATGCTAGCGGAGGAGATTATCCCCACTGCGAGAGTCACCACATTCCTGTCACGGTCTGGCTGGCAGACCGTGGGGATGTGTGGGGAAGGAGGACCCAGGCGCGGTCCTCTGTGTATAAACAGTGCGTTTATTTACAGTGATGGAAACAATAACAGTAAATCCCCGTGCTCTCCCGTGACTCCCGTGTTGTGTCTTCCCAAAAGTCCGTGCTCCGTGTTCTCCACTGCCGTGTGTCCACACACACCCCGTGCCTGCTGCCCTCCGAGGTTCCACGCTCCTCCTGAGGGGAAAATGACAGAGGCAGCCGTCAAGACACTTAATTCCAGTAGGCATACACTCAGACTTTAGCTAAGCAGAAGACTAACGTGGAGTCTCATGGAATGATCCCGCGTCGGTGGGAGCTCCAAGACTCTCCTAAGTAGCTCCCCCGATGAGCCCTGATCAGCGGCAGGTGTGTGGCTTCGGGTGTGGCCAGTCCTTCCGCAGGGCCACACCCCTCAGGCCTGCAGGTGGCTGAGCTCCATCCTCCATCCTCCTTATATTTTTGTTGAGTGTATATATATATATATATATGCAGCTGGATAGCGTAGTGGTTAGACTACACGCCTTTGGAACAGAGGATCGCAAGTTCGATTCCTGCCTGGGGCGTCTGTATCCAGTAAGGGTCCTAAGGCTAGACCCCTATGCTCAGCGAGCCTACCGCAGACATGAGCGAGACAAATAAATATGAAGGCATGCCGGCTCGGACGTCGCCCGGATCAACAAGGTCCGCGTCAGGTGTTGAGGAACCAGGGCACCCTGACGAAAAGTGGGCTACTGGAACAAGAAGGCATCGGTGGGCAAGAGACGAAAACAGGGCGTTGTTGGAATGCTACTACGCAAGTAACCCCGGCGGAAGGGGCTACATGAATAGGATGAGGGACCTATGGATTCTTCGATACCCAACATCCACAATGACGGCGAAACAACTAGCAGCTCAGTGTTCCAACATTCGAAAGAAGGGACTGCTCTCACAGCTAGAGATTGACGAGGTACAACACAAATGCTACGGCAAGGAGGAGTCAGGACGCCAGGTCAGGGGGGCTCCAACTACCGACCAATAACCTGCCTCAGTACTACATGGAAGCTCCTGTCAGGCATCATATCGGCTAAGATGAACAGGCACATGGGTCAATACATGAGCGGGACACAGAAAGGAATTGGCAAGAATACCAGAGGCGCAAAACACCAGCTACTGGTAGACAGAACAATCAGCCGAGACTGCAAGACCAGACTGACCAACCTGTGCACTGCCTGGATTGATTACAAGAAGGCCTATGACTCAATGCCCCACAGCTGGATACTGGAATGCCTAGAATTGTACAAGATCAATGGGACCCTAAGAGCCTTCATCAGGAACTCAGTGGGGATGTGGCGTACAACACTAGAGGCCAACTCCAAGCCCATAGCACAAGTCACCATCAAGTGCGGGATCTACCAAGGAGATGCTCTGTCCCCACTGCTGTTCTGCATAGGCCTGAACCCCCTCAGTGAGATCATTAACAAGACTGGCTACGGATACCGACTACGGAACGGAGCAGTTGTCAGCCACCTCCTGTACATGGATGACATCAAGCTGTATGCCAAGAGTGAACGAGACATCGATTCACTGATCCACACTACCAGGCTATACAGCAATGACATTGGAATGTCGTTCGGACTGGAGAAGTGTAGTCGGATGGTATCAAAGAGAGGGAAGGTAGTCAGAACTGAGGGGATTGAACTACCAGAAGGCAACATTGCAGACATAGAGGACAGTTACAAGTACCTGGGGATCCCGCAGGCAAATGGGAACCATGAAGAGGCCGCTAGAAAAGCTGCAACCACCAAGTACCTGCAGAGGGTCAGGCAAGTCCTGAGGAGTCAGCTGAACGGTAAGAACAAGATCCGGGCCATCAACACGTACGCCCTGCCCATGATCAGGTACCCTGCTGGGGTAATAGGCTGGCCAAAGGAGAAGATAGAAGCCACTGACATAAAGACAAGAAAGCTCCTTACCATGCATGGAGGGTTTCACCCCAAGTCCAGCACCCTGAGGCTGTACGCTAAGCGGAAGGAAGGGGGCCGGGGACTGGTGAGTGTCAGCACCACAGTCCAGGATGAGACAAGGAACATCCAAGAATACATTGGGAAGATGGCCCCAACTGACCGAGTGCTCAGTGAATACCTCAGGCAGCAGAAACCCAAGAAAGAGGAGGGAAACGAGGAACCATCATGGAAGGACAGGCCCCTGCACGGTATGTACCACTGGCAGATAGAGGAGGTGGCTGATATCCAGAAATCCTACCAGTGGCTGGACAAAGCTGGACTGAAAGACAGCACAGAGGCACTAATCATGGCAGCACAAGAACAAGCTCTGAGTACAAGATCCATAGAGGCTGGGGTCTATCACACCAGGCAAGACCCCAGGTGCAGGCTGTGTAAAGATGCCCCAGAGACAATCCAGCACATAACAGCAGGGTGCAAGATGCTAGCAGGCAAGGCATACATGGAACTTCATAACCAATTTGCCGGCATAGTGTACAGGAACATCTGTGCCGAGTATAACCTGGAAGTCCCGAGGTCAAAATGGGAGATGCCCCCAAGGGTGGTGGAGAATGACCGAGCTAAGATCCTGTGGGACTTCCAGATACAGACGGACAAAATGGTAATCGTGGTAATCGGAGCACTAGGTGCGGTGACTCCCAAGCTAGGCGAGTGGCTTCAGCAGATCCCGGGAATAACATCGGAGATCTCTGTCCAGAAGAGCGCAGTCCTGGGAACAGCTAAGATACTGCGCAGGACCCTCAAGCTCCCAGGCCTCTGGTAGAGGACCCGAGCTTGAAGGATAAACCGCCCGCAGGGGCGTGCTGGGTGTTTATATATATATATACACACCCAGCACACCCAGATACAGATATATATATATATATATATATATATATATAATGTTCTTCCTCTACACCCCCCCCAATTTTTGCACATGTCGAAGAGCGTGTCAGGCTACATTTCACTGATTTCACTGTGTGTTATACTTGTATAACTATGCATGTGACAAATAAAGAACCTTGAACCTTGAGATGGATGGGCCCGTGGCTGGATTGGTAAAGGGCAGAGAGCTCCAGTCCGACTCAGACGCCAGCAAGGTGGAGGTTGAGTACTGGTTTGGGCTGGTATCATCAAAGATGAGCTTGTGGGGCATTTTCGGGTTGAGGATGGAGTCAAGCTCAACTCCCAGTCCTACTGCCAGTTTCTGGAAGACACCTTCTTCAAGCAGTGGTACAGGAAGAAGTCTGCTTCCTTCAAGAAAAACATGATTTTCATGCAGGACAATGCTCCATCACACGTGTCCAAGTACTCCACAGCGTGGCTGGCAAGAAAGGGTATAAAAGAAGGAAAACTAATGACATGGCCTCCTTGTTCACCTGATCTGAACCCCATTTAGAACCTGTGGTCCATCATCAAATGTGAGATTTACAAGGAGGGAAAACAGTACACCTCTCTGAACAGTGTCTGGGAGGCTGTGGTTGCTGCTGCACGCAATGTTGATGGTGAACAGATCAAAACACTGACAGAATCCATGGATGGCAGGCTTTTGAGTGTCCTTGCAAAGAAAGGTGGCTATATTGGTCGCTGATTTGTTTTTGTTTTGTTTTTGAATGTCAGAAATGTATATTTGTGAATGTGGAGATGTTATATTGGTTTCACTGGTAAAAATAAATCATTGAAATGGGTATATATTTGTTTTTTGTTAAGTTGCCTAATAATTATGCACAGTAATAGTCACCTGCACACACAGATATCCCCCTAAAACAGCTAAAACTAAAAACAAACTAAAAACTACTTCCAAAAACATTCAGCTTTGATATTAATGAGTTTTTTGGGTTCATTGAGAACATGGTTGTTGTTCAATAATAAAATTATTCCTCAAAAATACAACTTGCCTAATAATTCTGCACTCCCTGTATTTCTATTGGTCAAGTGAATGTATGTCACACCCCAGTGCAGTTCAACCATCTGGTCTTTAAGTCTGTCATCATTAGCCGTGTCCGGGTCCAAAGTCCGCTGCAGGTCCCAAAGTCAAACGAACACTGTGGCACACTGAGAGTTAAAAACTGTCCTAATTCTTTCATCTTTAATAAAATGATCAGTGTTGCTGCTTTACCAGGTGGAACAATTGAGTTTAACATCCAGGCATTCGGCAATAAGTTGGACTCGTTCCTGGTGGGTGATGGGCTCCGCCAGGGCTGCCCTTTGTCACTGATTCTGTTCATAATTTTTATGGTCAGGATTTGTAGGCACAGCCAAGTGGCGGAGAGCTTTCACTTCGGTGGCTCTCATCTCTGCTTTTTGCGGATGATGTGGTTCTGTTGGCTTAGATTAGATTAGATTAGATTAGATTAGATTAGATTAGATTAGATTAGATTAGATAGAACTTTATTAATCCCTCGGGTGGGTTCCTCTGGGAAATTCGATTTCCAAAAAAGCACATTTTTCATCAGATGATCGCCTCCAGCTCGCACTGGAGCGGTTCGCAGCCAAGTGTGAAGCATGAGAATGAGGATCAGCACCTCCAAATCTGAGGCCATGGTTCTCAGCTGGAAAAGGATGGAGTGACCACTCCGGGTCGGGAATGAGTTCCTGCCCCAAGTGGAGGAGTTCAAGTATCTTGGGGTTTTGTTCACGAATGACGGGACAAGGGAGCCGGAGATCGACAGACGGATTGGTGCTGCACTGGTCCGTCGTGGTGAAGAGGGATCTGAGTGTAAAAGCGAAGCTCTCAATTTACCGTTTGATCTACGTCCCTACTCTCACCTATGGCCACGAGCTGTGGGTAGTGACCGAAAGAACGAGATCGCGGATACAAGCGGTGGAAATGAGCTTCCTCCGAAGGGTGGCTGGCCTCTCCCTTAGAGATAGGGTGAGAAGTTCGGCCATCCGGGAGGGGCTCAGAGTAGAGCCGCTGCTCCTCCACATCGAAAGGAGCCAGCTGAGGTGGTTCGGGCATCTGACAAGGATGCCCCCTGGGCGCCTCCTGGGTGAGGTGTTCCGGGCATGTCCCACTGGGAGGAGGCCCCGGGGCAGACCCAGGACACGCTGGGGAGAAATTATATCTTTCAGCTGGCCTGGGAATGCCTTGGTGTTTCCCCGGATAAGCTGGAGGAGGTGGCTGGGGAGAGGGGGGTCAGGGCTTCTCTGCTTAGGCTGCTGCCCCCATGACCCGGCTAAAGTGGAAGAAGATGGATGGATGGATGGATGGATGGATCCAGGCATCCATGAAAACAGGATTTATTAAATGTAACAGAGTTAGAGGTTAGCAGGAAGTTAGGTCACTAGTTTCCACCTAAACATGATATAGCATGTTCTGACTGAGAGATTTCTGAAAAATTCAAACGTACAGCTCTGCTATCACTTCCAACATAAATGAAGACAGAAAACTAAACAGCAGTGACGTTTGTAGGGTTACTGAAGTTGGACTAGCTGGTATATAATGATGTGCAACGCAATCGCTAGCTACACAGCTATGTTAGCATAACATAAACACAGTGAAGCTGGAGGATGAACGCTAACTTTTTTCCACTCATGAAAGTTAACGTAACTCCATGAGTTCAAGATGCTGAGGTGTCACCCCTTGTTCACCATGCTTGAAATTTGGTAGTGGACAGTTGTGCTGACATGGCACTGTGTATTATAGCCAAAACTCTCCACTTTGGGGAGATCGTGGCTCAAGTGTTGGCAGTTTGTCTTGTAATTGGAAGGTTGCCGGTTTGAGCCCCAGCTCGGACAGTCTCAGTCGTTGTGTCCTTGGGCAAGACACTTCACCTACTTGTGATGGCCAGAGGGGCCGATGGTGCGATATGTCAATCTGCCCCAGGGCAGCTGTGGTTACAACTGTAGCTTGCTTCCACCAGTGTGTGAATGAATAGTGGAATTGTAAAGTGCTTTGAGGGTCTCGAAAAGTGCTATATAAGTGCAATCCATTATTATTATTTGATCTCAGTGTTTCAAAAATCTTGTTGTTTGTTAAGATGCAACTCTAACATGGCAACTGAAGCCGTTAGAGTCTCAGATGAGGTTATTACTAACAACTGATTTATAGATCACAGTACATATATATCTATATATATCTACATATATATATGTGTGTGTGTATGTATAAAATTACAAGTGAACATAATCCATATTAAGCTGCTACAGCCTCCAGTAGAATTTGTTGTGTTCCTTTTAGCCCCCAGTTTCTGGTACTCGAACAGTGTTCAATGTGTGTCTGCAGCTGTGGTAAAATACCAGCTACACTCAGATTTGCTGTGAGGTATTTTGATTGAAATTCATTGCTAAATTAAGTTAGCACAGATCCATTAACACCCAATGGACCTACAGCTCTGTGGCCCGAGGCAGTTGCTTGGTGAGAGGTAGATTACTGTACAGAAATGGTGTGAAACATTATTTTGCATGTTTGGACTTGATGTCTTGCTGTGCTGGGTTTTCTGCAGCCGTTGTGACTGCTGTGAATTTCAATATGGGTACCGCTGCTCTTCTCCATGACAAAAAAAAGCCACAAACATACAATGTAGATTAATGTTTCTGACATATGCTTTTAAAACACAGTTTGAGTAGTTATTTCCCTGTAAACGGTCAGAATGTTTCAGATTTTCTACGACAGGGTGGAGTTTTCGTCCCCTCCTCTTCCCTCATATTTTATCAGGGATCAAAATTCCTAATATCCAACCAGATTGATTGACATGGACAAGCAAAGTTTTCTACTGATGCAGTTTTCATGATGGCCGTGCCTCAGCAATGTTCTAAGCAAACGGCTTCACCCACTTCATGACATACATTACATTTCACAGACTCAGAAGAGGAAAAATAACAATAAAGAGAAGGACACCGCTTCAGCTTCAGTATCGTCTCATTCTTATGTATCCCTTTCACTGCCTTCAGCTTTGTCTGCTGTATTTATGGATATCCATATGCTTTGTAAATGTGCAGATTCATTGCCCAGATGGTAATAATCATCCTTAACACAACACCCTGCCTGTGTCATTTCATGTTAGCATCTAAACACCAGCTTTCTGCTTCAGTGCGTCTGTTATTTTCAACATGTCATAAAAAATGCTTAGAAAAGACCCTTTGCGTCACATTTAAATGCACTGGTTCAGCATCTTTTTTCAAAGGGTGCATTTTAACCAAAACTGCATTTTTTTTCTAAGCCTAACCCAAGAGTTTTCAGCCCCTCAGCCTAATCAAGGAGTTTTTAGTGCTTCTTGCAGGTAACAGTAAAAGGGAACTCTCCAATCCATCTATTTGTCACGGTCTGGCTAGGGCAGACCGTATGTTGCAGGGAAGGACTCAAGCGCAGACCGAAATGAGGTATGAATAACAAAACAAGCCGTTTATTAATTCCTTTGCAACTCCAATCTGGAAAGTTTATCATATTATTGTTTTGTAATATGTCCAGATTGTTCCAGATAGGTGTACGTTTGCATGGGATTAATGAAGACGCCGTCATTTTTAGAAACTCCCACCATGCTGTCAGAGAAGAGCTGATATTGATGCTTTTAAAGCATTCATGTCGTTTGATGTTTGAGCTGATAAATGGTAGGTCTGAAATTTCTAGGTTATTACATAGTGCCTGTTCTACATCTATCCAAGGTTCATCTAAGAGGGTATGTTTTAACCATCTAGAGATGAACTGAAGCCTGTTGGCTAAAAAATAGTGATTAAAGTTAGGCAGATCTAATCCTCCTTTATCCTTGGTCCTTTGTAGTGTTTTTAAGCTGATACGTGGGGGGTTATCTTTCCAAAGGAATTTGGACATGTACGAATCTAGAGATCTGAACCAATCTTGTGATGGCTCATTTGGGATCATTGAAAATAAATAGTTTATTTTTGGCAAGACCATCATTTTTATAGCGGCAACCCTTCCCATGAGTGATATGGGTAAAGATTTCCATCTAGCCAGGTCGCCTTCTACTGTCTTTAAAAGTGGGATGTGGTTTAATTTAGTTAATTCTGAAAGTTTAGGAGAGACATTAATACCTAAATATTTTATATTTCCAGATTGCAGTGGGGAAGGAGAAGAATTATGGAAAGAGCAATTAATTGGAAGAACTGTTGATTTTGACCAGTTAATTGAATAATTTGAGACACTTGAGAAAGAATTTATCAATGCGATTACCCCAGAGAGATTGTTTTGTGAATTTTGGAGAAAAAGTAACACATCATCCGCATAAAGGCTGATTTTATGTTCTACATTCTTACATTTTATGCCCTTAATTGTTGTAGCCTGTCTAATTGCTGCTGCTAGTGGCTCAATAAAAATTGCAAACAGTGAAGGGGAGAGTGGGCATCCCTGTCTGGTGCCCCTCAGAAGAGAGAAGCTGGAGGATGTTTGGTCATTTGTTCTGACACAAGCTGTTGGGGAATTATATAATATTTTTAACCAGTTTATGAAAGAGTTTCCAAAACCAAATTTGTGTAAAGTTGCAAATAGAAATTTCCAGTTAACTCTGTCAAATGCTTTTTCCGCATCTAAAGAAAATATTATGGTTTCAATGTTTTTACTGCATGAGTAGTCTATTAAATTAAGTAATCTACATGTATTTGTTGATGAGTGTCTACCTTTTATGAAACCAGTTTGGTCAGGATGAATTAAGAGGGGGGTTATTTTCTCTAATCTCTTTGAGAGAGCTTTGCAGATTATTTTAAGGTCTACATTAATGAGGGATATTGGACGATAGCTTGAAGGAAATACAGGGTCTTTGCCTGGTTTTTGTAAGAGACTGATATTTGCAGAGTTCATATTTGGTGGTAGTCTACCATTTTCTTTGATTTCCTGCAACATCCTGTGAAAAACTGGTGCCAGAATCGTCCAGAATTCTTTGTAAAAATCTGTTGGAAAACCGTCTGGACCTGGAGCCTTATTATTGGGCATACTTATCAGAGCTTCCTGGAGTTCACCTGGCGTCAGTGGCATATCCAGTGCCATTGCTTGGGTGTCTAATAATTTTGGAAGAGTTACGTTGTCGAGAAATTGATCAATTTCATTTTTAGATGGGTTTATTTGTGGTGTATATAAAGTTTCATAGAAATCCCTAAAAAATTTGTTTATTTTTTTAAGATCATATATTGTATTCCCAGATAAATCTTTAACAACGGGGGGCCTCCCGGCCGCCTGGATGGCCGCCTCGATCTCCCAGGTGATGACCCCAATAGTACAGGTTGCCTGCAGGATGGAATCCGGATCCGCCTTTTCGTCAGCAGCGGAAAACTGACGGGAGAGAGCGTCCGGCTTGACATTTCGGGAACCGGGTCTGTAGGTGATTGAGAAGTGAAAACGGGTGAAAAACAGGGCCCATCTGGCCTGTCGAGCGTTGAGACGTTTCGCCGTTTCGCCGTTTGAAGGTAGGCCAGGTTTTTGTGATCGGTCCAGACCACGAAGGGTTGAGTGGTGCCCTCCAGCCAATGCCGCCATTCTTCCAGGGCGAGCTTAATCGCCAAGAGCTCCCGATCGCCCACGTCGTAGTTACGTTCTGCAGGGGTGAGACGACGGGAAAAATAGGCACAAGGGTGCATCTTACCTTCCCTCTGTTGGGAAAGGACGGCCCCCACCCCTGAGTCGGATGCGTCGACCTCTACCACGAACTGAAGAGTGGTATCAGGTTGGACCAGGATGGGCGCTGAAGCAAACCGTTTCTTGAGCTCCTGAAAGGCTGATTGGACAGCGTCACTCCACTGAAAAGCAAGCTTGGGAGAGGTTAACTGGGTTAATGGTAAGGCAATCCTGCTGAAGTCCCGTATGAATCTCCTGTAGAAGTTAGCAAAGCCAAGAAAGCGTTGCAACTGGCGACGGTTGTTTGGTTCTGGCCAGTTCACAACAGCCTTGACTTTCACAGGGTCGGGTCGAAGATCTCCCCGCTCGATTATGTACCCTAGGAAGGCAACCGAGGGCACATGAAACTCACATTTCTCGCTTTTGACGAACAGCCGGTTCTCCAGAAGGCGTTGCAGCACCAGCCGGACCTGGGTCTCGTGTTCAGCCTGGGAGGAAGAGAAGATCAGAATGTCGTCTAGATAGACAAACACAAATCGGTTAATAAAGTCCCTTAGAACATCATTGACCAGAGCCTGGAATACTGCAGGTGCGTTAGTGAGGCCGAACGGCATGACCAGATACTCGAAATGTCCAAGGTGGGTATTAAACGCCGTCTTCCATTCATCGCCATCCCGAAACCGGACCAGGTGGTAAGCGTTTCTCAAGTCCAGCTTGCTGAATATGACGGCGCCCTGGAGAAGTTCGAAAGCGGAGGTGAGCAGGGGCAGTGGATATTTATTCTTGACCGTAATGTTATTGAGTCCCCGAAAGTCAATACAGGGTCGGAGGGTCTTATCCTTCTTTTCCACAAAGAAGAAACCAGCTGCGACGGGTGAGGAAGAGGCACGGATAATGCCAGCAGCGAGGGATTCAGTTATATATTTCTCCATAGCCTCCCGTTCCGGCAGCGAGAGGCTATAGAGGCGGCTGGTCGGTAAGGGAGCCCCCGGCAGCAGGTCTATGGCGCAGTCATAGGGCTGATGGGGTGGCAGCGACTGGGCTCGGTCCTTCCGAAACACCTCAGCGAGATTGTGGTAAGCAGACGGCACATCTGCTAAGTCGGAAGACCGCGGTGGCTCTGGGCCGGTGACAGATTTGTTAAGAGGTACGGCAGCCTTAAGGCAAGTCATATGACACTCCTCTCCCCAGCCCGTAATGCCTCCTTTCTGCCAATTAATCGTGGGGTTGTGTTGCTGGAGCCAGGGATGACCGAGAACTAACGGCGTCTGAGTGGAGTGAAAAACAAAAAAGCTAATCTCCTCCGAATGATTGCCAGACAGTGTGAGGGTGAGCGGTTCAGTGATGTGTGTGATGTCGGGGAGGCGCTGCCCTGATAAAGCCGTGACGCG
Source organism: Aulonocara sp. 'chitande type north' Nkhata Bay (assembly GCF_057382095.1). NCBI lineage: Eukaryota > Metazoa > Chordata > Actinopteri > Cichliformes > Cichlidae > Aulonocara > Aulonocara sp. 'chitande type north' Nkhata Bay. The sequence continues at coordinate 39,350,959 of NC_141344.1, forward strand.
TAAGGCGTGGGGTAGTGACTCCACAGTCACACAGAGTCGTTTAGCTAGTTCAGAGTCAATGAAATTTTGTTCTGCTCCAGAATCAATAAGCACAGAAAGTGAATGACACTCGGAGTGGACCAGAAGCTTAGCCGGCAGGGCTAAACGTGGAGGAGATTTATCCTGATTCAAACCGCCCACCAGTACTCCTACCATCACTGGCGGGCGCGGCCTTTTGCTCGCGACGGACAGGAGGCAATCATGTGTCCCTTATTACCACAATACAGGCACTCACCGGCCGTGATGCGTTGCTGACGTTCTGCAGCAGTTAGGTGAGAGCTGCCGATTTGCATGGGCTGTACCTCTCCGTCGGCGCCCCCTGATGTCCGGGAGGACCGGTAATTGGCTGAAGCCTCCGCCCCTCGCGGCCCTGCGGCCTCCTGGGAACTGGAGTTCCGTGCTTGCCGACGAGCTCGTAGCCGCTCATCCACCTTAATACATAACGACATCAATTCGTCAAAAGCAGTGGGTAGGTCCCGCATAATCAATTCATCTTTCAGATCTTCCCGGATGTTATTTAACAATGTGCTCCTGAGCGCATCCGGTCCCCAGCCGGTTTCTTCTGCCAAAATCCAAAAGTCGATTGAATAATCTGCCATACTCCGCTTACCTTGCTTAAAGTTAAGGAGGCGGAGCGCCGCAGCCTCGACTCCAGAGCCCTGATTAAACACAGTCTTAAAGTTAATCACAAACCTCTCAAAAGAGATCTCCGGGTTGGAGTTTAACACGACCTGGGCCCATTTCAAAGCCCGGTCACGAAGCATCTGTACCAAAAACGCAATCTTTGCCCCGTCATTGTTATGAAAACGCCGCTGTTCGCGGAAAATCAATGAACACTGGGCCAGAAAGCCAGGGCACTTTTCTGTCTCCCCCGAAAAGGGCTCAGGCGAAGGTAGAGGACCGTCAGAGGATGGGGTGGCTGCCGATGAGGGACCGGCCGTAGCCGCCGCGAGTGTCTCCTGCGGGGCAGGGCGAGCCGGCTGGGAGGTCCCTGGCTGTACTCCCCCTGGCGTAGTCAAACCGGAAACAGCTTGAGTTAGTGCAGCGATCTCACCTCGCAGCTGATGTAACATTTGTTCGTGGCGAGTCAGCGCCGCTTCTTGGGCAGCCAGTGCCTGACCGATGGTATTCTGATCTGCTGAGTCCATGTTGTGGCTGGATCGTTCTGTCAAGTTTCGTAGATCGGACTCACGCGCAGACCACTAGTGTCTTCAAAAGGTGCATTTATTTACAGTGTTTCCTACAGTGGAATTCATATATACACATAATGGTATCAAAGGAAAAAAGGGGCCGGGGTTCCAGGGTCCAGGAGTGAAAGAGGCAGGAGTCCAGGAAGGGAAGGTTTCCATTCAGTCCTAGCACATCTCCTCTCCTTTCCTCTATCTCTCTTGCTCCCGTTCAGTCGCCAGGCACAGGGGAAGAATAAGTCCAGAGGCAATCTATGCACAGGCAGAAAAAAAACATTAGTCTCCTGGTTTAGACATGCTCACAAACTGACTTTACAAAATACAGGACAACTGACGCTGATGGCTCAACGATCCAGCGACGAGTAGAGCAGACTCACCCTCTTAAGAAGGGTTCCAATCTTTCATGATCAGCGACAGATGTGCTGATCACCTCCAGGTGCGTAGGCCAGGGGCAGGAGCCCATACTGAGCTCCGCCCCGGCAGGAGAAAGAGAGAATGGAAGAGGGCGAGAGAGAAAGGGAGAGCACAGGTGAGAGAGAAAGGTAAACAAAAACAAAGCACCTGACGGCTGTCAGCTGACGAGGAGCGGAGACCATGACAAACAGCACATATAGTTGTTTTTTCTTTATTGATTTTTAACTGGTTAGCAAGAAATTGTCCGGATTTGTTACCGTGTTCATAATTTTGCAGGCGAAGTCTTTGTACTAAGAATTTAGTCTTTAGTCAACTGAAAAAAAAAAAAATTCATACTTATAATAAAGGTCAATCAAATGGACTAATATGGCAAGGCCATGATGATCCACTTGGTAAAATAAATCCGCTTGACATCTTTCTTGGCCTTAAGACAACAATTCTGATGGCTAAAGATCCAAACGGGACACGAAAAAAAGAAAAAAAGAATTTAGTCTTTTTATTAATAATTTCATTTAATTCTAGTTTTGTCTTGCGTATTTTGATTAATATTTCTTGATATTGGTGTGACACATAGGCTTTTTCTAAGAATTTGATGTTTTTTTCTAGTTCCTAAATATTTTTGTTTTCTTCTTTCTTCTTATGTGATGAGAAAGAGATTATTTTACCTCTCATCACGGCTTTCCCTGCTTCCCAGAGGACAGATGCTGATGTTCCAGGAATGTCATTAAAGCCTAAATATAGAGTCCATTCTTTAGTATTTGTTAAACTCTTCGTCTTTGAGCAGTGATGTATTAAATCTCCAGTTTTTACTTGGTGTAGTATTATTTTTCTGTATTAGTGTTAAAGATACAGGAGCATGATCGCTGACAGCTATAGGATGAATCTCAGTGTCTGAAATGTTACTCAGCAGTGAGCTGCTGACCAGAAAATAATCCAGACGAGAGTAGGAGTGATGAACATGTGAGAAGAAAGAATATTCCTTACTGTTGGGGTGAAGGGAGCAAAATGCAAAATGCAAAATATCATTTTGCATTGGGGGGCTTGAGGGGCTTCTAGATGTTTGGGGCCGGCATCTCCTCCATGCCTGCTTCATGTCCCGGGGGGCAGGGCTATGGCTCCCCACACCCTCTATCAGATAGTTATACGGAGAAGCCTTTTGAATACAAGCGTGTTCATGTACACAGGCGTTCACACAGGTGTGCACAGACACAAACTATATCTTCCTTAGCTGCTGCCTCAAAGCATACCGTGCATTGTTGGTCTTGCGTGCTGCTCAGTAACATCAATAATTATTATTTACTGTTACTTATAGTTATCTAGGTTGTTGCTGTGGTCTCCCTACTGTGATGTTCTCTTTTTTCCCAGCAGGACTTTTTAATGTCTTTTCTCACTGTCCCTCTTCCCCTCTGTTTTTCTTGAGCTTCTCTTGTCTATTTGTCTTTCCCCTTTCCTGTCCCCCAGTCATGTCTAAAAAGATCAATCAAGTGGACCAATAATGATCCACTTGGAAAAATAAATCCGTTGGGCATTTTTCTTGGCCTTCAGACGGTAACTCTGATTGCTACAGTGGGAATGGGACAGGCAAAAAAAAAAGGTTAAAAAATCTCCAAAAAACAAACTATTCCTGGTAGTTCCTGGTAACCCTTTTATAATTAGCTTATGTCACATTGAGCTTCATTCAGAAAACAGATGGATGTTTTTAAAAACATAAACATGTGTACATACACTACACGTGCTACTGTCCACTGATGAACTTGATTACAGTGTTTCTGGGTGCAGTGAAATGTCAAGCCAGAGAAATGCTGATGAATGAAAAACCAGTAACTCTACCAAGAGGACGCATCAGTTCATGCGAGGTTCCCTCGTTTCACATTCCAGAGCTCAATGGTTTATTTACATCGCTGTGAAGCCATCCACAAAAACATGATCAGCTGGTTCAAAGAGAGAATGCAGGGCAGAGACTCACTGTTAATTGCTGCATTTCACCATCAGATTAAGTAAGTCACTATTTACTGCCCTCTATACAAAACAATGATATTCAAACTATAAATAAATAAATGAATAAAATGAGAAAGAAGAGGATGATATCCATGATTGACTTTAAGAATGATGAAAGGTTATTGGTGTAAAATTATAGTTCTTAACAACTGATCGTTGGACCACCCCTCAATCTAAGGTTTACACACAGCAATTTAATGATAATGCGCCAAATCACTACAACAGCGGCTCAAGGCAATGCCTACCAGAGTAGGGATCTTGTTAGACAACTCACCTGACAAATTTTCATCCGAGATAAAACAGCACTATCATACCGTATTCTGGGAGACAGGTTCAGAACAACTTCTCGGTAACCTGCAGACAATAACGTGTTCATTCTGTTTATCACCCTGGTATGTATTTTGGTTTTTGGGTGTGAATTTATACAACAGGAATTACTTTTATAGATTCAGGAGAAAATTTATTTAATGGTGCTTTTAGACACTGATCTGAAATAAAAAGCGTGTTAGAAGTAGCTTTTGCTAGATTTGTTCCAGGGAGGGTTATACAGAATTTTAAGTTGTTTTCTTGTGTGATTGCACAGCGTCCCATCACAGGCCCTCCTTTTAAAATGTACAGCAGAAGTTTCAATTCACTTTTATTTCTACATACCAAATTACAACAACAGTCACCTGCTAGTGAGACTGTTAGTCACACACATGGTGGACAGAAAGTAATTTTGAATTTAGAAAAATAAAAAGACTCAATTAATATTTACGGCTGTATTTATTATTATTACCCCTTTTTCTGTGCTCTTACATCTATGACAATGTATGTATGGACTGTATGGGGGGCCGTACCTTAACTGTTAAGCTCACCTTTTCCTTTTTCTTTTTTTTTTTTCAATATCATATGTTGTCTGTGTGCATTACAGACATAATATCGGCATGGCAAGGAGTATATGGCTTCTGTGTTTTCTCAAAGAAAAGACAGAAAACTTCACAATATGTGAAGTGACAGCACAGCTTCTCCAAACGCTTCTTTTTCAGTCAGGGTGTCTTTAGAGCACCTACACTAGCGCATGTACGCAGTAAGTGTACGTTAACATTTGAGATTCCGAACAACTCTTGCATAGTTGATGTGAACTATTTCATGTACATTTTTTTTTGTATTATGCATCAAAGTTATGCAAAGCAATTGTAATTTATTTGAACAAATCTAGGGAGACGTATCTCCTTTATAGCTTCAGGGACACATATACTTCATGCTTTAAAGCTCATTATGTATCTAAGACATCCAAACAGTTTAACCAATAAAAGGGGTTATCATCTGCATAGCAGTGAAAATGTATGCTATGCCTTCTAAAGCATGTATAATGTAAACAGAACTGTCTTGGCACAGAAGCCCGTGGAGCTTCATAATTAACATCAGTGTGTGTGAAGACAACTCTCCATTTAATACAGTGGGGCAAAAAAGTATTTAGTCAGCCACCGATTGTGCAAGTTCCCCCACCTAAAATGATGACAGAGGTCAGTAATTTGCACCAGAGGTACACTTCAACTGTGAGAGACAGAATGTGAAAAAAAATCCATGAATCCACATGGTAGGATTTGTAAAGAATTTATTCGTAAATCAGGGTGGAAAATAAGTATTTGGTCAATAACAAAAATACAACTCAATACTTTGTAACATAACCTTTGTTGGCAATAACAGAGGTCAAACGTTTACTATAGGTCTTTACCAGGTTTGCACACACAGTAGCTGGTATTTTGGCCCATTCCTCCATGCAGATCTTCTCGAGAGCAGTGATGTTTTGGGGCTGTCGCCGAGCAACACGGACTTTCAACTCCCGCCACAGATTTTCTATGGGGTTGAGGTCTGGAGACTGGCTAGGGCACTCCAGGACTTTCAAATGCTTCTTACGGAGCCACTCCTTTGTTGCCCGGGCGGTGTGTTTTGGATCATTGTCATGTTGAAGACCCAGCCTCGTTTCATCTTCAAAGTTCTCACTGATGGAAGGAGGTTTTGGCTCAAAATCTCACGATACATGGCCCCATTCATTCTGTCCTTAACATGGATCAGTTGTCCTGTCCCCTTGGCAGAAAAACAGCCCCATAGCATGATGTTTCCACCCCCATGCTTCACAGTAGGTATGGTGTTCTTGGGATGCAACTCAGTATTCTTCTTCCTCCAAACACGACGAGTTGAGTTTATACCAAAAAGTTCTACTTTGGTTTCATCTGACCACATGACATTCTCCCAATCCTCTGCTGTATCATCCATGTGCTCTCTGGCAAACTTCAGACGGGCCTGGACATGCACTGGCTTCAGCAGCGGAACACGTCTGGCACTGCGGGATTTGATTCCCTGCCGTTGTAGTGTGTTACTGATGGTGACCTTTGTTACTTTGGTCCCAGCTCTCTGCAGGTCATTCACCAGGTCCCCCCGTGTGGTTCTGGGATCTTTGCTCACCGTTCTCATGATCATTTTGACCCCACGGGATGAGATCTTGCGTGGAGCCCCAGATCGAGGGAGATTATCAGTGGTCTTGTATGTCTTCCATTTTCTGATGATTGCTCCCACAGTTGATTTTTTCACACCAAGCTGCTTGCCTATTGTAGATTCACTCTTCCCAGTCTGGTGCAGGTCTACAATACTTTTCCTGGTGTCCTTCCAAAGCTCTTTGGTCTTGGCCATGGCGGAGTTTGGAGTCTGACTGTTTGAGGCTGTGGACAGGTGTCTTTTATACAGATGATGAGTTCAAACAGGTGCCATTCATACAGGTAACGAGTGGGGGACAGAAAAGCTTCTTACAGAAGACGTTACAGGTCTGTGAGAGCCAGAGATTTTCCTTGTTTGAGGTGACCAAATACTTATTTTCCACCCTGATTTACGAATAAATTCTTTACAAATCCTACCATGTGGATTCATGGATTTTTTTTTCACATTCTGTCTCTCACAGTTGAAGTGTACCTCTGGTGCAAATTACTGACCTCTGTCATCATTTTAAGTGGGGGAACTTGCACAATCGGTGGCTGACTAAATACTTTTTTGCCCCACTGTAATAGCTGTAATAAAATGTTATGCTCAGTGGTATCAAGTGAAGATTTCAACATTTCAATATGAATGAAGCCTGAAACTGATTAGATTAATTTCTGATGATCTTTTCTGTGATTCTTCAAATTTGTAACATCGAACATATTAAAAGATGATTTAAGGCTGATTGGGGCTTAAGGGTCACAGGAACCAGCTGTTTACTATTTTTCTTTATATTCTAGCTTTCATCACTTGCCTGTTCAATATGACAACTATATCAGATGAGAAAATAAATCCCTGTGTAGTTTAAAAAACTTTGATTTAATCAAGTGATATATGTAAAATATAAAAACAACAAAACTTAAGACGTTAAAGATGGCCTGATGAATATTTGTAAATATCTAGATTGTTGGTGTTTCCATCTGAGAGTCTGCAGGGCATATGCCATACCTGTGTTTTAGAAATACGCGATGGTAACATGAGCGTGTTAACTTTAAGAACATTAACATCTAGTTTAAGGTGTGTGAAGTATATGTGTCCCTGAAGCTAAAAAGGAGATATGTCTCCCTAGATTTGTTCAAATAAATTACAAATGTTATTTGCGACCATCCACTGTGTTAAAAAACTAGCTGGCTTCGTCTCCCTCTTAGTTCAACATTCCAAAATCTCTATTTTTAAATAAAAGGATCGCATCACCCCGTGAAAGAAACCCCAGTAGATGCGTAAGAACTAGTTAAATTAAAACTAGTGGTTTGATTAAATGAAATGCTTGTGAACAGTCCTGAAGGCTGAAATTACCCGTACAGAAGAAATTCCCATTTGTGCCGTTTTTAAAATAAAAATGCATGCATCATACATGCTGAGACATCAGAATCACAAAATTAGTCTGATTAAAACGCAATTTCTTTGAAAGAATGATACTGACTGCTTGCGGCAAAAGACGAGATCCTGTGCAACGTGTTTTAGAAGTACCACAATAGCGTAAATTTTCTAAAGGGGCGGAATGTTATTTGCGACCATCTGCTGTGTTAAAACTAACAGGCTCTGAAACTATGAAACCCTGTACAGAGGAAATTCCCTTTTGAAACATTTTTAAATAAAATTCTTGCATCACAGCATCCTGAGACATTAGAATCACAAAATTAGTGTCATTGAAACACAATTAGTAACACTTTTGACTAGATGTAAATAAAAAGCAAGTACCGATTCCAGGTTTGTGAAGGTGCACAGTGAAACAAAACGGCTTCCACCCCTCCACGCAAAACAAAGAATTGCTTTTAAGAACACATATGTCTGCATGTTGAGACATGCCAAAGCGATAAAAATAGTTTAATTAAAAACCCTATGGTTTGACTAAATTAAAACCCAGTTAAAAACACATGAACTCATATAACCAACAGTCGCACTGGAGTGTTTCCACACATGAACAAACATAACCCTGAGCACACCTGAACGCGCATGCGTACACGCACGAAACATGTCAAACAGGCTGTCAAACCGGTTTGACTGGCCGCCATATTGGACTGCCGCATCCATATTACTACTAATTTATTAAGCACAGTAAATCTTCATTTATGGGACAGGTTTCGTTTATTTTCCTTTCTGCTCTTCAAAGGCCGTGACCTTTTTATAAGAGCACAGCTGCCTGTCTGCATTACCGTCACATATCTTCCTGTACATGTGTTTATGTGTTCTTTCACAGTGAAGAGATAAGGGCCCCCCAAACAAAGCACAAGCCAACTATCACCAGAATGTTTCCTGACAGAAAGTGAGTGTAGTTATTCCAAAGAGTGCAGGATAAACCCCTTGAGATGTACCAGTTTGTTTTTGTGGTGGTCCCCGCAAACATTCATACAAAACAATATGGAATAATTCCCCAAAGATAAGATATAAGATAAGATAACCTTTATTAGTCCCACACGTGGGAAATGTGTTTTGTTACAGCAGAAAGTGGACAGTGCAAAGTTACAGGAGCAAAAATTAAGTAAAAACTCTGGAAAAGACACAAATTAAGAAAAGAAACAACAAAAGGTTACAAACAAAATTACAATAATGTACTAATCTATTAGTGAAGAAAAACAAAACAAAACTCTTTAAAAGAAATGAAGACAAAGAGTCTGGAACATGAAAGCTTTTTTATCAGCTTCTTTAGACGCAAAAGGGAAGTTAAAGAGGAACAGATTACAGCTTTGTAGTCAGGAACTTGAAAGAGAAGGAAAAATGTCTTAGATACAGAGAATGTTCAAAATGGATACGTTGAAAGATAAATTGTTACCAGTTATACTGATGTGTTGTGATACTGATGGAAGCCAAATAGTCTGTCAAACATCACATGCTGATGTGTAAAAAGAATGCAAGCATCTTCAATTCTATTTGTCTGTTTGGCAGTAGATTACACAGAGCTGCTAAAAAACACATTTCATCAGTTTATTAGGCAAAACAAGAAACCCTACTGATTATCTAACCTCTCAGTCCATGTGGTGTCAGGGTTAGGGTTACGGGTAGGATATGGATTTGGTAATGTTCACCTTTTTATATAAAATGCTTATGTGTTATAGGAGCTCGGAAAGAAAAGCGTCTGGACCAGGGGCGATTTTAGCCCATTTTTGGGGGTGCTTCAGCAGGGTTAGGGTGCTTCAGCACCCCCAAAAATGAATCAAAGCACCCCCAAAGATTTCTTACTTTTTTTTTTTGACAATATTTGCTGTTTGTGTGACACACTACTAAAAATATAAAAAGCATACAGTACTGTACTTGTTTGAGACGTAACATTTTAACAACAAAAGTATAGATACCCCCCCCCCCTCCCAAAATGGCTTGTTCCAGCTCGCCTCTCCCCTGCTCTGGCTCTAGCGCTCTTGCTTTTTTTTTTTTTTTTGCCTGTCCCGTTTGGCTCTTTTGCCATCAGAATTGTTGTCTAAAGGCAAAGAAAGATGCCCATCGGATTTATTTTACCAAATTGACCATCCCAGCCTTGCCATAATGGTCCATTTGATTCACCTTTTATTGTTTATTTTATTTTCACTTACTGAATACGGGACAGACTTGACTGGGGGAAAGAAGGGGAGAAAGAAAGAGCGCTCTTGCTGCCAGAGCGATGGTGTCTGAGACGCAGCAGAGCGGAGGTGGAAGTGCCTGTCTTAAAACAGGACACATTAGCTGCATTTAACCTTCAGTTACTCTTTATATAGTTGGTAGGAGTCAGGCTATGTTTCTTTTTAGCTGAAAAACATTACACCAGGTAACCTGCAGTGTTGAAAACGTGTTTTCCGACGATGTTTGCTACCCTACAATCCGTCCTGCTCTGTAGTAAAATCAGCAACATTTGACCGTCCTGTTGCTCCCATTGAAATGTATACAGCCTATTTAAAATCTAAAACTTTAAATTGTCCGCAGCCTGCTGTTGTTGCCACTGTCCTGTTTGAAATGGATACTAACTAGCTAACTGACTGAATGCCCATTAACCTTATAACTCCTGTTGTGTGCGTGCGTGTGTGTGTGTTTGTGTACAGAGAGACAGCCAGGTTCATAATGGATATAAGGAAGTTTTTTTCAAAAAAAGGAGCCACATTCAGGTAAAAGTGTAAAATCAAATGATCCATCAATCAAGACTAATGTTGGATCAGTGTTTCAATGTTTATATCTTTTATTAGATGTTCATGTGGTTTGGTTATTTGCCTTTTGGTTGAAAGTACACTGAGAGAGGACTTTTTGTTAGTGATCTTAATAGAATTTTTTTCATATTAATGTAATTTTTCATCTAATTGAATCTATTTGTGTATGATTGTCAGTCCAAAGAGGGAGAGAGGAAAGAGGGAACGTGAGGAGAAAGTACAAGGTCAGGAAGAACCAGGTAAGCAAACAGACAGGGAGCAGTGACAGGCACAACAGAAACTGTTAAACTGACAAAGAAAAAAAAACCTGATTTTACTCACAATCTGGAAGTTGTGTCCTCCCTATATTAAAGCTGCTGTACAGAATCTGCAAAACAAACTGGGTTGAAACATTTTTGACCCTCTTTAACAACATTCCAACATAAAATCAGCCACAACTCTACTAAAACCTCAGCCAGTAATAGGTAGGCCAAGTTTTGGACCGTCCAGTTATCTGTATGACTGCTGCAGTACGTACATCACATTTGCACACTATCAGCGCCAAACAGCCCTGGTGGAGTGAGGAGCTGTAAAGAGAAGCAGATGCTCTGTTTATATTCTAAAAATGTTTTAAGCTTGTTTCAAAGATTCTGTACAGCAGCTGTAAATGTTTTCCAATAGCACACATTATCAGTGTTTCTCACACTTTTTACAGTGTGGACCACCTGATAAAAATGTCAAGCTCTCCTAAGCACCACTATGAAAGCATGAAACTCATAAATCTTACAACACAAAATTAGTCTTATTAAATTAGTAAAATTAGCATCTGCAGTAAAGATTTTTTCATACATTGTATACATTCTACCACAGGCAAAGTTGCCTCCATTTTTTATAGTTTTTATTAATATTTTGTAATAATTTATTTGTAATAATTTATTCTGTTTTGGGAGTATTTTTATGTATCTGTATTGTATTATACACACACATTAAAAGTGAATCTCTGTCCAAAAAATGCACTCAGTTTACTTTTCACTCACTATGAGCATCATTCATAATTTCCCCCTAGTAATTAAGGAACTATATGCATTTTTTCTATTCCAATCCATTCTTCTTTTGCAGCATTTAAATAACCTTTATCAGATTTGATGGTTTTGTTACAGACTTTTCAAAAAAGTGTTTTGCTTTTCTTTCACAAATGTGGGATTAAATTGTGTTAAAATGCACAAAACAGTGATGTCATGATTTGTGACGAGGACCCAGGCACAGAGAGACTTGATGAATTTAAGAATCTTATGATTTAATAAAGAAATTTGCAGACTTACGCAGAGATGGTAAAATTATGATGACTGATAACGGAGACGAAGACAACAGACGACAAGGACGGGGAGGTACAGGGGTTTAAATGCACCAAAGTGACAGTCAGAGAGAACTCAGGAGACATTTAAGGATGCAGGAACTGACAGAGACGGGTTTATCTTGCCTGGCTGGGCAGCTCTCTGGGTGCTCAGCACCCCCAAAGCTCTGATCCTAGAATCGCCCCTGGTCTGGACTTCTTTGAGTTGCTTGAAGATGTTTCACCTCTCATCCGAGAAGCTTCTTCAGTCCTAAGGATCAAATGGTGGGGAGTCCCAGATTTAAACCCAGTGGGAGTTTCCCCCCAAAGAGAGACAAAAGGACCCCCTGATGATCCTCTACCTAATCACATGAGCCAAGGTGTGAAACTGGGTGTGGGTCACAATCAGCCAGGGTTTCGGGTGAGCTCATTGTGAAACCTGGCCCCACCCTATCATGTGATTTCCTGAGGTCAGATGGCCCAGGATGTGAGTGGGCGTTAAGGCGTCTGGGAAGGGATCTCAAAACTAGATTATAGATGGCGGACAGTTGGTGTCGTAAACCACCGCCTCTGTTCAAAGATGGTTGCTTAGAGGCGGTGGTTTACGACATCAAGCTCTTTGGTATTATATGAACACACACACCTTCACCTGCTTATCCCCCTTTTTTCCCAGCCACTTCTATCGTGGGTGACTCTATTGTTAGAAATATTTGCTTTCTCTAATGCAGTCACACAGTGTTTCCAAGACGCCACTCCCAGTCCCTCTTATCCTGGATGAAGTCCCTGCACTGCTGAAATGCTTTCCATTCATTACTTCTCGAGTGCTAGTCAATGTAGGCTCAAATGATACAGGCCATCAGCAGTTTGAGCTCACAACAAGGGATTTTTGACTTTTTCAACCTCTTAAAAGAGTGTGGGGGTTCTGTTTTTATTAGTAAACTGCTCTCGACACTAAGCCCCAGCACAGGATGTTTTAGTAGACTCCTCAGTCTCAGCACTTAGTTCCAAGTTGTTATTAATCTCCGTCTCTCTTCCACAGCTTGTATTTTTGTGATAATAACCCAAACTTTCATAAGTGTGTCAAAAATGAGCCACATTCATGTCCTATTGAATTTCATGGGAGCATTTGATCCTTATTAACTCTGACTGTCAGAAATATATATTTTGTGGACCACAAAGAGTGCCACTGTTTAAGAAGACCATTTTACACAGCGAGAAATAAGAGACAACCTTCATTCAGCAACCGGACAGCGATTTTTCCCCAATAATTGTGTCACTGTGGACGAACAGCTGGGAGGTTCAGATTTCTACACAGAGGCCAAACAAGCCCGTCAAATATGACCTAAAGATCTTCAGGGTTTGTGATACACACTTCTGCTATGCAATGTATGGACATGACAAAATGATGGATGAAAATATCCAAAAAAGGAAAAAAGCCCAACTGTTGACATTCTACAACAAGACCAAGGCAGGGGGGAAACTATGGACCAGATGGATGGCACTTACTGTACACCTGCAAGTGTAAAACATAGTGATGGCCCATGGTGCTGTGGTACAACTTCACGCCTTGCCACCCTGAATGACGACACCATTTTCAAGGCTCAGCACCCTGAGTACAAGAATGGTATCACCAATACATGACTGCTCTTCCTCACAGAGCTCTCAAAGTGTCACGATGAGTTGTGTGGCTGTCAGTGGCTGGACCCACGTGCAGGACTCGGAGACAAAACATTAGTGATGGCCCGCTTGAAGCTGACGCTCCGGAGCGTGTGTCGAAAAAAACAACACACTTGTTCAGAAGCACTGTGTCGAGGCTTGCTTCGTTTGGCAAAAGTCACGTGACCAGTGATGTCCGAAGCTTCATTACGCACGTAACTGCTTCGGTACCTGATTCAAACGGATATAAGGAAGTGAATCATCCACGGGATTCGTGGAGTGTGTTGATGGTGACAGATAGCGAAGAGGTGATCATTCCACTGACAGATATGGAGCCAGCGAGGAAGAGAGGACATTCTGGCGTGTGGGAATATTTTGAGTTGATTTTGCTCAATTCATTTTATCTGCCGAAGTGAAAAACCTGAAATGTCCAAAATCATGTTTTCATAATGTAAATATCATTACAGCATATGACTTTAGGAACACTTCCATGTGAATTAAAGCTAATGAAGACTACAAAAATGTATTTGACACTATACGTACATTACATTGCTACAGTTTAGAAAATCATTTTGTTTATTGTTTTTAGGTGATAGTCTGCAGGACCCAGGAATACCTGCATATCTACCAGCTTGCAGTGTAGTTCCTGCACTCCACAGCCTCTTCTGTTCCATGCAAGTGGATTTTCTCCAGGGCAGGAGAAACTATTTCTAAGAAAAGAAACAGACTCAGCCAGCGCACAGTAACACTAATCCTCTTTTTAAATGTAAATAACAAAAGGGCTACCTGACATTGATCATGTTTTTACTTTGCAAGTTCTTGATTAGGGGTGGGTTTTGATTATCGCTTTTCTGATTACAATCCATGCTAAATTGAATAAAGTGATATTGATTCATTAAAATCCTGTGTCGATTTGTAAATTAACGTTATTATGCCTGAAACGCCAGCATCTCAGGTTAAACCTCACAACATGTCGTCAAACACCATACAGCTAAAACAGTAACTGGGAGCAGGTTTACGGATTCTGCATACAAACGTGAACACAGAGCGCGGACCCGACGCGTCAGAGTCAGATTTTGGTGCGTCGTCGGGTCCGCGCTGTGTTTGCCTCTTTTTTTTCGCTGGCTTCTGCAGCTGCAGGTTTCATAACTCTCTGTTTACATCTCTAATTAAGTCTCACATGTGTCAGCTTTCTTTTAATAGATACGAAATTATGGATATATACTGTTAAATGATCAGAATTGTAATATTTCTGACTGAGGCAAAACTTTCCAGATTCCAATCAAATTGAATCGGATCCTGTATCGAATCAAAATGATTCTACAAATCAGTGACGATGCAGCCGTACTCAGCTCCCTAAGCATTTTCCCTTTCCAGTTCACAATCAATCCCACCCCTAGGTCAAAAATATGTATAGGACAATTGGCCTAATCTAATATTTTGTATGAACCTGTCCAGCTTCGAGTAATGAACCGTTTTTCAATACAAGCTTCAGTGCTTCGGAAAACTTCATTTGGCCATCACTACAAAACATTAACTTAAACGACAGCTTTATTTGGTGGAGAGTCACCCTTGGCGATACATAAACAACAACTTAAACTAACTAGACAGGAGATGCTGAAGGTAGACAACAATGGATACACACACAACAAACGTGGAGGACGCAACAACTGGCAGGGAAAAACACAAGGCTTAAATACATACTGAGGTGATTAGGGAATGTGAAACAGGAGGAGAGCACAGCTGGGACTCATCAGACATGACAAGACAAGGGGAGGCAAAACTCAACACATTGACATAGTACACAGACTTTCAAAGTAAAACAGGAAACTGAACAGACGTGGACTAAACTAGGGGATACAGTGACAGAACAAGAGACACACTGACAGAGACGACTGTATACTAACAGAAGTAACACAGAACCACGACCTAAGAAGGAGAACACAAGAAATGCCAAGGACCTAGGGAGTTAGGAATACTAGCGACAGAAATCAAACCCAAGAGAATAAAAACACATCATGAAATCAAAGATAACTAATACAAACAGAAAAACACTGAGTCCACAGACTCAGGCCCGTGACACAAAGGAGCCACAACACATATGAGAATTAAATGGAAGATGACCACAAACTGTGAACCCTGATCACCGAAGCAATGAGAAGGTGAGAGGGAACAAAAGCCACAACCCTGCCACAGAAAGAAAGCAGACGAGGCCAACGAAAGGAAAAGATTTCCCATCCAAGTAATGTAAAGTCAGCAGTCGGTGCAGGAAATGCAGCGTACCTGTGTGCAGGTATCACAGCCAGTAACAGGTGGTTTGTCCAAACCCCAAACAGTGAGGAGACAAAGCAAGAAACTGTCCTGACAGTTACCCAAACATGCATGTACTCTCTATCCTGCACATGTGCACGCACACACAAAACTGATGTTGACATTGTTCTACTGATTTTGTGTCATTTTTTTTAAATTTCCAATTTGTTAAAAAACTAAAAAATTATTAATAATATATTAATATTATTCTTGACCAAAATGACAAAAGTGTCATAAAAACACACTGATTCTAAGACGGGTCATTTTGGACCCTTATGGAAGTGTGTAGTGTCCAGTCAGTCATGCATCTACGGGTCAAGCAGGGACAAGACGGAGAGTGGGCAGAAGGTGAGTATGACTCCGCAGATGGATTCCACAGAGGCAGAAGCTAAGGTAAGTAACTGGAAAACACTTTGCAGAAGTACAGCTAAGCCTGGCGTCGTTGCCCACCTCTCAATGTTAAATACACGTAGACATTGTGGGCTAGCAGGAGGGACCATGCGCTTACCTGCTGCTCTCTGGCAGGTAGCTCCATGCCCTCCTGGGTTTTAAATGCACCTTAGAACACACATGCATCAACACTACAATGAGCGGGTGGAGGGAGGTTTGGAGTCTTCTCTCACCCCCATTCTCTGCGGCCTGCTGGAGCGGGGGGGCTAGGAGGAGTTGGCCGTCCGACTGCGGTCTGGAATGTGGGGCCTCCCTGCTGCTGCGGAGTCGGGGCGGTCTGCCTCTCCCCACCGCAGGGAAAAGGGTAACACCACCTGGGTCTGGGTGCAGTTCCCCCCTCCAGGGGCAAGGGTACCTAGACCCGGTTCGTAGAGTACGCTTGGGGAGTGTGATCGTGTGTACAGCGTCTCTTTATGTCTGTCTCCACGTTGGTTGAGTGTGGAGTAAGTGCATATGAGAGCATGAGGGTGGGAATGGATGTTTGTATCTGTGTGTGCCTGTATGTCTGTGTCTATATGTCAGGTTGGGTGTCAGACGCCAGCTCTCTGGGGACATCTCAGGCCCTCCAAGGTTTGGAGGCCTATCTCCACCCACCACCACTTCCCCTGCCAGTGGCGGACTCCCTCAGGTGTCGGTGCGTTGGTGGTTCTTTGTGTCTGGGGGTGGGCGTCCGGGTACACACCGGCTCACTCCTTGGCGGCCGCTTATCGGGGCCTGGAGCCTGGGGCTCGCTCGGGCCACTTCGGAGGTGGGGTGCCCCCGGCCTCTCGGCCTGGGGCTCGGTCACTCAGGCACAGCTGGCTGCCGGTGGAGCTCACGGGCGCGTCACTGCAACTCCCCCTGGCTTCTGCTCCGCGGCTGCTGAGTGAGCCCTCATCTGGGACTCTCCTCAGCTCTTTCTGGGACAGTGGCGCGGCTGCCCCTCTGTTGGTCTTCCTTGGTCTCTTGTGTTCTGGGGGCCTCTGGATGTCTGGAGTTTTGATCTCCTCCATACCTGCTTCATACCCTGGAGGACGGGGCTGTGGCCCCCCCACACTCCCTAGCAGATCGTTACATGGAGAAACCTTTGGAATGCAAGCATGCTGATCCACACAGGTATGCACACAGGTATGCACACAGGTGTACACACGGGTATTCACAGACGCGGACTACACCTTTCTTGGCTGCTGCCTCAAAGCACATTGTGCGCTGTCTATCTTGCGTGCTGCACAATATCGTTTATTATTTAGTATCTACTGATATCTACTGCTAGCTAGTTTATTGTGATGGTGCTGTTTTTTTATTATGTTGCTCTTTGTTGTTTGCTTTCTCTTCTGTTTTTTTCCTCCATACAGGTGACCCAGGTGTTTTGTTTGTTTGGTTTTTTTTCTTTCTTCCCCCCCTTCTCACCGTCTCTTCTCCCCTTTGGTTTTCTTTCTCTCCCTCTCTTTCTTTCATTCTTTCTCCCTGTCCTATCCCCCAGTCATGTCTGTCCCGTTTGTAGCAACTGAAAATAAAATAAATTCATAATTATAATAAAGGTCAATCAAATGGACCAATATGGCAAGGCCATGATGATCCACTTGGTAAAATAAATCTGCTTGGCATCTTTCTTGGCCTTAAGACAACAATTCTGATGGCTAAAGATCCAAACGGGACACAAAAAAAGAAAAAAAAAAAAGAAAAAAAAAAGAAGTACAGCTAAGCCTGAGCTAAGTACTATTTAGCTGGCAGCAAGTGAGTGAAAAGCACATCCTGTTATGTGTGAGTATGAGTGGTTAAGGATACATTATACATTATAAGGGACACCACCTCACACACATTCACATCAGAAAAGAGTGAATGAGAGAAAGAAAAGAGGGAGCAGGCAGAGGCCCTGGGGACCACGACAACCAGAAGCAGGGTGGGTCAAAAGGGCTTTTGGACTCTAACCCTCTCAGTTATACCACCATTGTGCTATTTGTCAGCACTCACTTCAGTCTTGTTCATTTTGTTTTGTCTAGAAGAATAAAGGTTTATCTATTTCTATTATATTGCTGTTTTAATTTTGGTTATAGGTTATTAAAATAGCTGTTTTTATAGATGTAGTTCTATGTCCAGAGAACAGTCTTCTACCAAATTCAGACAATTTTTACAGATTTTTAATTTTATTTATACACAAATCACATCAATAGTCTCCTCAAGGTATTTTATGTCGTAAGGTCGACCCTACAATAATACATACTTGTATTGTCTTATTGTAGGATCAAACACTATTTGTGAATGTTTTAGCACTTACAAAGATTTTGTCTCTGAAACTATTGTGTTGTGTTCATTGTTTTTCTTCTTTGAGCCCTAATGGTAAAAGGCCAGCGCAAAATAGTTTTGCCATAGCTGAACCATGTTTAAATGGTGAGTGCTACTGTGATTATTGATCCAATTATACCAGGGGTCGGCAACCTTTAACACCCAAAGAGCCATTTGGACCCGGTTTCCACAAAAACCCCGCACTGGGAGCCGCAAACACTTTCTGACATCTAAAATGAAGATAACACTGTATATACTGTACATACACTATAAACAACTATAGTGTGTTGCTTATGAAATCCATGAAGTGCTAGAGAGAAAATTCAATTTTATTTATGTAATGAACACATTTTCAACATTTTGTACTCTGAAAAGAATAATAACAAAAAAGAAGCACAATTAAAAAGCTGAACTTAAATGATCCATGTAGCAAACCAAAAATGTCGTGAGCCATCATCCTTATATCACCTTTGGGCTTTCGGAGCGTGTAGCAGAGCCTTGGCCTGAATTTTCATCTACGCAGGACTGTCAGCTTTTGTCTGTGAGGCGCGAGCGGTTTTTGTTTTTTTACATAGTTTATGGTAAAGAATAGCTGCTTATATGTGGATCTGAAGATCGGCGTGTCTCCAAATACATATTTCTTCATGTTTATGTGTTGGGATGGCATTCCATGTTTCAAACACGAGTTTGTCCGGTCTTGGAAGGTTCTCAGTATCCCTCCACGTGATTCTGAACCACAGTGGCCTTCTGATGTGAAGTGTGACGCTTAGTTTGAGCGACGAAAGATAATAAATTATTTTTTTTTAAATATTTCAAGATCACAATAATCTTCCAATTTAAAACTACAATAAAAAAAATAACACAAATCAAATACACTCTGGAGCTGCGGGTTGCCAACCCCTGAGCATACTGTTATATATGCTTCTTCTGAGAGTCATGTCCTCTGAGCTGTAGCTCAGGAGGTAAGAGCTCATCTGCTGAGCAGAAAGTTGGTGGTTCAATTCCGAGCTGCCCCAATCTGCATGCCAAAATCCTTATGCAAGATATTATCCCCAAGTTGCGTTCTGGTGCATCCATCCCAGTATGAATGTGTCTGATTGCAAATAGAAAGCACTTAAGAATAGAAGAAAGTGCTGTATGAATGAGTGAATAAGGCGTGCTGTGAGTGCTCCAGAAAAGAACTATACAAGAACCAGTCGAGTCATGAACTTTGATGAAGCCTGAATATATAGAAAATGATTCTACCCAAGATGTACAGCCCTTGAACAAGGAGTAAGAGTCCACACATTTTCAGGATCAGCTATTTGCTGCAAAGAGAAAACAGGTGTACATCTGATAGCATTTTCTAAAATGGAGGGTTGATGATTGGGTGGATGAGCATGAGCCTGGCATTCATTCGTTCGACACATTTATTTCTGATGAAGAACTCATTGATGACTATAATGAGAAAGAGGGGACAAGATTAGACCCTGCCAAGATGCACAGGAACCAATCAGGGGGGAATTGTAATAAAGTGCTCCTGTCGTCACCGTGGGGCTGGTGCTCCATGAGGAGTCATATACCATCATATCATCACAGATTCACACAGCTGATGTTTAGGGATCAATACGAAGTGCAAAAGTTTTGTTGCATCTCTGATGATGTTGCTATGGTGCAGTGTCGTCATGCTGACGGCAGAGGGTCCTGCGTGAAGGATGTCTTTGTGGGTGCCATGACTACGCCTTATGCAAGGCTCGGTTGTGTGATTTGATAGACAAACCACACAAGTGTGTTTTGTATTGGGATCCAAACAATGTTATTTTCACCTCTCAACCCGGTGAGTGGGTCCCTGCCTTGGGTCCCTACCTCAGCGAGCGGGTTGATGAGATGAATGGACAGTTGCCATGGAGAGGGAGGGGAGGATTACATCACAGAGTCTGTCTCTGGGTTTCCAAAATGCTACGCTTACCACACAATGACAGAAGGCAGACAAAGCTCAGTGATCCACTGGTTATCATTCAATTTCAATGTCATCAGAAATGTAATAACTCACAGGAAATCTACACGTCATCTTTTTTCCACTTCGGACATAAACAATCACCATTGCAAATGATTTTGGAAAAACTGTCCAGATCTCAGGGCATCTAAATTCAGTACTTCACATACTTCATACAATTCATTCAGAACAATAAGCTTAGCTAATTCCATGTCTCATTATGTGGATTAAGATTTTCTGAAGCATTAGATGGTAATGTGACATATCAGCTCTTCCTAAATGCTTCTTTGAAGGGAAATAATTCATCCGTTTGTAACTCTTTCTAAACAAACCTCACAGTTTTGATATTCGTACCGTATCAGCCACATTACATTTAAAAGTCATCATCTTCCTGGGTTTCATGTTTCATCTTTTCTCATTGTTTGTTCACCATAGTGGGAGTCACTTTGATCTGTCATAAGACTTGTTACAGGCTTGTCCAGGAGCTTAGATCATGAGTTTTCATGTTTTCACAAGAGGCTTTAAAAGCTTCTGTTAAAACTTTCTACAGTGGTGGATTTATATCAGCCCGAAACTGTTATTTTCATGATCACTGTGAGACACAAGATGACTGGACTGTACTGTTAACATACCTTTTATTGAATTCAAATTACACATGAAAATACTGAGCTTTGTACAATAAGACTGGAAGGCCCTAACCATTAAATCTTCTGCTTTCTCTCTAGTAATTCCCAACTGATTCCCAGTCATACGTCCCAGTCATCATCATCTACCAAGGAATTGTAAGTCTCATAGGAGGCATTTGCAATGTTCATTGATGGCAGGGATGTTCATCTGCCATCCATAGTCTTTTAATAATTTCAACAGTAGCCTGTGTAGAAAACCTCGGGAACCGGCGTTCACAAACGAAACATGACTTTTTTGTGATACTTCTCCAAAGCAGGTGAAAAGTGGTGACTTTGATGTTGTTCACAGTTTCTTCAAGTAGCTCCAGGGGTCCAGATGTGCCCTGCAAGTCACACAGAGGTGGAGATGGACGAGATGTCTGAATTCACAGTGCTGGGGGGAGACTCAGGGGGGTCTCACAATGCACTGGTGCTGTTGGCTTGGACAAGTTTAAAAAATATAGCATCTCTCCCAATCTGCACACAGAAAAACGCAAAAAGGAGCCAGTTATATACTACTGCCATAATCTGCCAACTCAAACGTGTGGATAACAACCCCTTGTGAATAAGGGAGCAGCTGAAAATAGCTACTTTTTAAAAAAATTTAAGTTGTAGAGATTCAGCAGAACTGTACCACTAAATTCAGAGTTACATGTTGACTCGTACCCTCGGCATTAGCCCACATTAGCGAAATCTCTCTGCCAACCTTGAAACGCACTTTTATCTGCCCTTCAGACTTCATTCTCAAAGCTGCGTTCTAGATGGTCGATCCAGATATTGTAGCCGCATTTAACTGTTCACTGGAATTTTCCCCTCCGGGTTTAAACATGCCACTGTTTACTGTCTGTTGAAGAAACGCTCTCTATATTGTGAACAACAATGAAAAATTAAAAGTTTGGATGTGGAGTATTCACTCCTGTGTCACGATATAAACAATGGTGGAAGCTGAGCTCAGCAACTGTTGAATGCATTTACTTGGTCAATCATCTGAAGAAGTCTATAATTCGGGATTTATTATATTTCACATGGGCAGTTCTCTGTGATGCCTAAACATGTCTTCACCTTTTTCTATGCGGGTGTCTCAGTGGTCTGTACTCATGTTACAGGTGGGGGTTTGATTTCTACCTGGGAAAATTGTATGCACACTATTCAGATGCATGCAATTTCATGCATCTATTAAACCTGGTTTCACCAGTGCATTCTAAATTATGTCCAACTGAAAACACAGATGTCTAATAGTTTCCTGCCTCGTTGAAGAAGGAGTCATTGTGGCCCTAGAACAAGCGACAATATTAGTCTCCACATCTGGGTATCTGGGCCTGGAATTTGTCATTTTTAGCTCAGAAATCAGGCACGGGGTCATTACAGGGAGGTCACAAGTCCCCACAGATCAGTTGGTCTCAGTGGCTCTGTGATGGCACTTTGCTGCTGCTCTCCATACCTTTCTTTCCATAATTTTCCATGTATGACATGAAGGGGTGAGGAGTTCTCAAACCTTTACAGCCTATAATAAAATACTGGGATTGTGGTTCTGACTGAACTGTCCCTGTATGCTCATGCAAAGGGTTCTACAGTCCTTTGAGATATCTAACCAAGATCGGGCCATTTCTTTCTGCTGACTCAGAAAAGGTTATCAATCCCTTTATCTCTTCCAGACTCTTGGAACAGATTTTACTGCAATAAATTCATTTTTAAAGATTAAAAAACAAAACAAAAAAACCCCCAATTACTTAAAATTGTAATTGTTTTTGTAATAAGACTTGTGACTTGACATTTAATTTATTTTCTGTGCTCATAAAAATGACTTGGAAGCTTTTTCCAAAATCCAAGAGACAGTTAATGAATTATAAAAGACAGAATTGGAGGTGTCTAAAGAAAAGTCCCCAAACACAGATGAGCTGGTGGCCACCTCACAGCTGTCAGAAGATGAGCCAGGAGAGCTGTCAGCAGGGTTTCATTGGCTGAGCTCTACATAGCTGTGCTGGGCTGTAGGCAGCGATGTGATGGAAACCCACTTAACCAAAGGGAAGGCAACTAAGGATGCAAGAATATTTCTTCTTGTTAATGATGAAATGAACAAGAAACCATAGGAAACCAACTTAAGGCATATCAATAGAGCCAATGATTTATAAGAACAACTCTCTTAGTTGGCTCTTTATGGTGCAATATGATCTGATAAAAAAACCCAAATCCGAGTCTTTGAGGACTGATTTGTTTTTTCAGCCAATTCGTTACATGTTTCTATGGCGTTAGATGGGTGGGTGGTTTCCTTTATTTCCAGTTCAACAATATGAGTCTTAGTGCCAGCAATAACACTAACTGGACCAAGATATACTGAGTATTTGACCATTTTAGGAAGGCGGCTTTTAAATGGTAAATGGCCTGCATTTTGTATAGCGCTTTACTCAGTCCCTAAGGACCCCAAAGCGCTTTACACTACATTCAGTCATTCACCCATTCACACACACATTCACACATTACTCCACAAGTACTGCGAGAACTGAAGCCAGAGGGACTTGCTTCTGCAGAACCTCTGACAAAGGCTGAAATGCGCTGAGACAGTGTGGTGCCCCTGCTGCTGCTTTGGTTAGAGCTGCTGTTTCTGATCCTTTTTCTAAACTTCACAGTCAGTGACACCAACCACAACAATGTTTTGTCTTTCTTGAGGGCCTACAGATCAGCCATAGCAGTTATTAAGACATGAACATACAAGCAGGAATCATTATTTTCTCATTATGATAATGTGATGACATCAAAATCTTCAACTGATCCCATATTTTATTGGACATTTTTTTCTGCCAGTGAAGGTTATGTGTTTGGTCAAGTTTGTTTCGTAGCTAGCAGCATATTTCCAAAACTTGTTTACCAATATAAATTACATTTGGAGTATTTCTCCGTTGCCAGAGGAGCAGTTTGCGTTTGGCTCCCTGTTTGAGAGGCATTTTGAAACATTACTACTTGAATAAAAACTATCTGGCACATGTATCCCATGCTTCACTATGCAAAGCTGGATCCACTCAGAGGTTAAACGTTATGACTTAGCGTTGGGCAGGCATGATGGAGCTGTGCTCCTTGGGAGTGCTTTTTAGTTGTTCCAGTGGAGAAATATTGCTTTTACAGAAATGGCCGGTTCATTTTCAGTGACAGCTTTTCTGTTTTCACGTCCTTGTTTTTCCAAGCTGTCCACATTCACGCACCATTGCTTGAGTGCTGCTGGACTCTCTCCCAGAATCTTATATATCTTATATACCTCAACACATCTTTTTAGTCCGCTTGATCCCCCTTTAATATAATTTCAGGGTTAATGTTTTTTGTTTTCACTAAACCTAACCAAATGTTTTTGGTTAACGCTGACCAAACACAAGTAAACACTGAGAAAATTATACTAAACATAAAACCTAAGTGAGCAACTGGACAAAGGACCTCAGAGATGCATCTGACATTGCAATAAACTGCTAAACATATAGTATTTTCCATTAGAGTAATAGAGACCTGTGGGGTGGCTCAAGACTTTGTACTGTACTGGGTAGAACACATTCTAGTGTGACAGCACCAAATATTTGACTTTATAGTATATCAAACAATGTCAGAGCAAAAGATTAAAAAGAAACTGAAGTGTTAGATGACATGGTTGGTAAGGTAGTTCATGCATCTTCTAATGTGAGGACACTGTTATGTAATATCAGCTTACAGAATCTGCATTACAGATAGTAATTCCCCTCTTATAGTATACAGCTCTTTATATATTCCTATGAAAAGTTTCATCATGCCCAAATGCAGTTTTCTTTGTCTGGACTGATGTAATGCGCTGTCTTTGTTCTGTCTGAGCTGTCACAGAAATTCTAATTTAAACTGATGATGTCCGTGCCAAGTCTGAGCACTTGCCCATTTTAACATCTAGATTGAACAAGTACACTGTCGGTGGCAGCGTTTTAGGAGGACAGCCGTGGTGGCGCTGATTAGTGGAGCTAATGCTTGTTCTGTGCCTCCTGATTGCTGCAGCCACTGTGCTTCCACTGATTTGTAGTTGGCCACAGATGTTCTGGCGTTCATTTTTAAAAGCATCTTTATGAAGTTTCACACTGTTCACTTTAGTCACACAAATCTCACAGTTAAATTAAGTTTTTACTTCTTCTATCAGTTGTTTCCTGTGTGGAGCCATGATGAAGATGTGATGAAGCCCAAAGGTAACTGTGGACGTTCTGAGAGTGGTTTCACAAAGATGCATTTTGTTTTAGTAATCACAGGTTTTCTAACTTACATTATTTGGTTTTGTTTCTCCAGTAGAGTCTCTCTGAAGTCTGTTTGTGCCTCATGTTCTTATTTTATGTTACCGGGTTGCTGTGATGCACTGCAGTGTTGGACTGGTAGATGCTAAATGCACTTCATCTTATTCAGAATGGTGCCGAACATACAAAATACCGAGGGGTTTGAACACATTGCTCCTGTTATTTTCAGTAAAACAAGAACATGATAATGATAACTACATTTTAATACTACTATTACTGCTTTAAATTTATAAAGCTTTCAGTTCCTTCCTTTGCTGACATGACTGAACACACACTGTTCATCCCTTAGATCAGGGGTCTGCAACCTTTAACACCCAAAGAGCCATTTGGACTCGGTTTCCACGCAAAAGAAAACACTAAGAGCCGCAAATACTTTTTGAC
The DNA here is from genome assembly GCF_057382095.1 of Aulonocara sp. 'chitande type north' Nkhata Bay. Classification (NCBI taxonomy): domain Eukaryota; kingdom Metazoa; phylum Chordata; class Actinopteri; order Cichliformes; family Cichlidae; genus Aulonocara; species Aulonocara sp. 'chitande type north' Nkhata Bay. Next base: position 39,376,529 of record NC_141344.1, read on the forward strand.
ATCTAAAATGAAGATAACACTGCATATATTGTTTATTTTTTTACCTTTATGCTTTGTGTGAACAACTAAAGTAAGTAAGTAAAGTTTATTTATTAAGCGCTTTTCACAGACAGGCAGTCACAAAGCGCTGTACACAAATATTAAAATAAACAATACAATCAATAGACATTATACACAATGTAAAAGATCAAATGTACATAATGTAAAGAATATAAAATATGTAGATCAACAAAAGGCTCGTTTGAACAGAAACGTTTTTAACTGCTTTTTAAAAGAATCCACAGAGCAACTAAGGTGTGCTGCTTATGAAATCCATGAAGTGCTACAGAGAAAATTACATTTATTTATGTAATTAACACATTTTGAACTCTTAAAGAAAAGGAAAGACAGAACTGAAATAATCCGTGTAACAAACAACCCTTATATCTCCTTTGGGCTTTTGGAGCCTTGACCTGACTTTTAAAAAATAATTGGAAAAAAAGCTCTATGCTGCTAAAAAAAATAGATATTTGCAAAATTCTGCCTAAATATGTATTTTATCTGGTTAATGTGTGTGGCGGGGCGTGGTCTGCAGCGCCGCTGCAGGGGAGGCGGACGCACCTGAGCAGCACCCGCAATCACGCCTCGCCGCTTTTACGTCTGTGCTCTCTATGCTGTTGTGTTGGTGTGTGTCGGGCTGTGAGCTGCAAAGCTACAGCCGGCTGTATGCGTACAGCAACCGTGTGTGAAAAGCGGTCAATAAAGAGATGCTGAAAAGCGTGTTCATGCAAACATCGTTGGGTCTGCTGTGATATGTTTACAATGGGACTTATGGTCCCGAACCTCTGTGCACAGCGTCTGCAAATCGGGGTGGCTGTAGCTCAGGTGGCAGAGCAGGTCAGCCACTAATCAGAAGGTCGGTGGTTCGATCCCAGGCTGCCTCCTGGCTGCATGCCAAATATCCTTGGGCAAGATACTAACCCCATGTTTGCCTACTGGTGGTGGTCAGAGGGCCCGGTGGCGCCAGTGTCCGGCAGCCTCGCCTCTGTCAGTGCGCCCCAGGGCAGCTGTGGCTACAATGTAGCTTGCCATCGCCAGTGTGTGAATGGGTGAATGACTGAATGTAGTGTAAAGCGCTTTGGGGTCCTTAGGGACTAGAAAAGCGCTACTATACAAATGCAGGCCATTTACCATTCATCTTTACGCAGGACTATAAGCTGTCATCTGTGAGGCGTGAGCGGTGTTTGTTTTTAACATAGTTCACGGTGGAGAACAGCTGCCGACATAATGTGGATCCGAAGATCCATAACTGGCCTACCTGGGTTTGAAAGTCTCGACAAATACTGGCGTTTCGGCGGGTACACCGGCTTCCACGAATGTGACGCTTATTTTGAGCGATGAAAAAATAATAAGATATAATTTTATGTTTATATTTCAAAATCAGAATAATCTTCCAATTTAGAACTACAAGTTAAAAAAGAACTAAACACAAATAAAATACACTTCAGCTAAATACTTATAATTTAGTTTCCCAAACCACCCGGAGCCGCAGTATAAGGACAAAAGAGCCGCATGCGGCTCCGGAGCCGCAGGTTGCCGACCCCTGCCTTAGATATAAAAGTCCCCCTTATTAAATCAGCCTACGCAGCCTTTATTGACTGTGACTCTCTACAACACTAAGATCTGTTTCAAATGACTCTTCTTTTGAAAGTACATTTCGTTTTTGCAACATTAAAGATGTTTATCCAGAAGGCTGCATATGTACACTTGACACAGTGATTGTGTTCACGGCCCCACTGAGGCAGCGCCTGTGTCACGACATACATTTGACTTTCTGTATAATAATGATTACAAACATGGCTGTGCACCAATTGAAAATAAAAGATTTTAAATTTAGAGTTTGTATTAAATCTGTTATTGTAATAGCTGCTTTCTTACTTGTGAGACATAAATATCCAAATCTTGATTGAAAAATTGTCATTTTTTTTCTGGTTTTTCTATTAGAAGTGCTGATTTTTTTTTGGCTAACAACAACACCCAAAGTTGACTGGTGAAGGTAATTAAATACAGAAAATGTCAACACAATGAACATGTTATACAGTGGGGCAAAAAAGTATTTAGTCAGCCACCGATTGTGCAAGTTCCTCCACTTAAAATGATGACAGAGGTCAGTAATTTGCACCAGAGGTACACTTCAACTGTGAGAGACAGAATGTGAAAAAAAAATCCATGAATTCACATGGTAGGATTTGTAAAGAATTTATTCGTAAATCAGGGTGGAAAATAAGTATTTGGTCACCTCAAACAAGGAAAATCTCTGGCTCTCACTGACCTGTAACGTCTTCTGTAAGAAGCTTTTCTGTCCCCCACTCGTTACCTGTATGAATGGCACCTGTTTGAACTCATCATCTGTATAAAAGACACCTGTCCACAGCCTCAAACAGTCAGACTCCAAACTCCGCCATGGCCAAGACCAAAGAGCTTTCGAAGGACACCAGGAAAAGTATTGTAGACCTGCACCAGACTGGGAAGAGTGAATCTACAATAGGCAAGCAGCTTGGTGTGAAAAAATCAACTGTGGGAGCAATCATCAGAAAATGGAAGACATACAAGACCACTGATAATCTCCCTCGATCTGGGGCTCCACGCAAGATCTCATCCCGTGGGGTCAAAATGATCATGAGAACGGTGAGCAAAGATCCCAGAACCACACGGGGGGACCTGGTGAATGACCTGCAGAGAGCTGGGACCAAAGTAACAAAGGTCACCATCAGTAACACACTACAACGGCAGGGAATCAAATCCCGCAGTGCCAGACGTGTTCCGCTGCTGAAGCCAGTGCATGTCCAGGCCCGTCTGAAGTTTGCCAGAGAGCACATGGATGATACAGCAGAGGATTGGGAGAATGTCATGTGGTCAGATGAAACCAAAGTAGAACTTTTTGGTATAAACTCAACTCGTCGTGTTTGGAGGAAGAAGAATACTGAGTTGCATCCCAAGAACACCAGACCTACTGTGAAGCATGGGGGTGGAAACATCATGCTATGGGGCTGTTTTTCTGCCAAGGGGACAGGACGACTGATCCGTGTTAAGGACAGAATGAATGGGGCCATGTATCGTGAGATTTTGAGCCAAAACCTCCTTCCATCAGTGAGAACTTTGAAGATGAAACGAGGCTGGGTCTTCCAACATGACAATGATCCAAAACACACCGCCCAGGCAACAAAGGAGTGACTCCGTAAGAAGCATTTGAAAGTCCTGGAGTGGCCTAGCCAGTCTCCAGACCTCAACCCCATAGAAAATCTGTGGCGGGAGTTGAAAGTCCGTGTTGCTCGGCGACAGCCCCAAAACATCACTGCTCTCGAGAAGATCTGCATGGAGGAATGGGCCAAAATAGCAGCTACTGTGTGTGCAAACCTGGTAAAGACCTATAGTAAACGTTTGACCTCTGTTATTGCCAACAAAGGTTATGTTACAAAGTATTGAGTTGTATTTTTGTTATTGACCAAATACTTATTTTCCACCCTGATTTACCAATAAATTCTTTACAAATCCTACCATGTGGATTCATGGATTTTTTTTTCACATTCTGTCTCTCACAGTTGAAGTGTACCTCTGGTGCAAATTACTGACCTCTGTCATCATTTTAAGTGGGGGAACTTGCACAATCGGTGGCTGACTAAATACTTTTTTGCCCCACTGTATAAGGTAAGATAAGAAGAACTTTATTTATCCCGAGGGAAATTCTTTCATCATAAACATGCTCAATACAGCAAGAGAAACAGAGGCAAAAACATATATACAATAATATACAATAAGAACTGCAGGATACAGTAAGAATAACTGTAACAAAGTAACGATATAACTATATCAGGTAAAATTAATAACGTAACTATCAGTGCAGGTGATTTTTAAAAACAAGTGACATAGTATTGTGTGATGAATAAAAGAGAGTAGCAGCATATGACGGGGGATGAAACAAACATTCAATAACATACTGTTAAGTAATATTGCACGATCTGAATGAGAACATAATAACATTAATATTAATCCTATAAAAAAATCACGACAGAGCGAGGAGGAGTCCTACAGTCTCATAGCCGTCATCAGGAAGGACTTCCTGTGGCAGTCAGTTCTGCATTTCGGGGCGATGAGTCTTTTGCTGCGTGTGCTCTGATGGTCCATCATGGAGGCGTGCATGAAACAGAGAAGCTTTATAGTGTTCTCCTCTCAGACACCTCCACCAGGTTCTCCAGTCTGACACACGGGACAGAACCAGCCTTTTTAATCAGCTTGTTCAGCCTGTTATACTGTTCCCCAGTATAAACAAAGCATACGGAGGGAAGACGTGACCACGAAGGAAGTAAAACGGTGGACTGCCCAATCAGAAGCTACGCTACAGGACGCACTCAACGACGTAGACTGGGACATGTTCAGAGCATGCGCAGTCGACATCAACGAGTTTACAGAAGTAGCAGTATGCTTCGTCAATATGCTAGCGGAGGAGATTATCCCCACTGCGAGAGTCACCACATTCCCAAACCAGAAACCGTGGATGGACAGATCGATCCGCACTGCAGTAAACACCAGGACCGCCTCCTACAACGCGGGTCTCGCCACTGGCGATATGAGCGCCTACAAAGCGGCCTCATACGGCGTGCGGCGCGCGGTGAGAGATGCCAAACGCAGGTACCGGGAACGTGTGGAGTCCCGCTTCCACCAGGGCGACACACGGAGTATGTGGCACGGACTACGCACCATTACGGACTACAAAGCCAGGGACACTGCGCCGATCAACGCCGACTCTGCATTCACCAACGAGCTGAATCGGTTCTATGCCCGTTTCGAGGTTAGCCAGGCGGCTAATGCTATCTACCGCCTGACTACCGAGGACAGTGACGTCATCAGCGAGAGACCGGTGACCAGCATCGCGGAGCATGACGTCCGAGCGGCACTGAGGAGAGTGAACACAAGGAAAGCGGCGGGGCCAGACGGCATCACCGGCCGTCTGCTGCGCTGCTGTGCTGACCAGCTAGCAGGTGTGTTCACTTACATCTTCAACGAGTCCCTGGCGAAGTCTGTGGTCCCCACATGCTTCAAAAGATCCACCATCATCCCTGTGCCCAAGAACAGCAAACCCTCATCCCTGAACGATTACCGGCCAGTTGCACTGACCTCGGTAGTAATGAAGGTGTTTGAGAGGCTGAACATCATCTCCTCCTCCATCCCAGACACCACAGATCCGCTGCAGTTCGCCTACAGATCCAACAGATCCACAGAGGATGCCATCGCCCACGTCCTACACACCACTCTCAGCCACGTGGACAAGAAACAGGGTAACTATGTGATAATGCTGTTTGTTGATTACAGTTCAGCGTTTAACACAATAGTGCCCTGCAGACTGTTCACAAAGCTGAGGGATCTGGGTCTTAACAGCCGTCTGTGTGCATGGGTGTTGGACTTCCTCACTGGCAGAACTCAGGTGGTGAGGGTGGTCAGGTGCTTCTCCAACAGCATCACCATCAACACAGGAGCACCTCAGGGGTGTGTCCTCTCGCCACTGCTCTACTCCCTCTACACTTCAGACTGTGTGGCCACCCATGGCTCCAACACCATTGTGAAGTTTGCTGACGACACAGTGGTGTTGGGCGCCATCTCCAACAACGATGAGGCGGCCTACATGGATGAAGTGAAGAATCTGGCATCGTGGTGCCAGGACAACCACCTCCAGCTGAACGTCAGCAAGACCAAGGAGCTGGTGGTGGACTTCAGAAGGGGTCAGCACAGAGACTACAAGCCCATTATCATCAATGGAGCTCCAGTGGAGAGGGTGCAGTCCTTCAAGTATCTTGGTGTCCACATCTCCTCAGACCTGACATGGGCTGCCCACATTCAGGTCCAGACCAAAAAGGCTAGGCAGCGTCTGTATCACCTACGACAACTGAAGAAGTTCAGGGTCTCTCCAAAGATCCTCAGGATTTTCTATACAGGCGCTGTGGAGAGCATCCTCACACAGAACATGACATCGTGGTTTGGGAACAGCTGTGTGAAGGACCAAAAAGCTCTCCAGAGAGTGATCCGTACAGCAGAACGCTGCTGCAGGATTGCTCTCCCCCCGCTTCAGGACACCTACACCAGGAGATGCCGGACTAGAGCAGCGCAGATACTGAAGGACCCGTCCCATCCTGGCAACAAACTGTTCCAACTTCTGCAATCTGGTAGAAGGTTCCGCATCTTCCGGGCAAGGACAGAGAGACTCAAGAGGAGCTTCTATCCCCAAGCCATCCGTGCCCTAAACACACACACCCGCCCTCTCACATCATCTATAATTGACTGAGACAGGACTCTTCCAGACACTCTAAACCCAGGCACAATGTACATTTCAATTCCTTTAATTTTAAATATGTTTATATTGTCTATCCTATAAAATAGTCAGATGTCTATTCATATTAATGTACAGAATTCACCTGCTTGCTGCTACTACTGCACATTCACCCAGTGTATATATATATATATATATATATATATATATATATATAAATAAGAGTTAGGAGTTCGCCTTGTAATCGGAAGGTTGCCGGTTCGAGCCCTGGCTTGGACAGTCTCGGTCGTTGTGTCCTTGGGCAAGACACTTCACCTGTTGCCTACTGGTGGTGGTCAGAGGGCCCGGTGGCGCCAGTGTCCGGCAGCCTCGCCTCTGTCAGTGCGCCCCAGGGTGGCTGTGGTTACAATGTAGCTGCCATCACCAGTGTGCGAATGTGTGTGTGAATGTGTGGGTGACTGGATATGTAAAGCGCTTTGGGGTCCTTAGGGACTAGTAAAGCGCTATATAAATACAGGCCATTTACCATTTATATAAAATGTTCTTCCTCTACACCCCCCCCCCAAGTTTTGCACATGTCGAGGAGCGTGTCAGGCTACATTTCACTGTGTGTTATACTTGTATAACTATGCATGTGACAAATAATAAAGAACCTTGAACCTTGGCATCAGCTGTCTTCACCCCACTGCCCAGCAAACGGACACAGCGCTCTCTCCCACAGAGTGATAGATATGCAATATGTTATGATTTTAATTGTCTTTGCTTGTCCTTATCTTTTCAAACACTTAAGAAATAAAAATGTTGTAAACTGCATTTCCTGCTATGATTAAGGAGCACAAAAAAACCTGGTGGCTGACATCTATTGTCGCTCAGTCATAGACGTGAAAATCTCTCACGTTGTTATTACCTTCTATGTCACATGACGTGGATTTTGCAAAGTTAAGCTGACTGCCCTCTGCCTCTGTTGTTGAGAAGATTGAACATAATCACTCTTCTTATCAAAATGTTGGCAATAAACCAAGTAAGTGTCTTTGTCGAGATGTCAAACGACTTTTTCGGGAACAGTCAGCTTGCGGGTAAACATTATGTTAAGGGAAAGATGGAGGGCTGACTATTGGAGAGGTGGTGTGAAACAACATAAATACGCCAGTCTAAAGCCAGCAAAGCCTTTTGTTCTTGTTCCCAATGCAAAGCTTCTTCAAGCTGCTGCCGTCAGGGAGGAGACTGCGGAGTCTCCAGGCCAGGACCAGCAGACTGAAGGACAGCTTCATCCATCAGGCTGTCAGGAAGCTAAACTCCCTCCCGATTCTGCCCCCCTCTCCCCTCTTCTCCACCACGGTCTCACTGAACTCTGTCACACACACACACACACTCACTCTCTGACGCACTCACTGGCCTGCTCCAGTCACTTTGTGGAGCATTGGACTGCTTAAGCATTGGACCTCATAAGACTTTGTTGTTACACTATCTCTTACCGTACACTACTAAATCTCCATTTGCACTATTTGCCTATTTTGCACCACTATGCCTTCTTACTTGAATATTGTATATTGTATATTGCATAGCTTTTTTTTGTTATACGTAAAATTGTATTGTATTTATTTAAATTTTTACTTTTTAATTATTTTATTTGCATTTTTCTAATCACTAGGGTTTGAGAGTAACGCAATTTCTATTCTGTGTATGTCCTGTACATGTGGCAGAATTGACAAATAAAGTTGACTTGACTTGACTTGACTTGAAGTGTTTGCGGTGGAGAAAAAAAATAGCATCACACTTTGATTCCAGTGATTTGGGGTCTGGATGTCATTTACATTGAGCTGCTGTCACTATATTTGCGATAGAAGTTAAAGTCAGCGTATGCACACACCCCGGAGTTCACACATTGGCTCGCCCCTGGGGTAGAGCCGGGCTGTTGATCTGGCTGCCTGCCACTGTTGCCATGATCAACATCGGCTGCAGCTTGTACCGCTGTTGTCATGGTAATGACCATTTATTTGCAGGGGGCACTCTAGTCTCCAATATTTCCGGGAAACACAAAGACAGAGAAAGTGAAGGTGAGACAAAGAGAGAATGGGAGTAGCCAGACAGACAATCTGTTCAAAGGGCAGGTAGATAAATCAGTGTCATATCGCTCATATTCATCTGTGGGCCAACAGCAACACTAACAAACAGGCCTAGAAAATTTACTCATCATCAGTACCACTGAATCTTTTTTTAATATATTTAATAAGACAAACCAAACTTGATGGGTCAGTACCAAATTTACCGCATAAATGTGTGAATTGAACAAACATGCTGAAGAGCATCATTGATGTTAAAATGTAAAGCCTGTTGGTCCTGGCCAAGCATCAGCATGTGTCCAGTTAGGATGGACAGTTAATGACAGTTAGCTGTTTTTTAAATACCATGGCTGCAAAAACAAGTCTGGTTTCTCAGCAGTCTGAGGGAACATTGTCTTCAGCTCTCTAAACGTATGACCTCAGTAAACACTTTACTGGTGAGTGCTCAGTTGCAAGTTTGGGGTTGTAACTAAGATGAATGTTGTAAATTATGGCACGGTATGGTTTAAAGTGGGAGCTCCTTATGATTGACAAGTCACTTCTTTATAGTTGTACAGTGTCCCCTGGTTTCACTGTGAAAACCCTCAGATCAAGGTTTTAAAAACTGGACCTCACAAACTAATAGGTAATTTGCCATCTTTTGTTTACAGTATATGCAGGAACTGAAACTGAAAAAGACTGAATGTCACATCCTTACAATTGTTTGAGTGGCACTGCCACTCAGTTTGATAGATTTATGTCTATTTCCTATACTGCAAAGATTCTCTGATAATAATAAGTCGAAATTTAAAATGAAGTTTGTTAACATGCAGCTGTGCATAAGGCTACACGTCTATATTAGACTAAGACTGATCTCGATGTCAGTCATTTGGAGCAACTCTGCTCAAAAGTCTTATGAACACGACTGGGTAAGTTAACTTTTAGGGGGCCTTAGCTCCCTAAATAATCAACGTATTATCCCATATCATATTCAATCCTTTTCATCTTTGCAAACCTCAGTTTAACAGTATACAAATTAAGGTGTTACCTTTAAACGCAGCCTAAGACATTGTAGAGTCTAAGAACGACTGAAAGAGCCCAGTTTTCAGTATCATACACTGGCTTTAGAGTTGTGCTAACTTCATTTTTTAAACCTGAGGCAAAGGTTTAGCTGAGCTGACCAGAAGTTTTCAAAGAAGGTCAAATAAAAAATATGTTGTAAATCAGATCAGTGGAGAAACGTGCTCAGCGTTGTTTCAGTCTCACAACCACATAAAGTCAGTCCATTTTACTTTATGCAGTTTAAGTAGCTTTATTTAGTACAGACATAAACACTGCATCACACTGCACTTCAGCCATCAGCAGCCATCCTGTTCGAGCTGTGTGACATAGATTCTGTTCAATTCTTCCATTGGTATGAATAAGTTCTTTTACAAAGTGAATATTTTCTATTTTCTCACCTGTTTCTCTTTTTGCTCTTTCTCCTTTAGCTGTGTCGCTCCTTTCCCCCGCTCTCTCTGCTGTCTCTAAAGATAAACGTTAGAGATGGACCGATCCGATATTACGTATCGGTATCGGTCCGATACTGACCTAAATTACTGGATCGGATATCGGAGAAAAATAAAAAATGTAATCCGATCCATTAAATATCACGAAAGCACCTCACAAAACTTGCAACACGCCGTAACTCACCTCAGAACGTTAGCACGTCGGAGCAGTATGCATCACGTGATAGAGCGGCTGTGGCATGCCGACCTGTCAGTGGTCTGGATAGCATTTGGAGCTTCGCTAGCAACCCGGCATTTCATCTCCGACAAAGTTATCCCGAGAGAAGTAAAGCAAGTGTGTAAGTCCATCTCTGAATGTTTGTAAAGCATTCCTGCATTAAGCTTAACAAGCGACTGCCTCTTCTTGCTGCTACTTCAATCATGAAACTGCTTAACGATCAGCTGATCGGCTTTTCTGTCTCTAGTTTGCTTTTGGCCCACTTTGCACCAGAAAGAGGAAACCAGCGGCTGAACAACAGCAGCACGTTTAAGCTTGATAAGCTGTTGTTAGAATTTATTTAATATAACTTTCTACACCAGGATCTTTTTCTACAGCTGACGCTGGTAACTGTGTAGGGGCGGATCTAGCAAAGTTTAGCCAGGGGGGCCGATAGGGCATTAACAGGGAAAAGGGGGCACAAAGACATACTTTTCTTTCTTATTCTCATTTAAAATGTCTAGCTTTTAATAAATAATTATCTGACACCCAAAGTTTTAATTTGATGTAAAATGAATAGAAGTCAATTATTGTATATAGTGACTATTAAGTCTAATATATATACCCTAGTAAGCTATAGTACTTTTTCCTTTGGGAAGGTACCATCTGTGCAGTCTGCAATTTTGTTGAAGAAAGATGTTGAATCTATTTAATATTTCTTGAAAAATAATTGATTTCTGTGCATTTTTTTTCACACTGCATCAAATTAAGGTTGATTATGTCGATTAAGCATCATGAGGTGGAGCGTGAGGGGTGGTTCCCTATTTTTTATTTATTTATTTTTGTTGTTGCTGGGAGTTGGAACCCTATTAGTTAGGTTGCTTAATATTTATGCCAAGTACTCTTTAAAATACCAGAATAGGGAGGATGGTGTAGGTTTAAGTTTATTAGATTGATCAGTATTGCTGAACTATGAAATATTTTTTTTTGCATACAGGTATAACAGAATAGCTTTAGTGTAGTTGTTGTTTTAAACTTGAGTATGAACTTATACAAAATGCAGCAAGATATTTAAAAAACAGTTTTGTTGATTAAAAAACACTATATCGGATTCATATCGGTATCGGCAGATATCCAAATTTATGATATCGGTATCGGTATCGGACATAAAAAAGTGGTATGGTGCCATCTCTAATAAACGTTACAGTGAAACTGAATTTACAACCCAACAAAACACTGACTGTTTCTCTTTAATCACTTTATCACAATATTCTAATGGTATAAGGGCTGCTGCTGGACACTGTAACATCCTTTTAACTTGTACTTTTAACAAGCAATGAAGTCAAACTCAACCACGGCAATGACCCTGTGTTATCAGACTTTTCATTTGCTAATGTTTTCCATGGAATTATCTCTTCGTCTTATTTCTACCACAAGGACACCCTTATTTGTTAATGATAAGCCACGCTGTTGAAGCACACAGCAACTTCGTGTTGTGTGAATGCACCCTGACATCAGGAAACTTGTTTTTGTTATAACCTCTTCTGGTTCCAGTCAACTCGTTACAAAATCCAACATTAAAAAATAGTTATTATTATAACTATTCTAACTATTACGATGGTTACTTTTGGGCCACTATCATGCTTGAAAAAAAGAGTGTAAACTCCTCAATGGGCTCTTACATTGTGCTATGTATGATATTTTAATAATACCCTGGTGATATGTAGTGTCAGGGGGGTTGCTTCATCTTTTATAAAGAAATTCAGATCCTTTAATACCTGATTTCTTTTCATGAGCTCCATAGAAAACCTCCAGCTTTTGCCAGGCTTTAATGAAGATGTTTTATTAAACGGCGAGAGGCTTCAGTGTAACCTCCTCTGCTGATAATGAAATATCTGAATCCTTTTTAAAATGACGGTACACGCAGTGTGGGGATGATTCCTGCTCTGGATGCAGAAATGACTGCCGTCCACAGACACACATCCACTTGTCTTGAAGGAAGGCACTTTCTTGGTGTCCCTATAATACACGGCCCCCCGTCGCCCTTCCCACCACCTCCTCTCTCACTCCCCTGTTTCCCTGTCAGGCAGGGAGACGTGCCGCACGGAGCCGCGCCGAGTGTCTGTCGCCTCATATTGAATTTCAGCGCGACAGCAGTCGGCTTTCTCTCCAGAAGATCGGGTTTAAAGATCGTTCGCCGCCTCTCGCTCTCCTCTCTCTCTCGACGCTCTCTCCTCCTTCCCATCGCTACTTGCCCCCTCTCTCCTCCCGTCCACAGACCCGCACTTGGGCTGGAAGTTTCCCCAGAGCAGAGCCGCTCCACTGTCCTCGGTGCGCCCGGAGAGTCGGAGAAATGAAGCTTCACTAAGAGAAGAAAGAAGAGAGGAAGGGGCCAACAAGGCGAAAGGAATAAATCATTGAGAAGAGTCACCACCGAAGACGTCCAAGGTAAAAATGTGGCTTTTAAACATTTATTTATTTATCACTTTTTACAGTAAACAGAACCCTGCAGTAGCTTCTGACTGAGCTGTACACAGCACATGGACTTTTTTAAAAGTCTTGCAACAGAGTTTGTGGAGCATCTCCTCATATGCTGAATGTTACTGTTATGTGTGTTAAGTCAGCGGGACTTAGAGCTGTGCATGATGTTGGTTAATCTAACCTACTTAAAGACGTTTCAGCGCCACCTTTCTTTAACAACAACTTTATCAGTGGCTAACAGGTCAGGCACATTTGTTATATTATTATATAATATAGCTAATAGCTCTTGGCTATTAGAATAAAAAAAAAAACAGCAGCTGATAATTGGCTGTTTTATTATAATAATAGCAACATACATACATATACATACTACAAATTAAAATGTAAAAATTACACTGAAACAGTAACTCTTTATTAAACTCCCATATGAAATGTTATACATGATGAAAACTGAAGCTACGTTTTTCACAGCAGACATTCTGACTTGTCAAACACACTTACAGCAAATAGCATCACTAACTGCTACACCAGGCTGCAGTAATTGCTGGAACATCTTAATTGCCTTTCTGACCACCTCTTGCTTTTCCTGCTATCACAGGTCACAATGAAGAGGCAGGCTAGAGAAATAAGAGAACTATTACAGTGCAATTTAACTTGTGTTGTACCTGCTGCAGGTGTTTGTTGTTGTTTTTTGCACAGTTAATGTAGTGATTGGATTGCAGAATATTTCACACGAGGGTGTGGAGAATTTCTTTGGGAATGGCTGTGATAAACCTGCAGCATCACAGGTCATAGATATTTCACTTTGTCATAAGCCAGAAGCTACAACTTGTAATTTGTAAACACAAGTCTTAATACAAAAAACGAGGTAGCAAATGTGTATTAGTTTATCAATTAGAAAATCAATGAATCCGAAACAATAAGATCAAAATGGACTGATTCACTCGTCTCACATATTCTGATATTTTCTTCCTGTCCCAGGTATTTGTGATAGTAAACTGAATATCCTTACATGTATGATGAACGAGGCAAAAATAATTTTAGACTAAACAAGATAACTATATTGGGCATTATTTAATTTTGACCATGATGGGCAGGCAAATGTCCTACCACTTGGGCGGTGGGGGTAAGGGGTGTGGCAAAGCACTGATAAATGTTTTCATAACCACTAAGTTTATATTTCCTGGAATATGTCTTATTGTGTAGTGCCACTGCTAAGACAGTTTCTCCAATAGTAGTTTTTCCCTTGTTCCCAGGAGCATGTGTGTGATAGTGCTAATTTTTATAAGAATGGCTGTCTAATAGTTTTTTCAGCCATGAAAATTCTTTCTGCGCCAAAGTAGCTGCAACACTAAAGGGAATGTAGGTCATGTGCAGTAGCTCCAGCTTCTATTAGTATAGGCATTGTACCTTTAAAGTGACTATATTAGCAGTTATGTAGCACCTGGAGACCATGAGATGTTGATGACGCTTCAGGTGACGACATAATGACATCCGTACTATCCGTACGTCATTACCATGGCTACCAGTACACATGAGGACACGGTTTAGTGACAGGATAGTAAATACATTAGATTTCATTTTAGATTGCTGCTGTATCCGGAGCTGATGCTTTTTATTTCAAAAACAGTCCAACCAAAAAGTTGTGGGCAACCCTTAAGCAGCCCACTAGTTCCTGCAGTGGAAAATAGTCTTTTGACTCACAGCTGAGTGTGTTCATTTCCCTGTAACTGACAAAGAGCCAAATTGAGCTTGAAATGTTGTTGGGTTCATTTTCTTTTTGAAGGAGGCATTTTAAAATGGAAAGGGGTTTCTGATGTGCCATTTGTACTTTTTTGTTAGATTGATTGTGTGATTGATTTATTTTCAACAAAACCCTTTAAAAATCCATTAGAAAAATGTTTAAAATTGTCCAATATTTGGGCAGTTTTTAAGATTTTTAGGCATCACTCTTAGTTTTCTCCATTATGACTAGATTTACTTATTGCTCCATTTTATATCATGTGTGACCTGCCAATACATTGTTTTTCTTTCTAAGAATTATAACCTGCAAAAATAAAGTTTCCTTAATCAGATCTCATGAAATTACAGAAAATATGTTGGAAAAAGGTCATTAATTTGCACTAAATATGCATTTAAATTAGCCAGGATTTAATCACGTTTGTTTAGTGATTGGTTTTGTTTGCAACAAAAAAGCCAAAAAATCTGTTAAAAGTATCAAATCACAATTCTTTGAATGTGGGTAGACTTCCTGTCCTGACATAAATGCATTAGGAGAAACAGTGATGTTACCGGAGAGATCACCTATTTCATTCTTGAATTCCTTTTATCCATTTTTTTAAGTTCTTAGAAACCTCCTCCAGAAAACTTTTTATATATACACTTATATTCGGTGGCATTATCTACACTTTGCTAGCAGCTGTGTCAAATTTTCAAGTATATTTTTGCATATTATTTATCTTTTTTTTGCATATTATTTATTTCCTCTTTACTAAAAAACTTGATGCGACTGACTGTGAGGTAGTAGAAGAAAGCTTTTTTCCCTCTGGGTGGGCATTCCATAAAAAAGCAGCTTTTGGCTGCTCTTTTATTCACGAGGAGTTACCACAGTGCAGAGTGGCACGTTTGACTTGGCAGACTTTTTACACCAGATGCCCATCCTGACACAGCTCTCCCAGGGATTTGTGTACCCTCCTGTTCTTAAACCAGGGATTTTTTTCTTTGCATGTTAGGCACACTGAGTGGGAATTTCATCCTCCAAGTTAATCCAGCTTTAGTTTGACAATTTTTAACAATAAATGGTACTACACAATATCTGCAGAAACAGTTTAAGGACTGGGGAACATTTCAAAGTTTCATTCTTTTAAAATTCTTAAAAAATCTCAGCCAGATAGGCATTTTTTTTTTCAGAAATAAGGATTCACGTTACTTGTGTGCTGTTAAAGGAAGCTGTGCCAGGATTTCATGAAACCATATCATTTAAGTCCCCCTGTATCTCTCATAAGTGACTTCCAATCTGAGCAACCAAGGTTTGGCATTTACTGTTGGCTAATTTACCTAAATGTCAGGTGTAAGCATATAGGTGGGTGGACCGCCTCATTTACCTAGAGATGTTTAATTAATGTGTGACGGTTGTACTGCTTGCACCTGCTGCCTTCTTTCTGTGCTACAGTATGTATTTCAGGCATCATGCCACAGGTTTTTGAAAAGGAATATTAATTTCTGTAGCTTTCAATTTCCTCCCACAGCCTGTTTTTGTTTCCTGGACACAAGAGAAACCGATCCATGCTCAGATCCACTACTTAGATCACTGATCTGAAAAGGCTTGTTGGTTCTCTTAGATGTTGTCAGTGGTCTGAAAAGTCTTTCTTCAGCTCTATTCTTGTCTTCTATTTTATGTCATACAATTAGAAATTACAAATTTAAAGGTCTGTTTCAAGAGTAACTGTATATTAAAAGTTACATACACTGTATTTTCCGCACTATAAGGCGCACTTAAAATCCTTTAATTTTCTCAAAAATCGTCAGTGCGCCTTATGTATGAATTTTGGTTGTGCTCAGTGTTGCCAACTCCTCAGTAAGGAAAATCGCTATTGGCTGTCCTAAAAGTCGCTAGAAATTTCTTTTAGTAATTATTGTTTTTTAATGTCACAATTCCAACCCTGCTCCTTTATCTGGGCTTGGACCGGCAAAAGTGACCCGAAATAGGCACTCTGGTGAGGTTACTTTGTGTGTGTGTGTGTTTATAAGTAGTTTTAAACCTTGTGATCCACAAAACAGCATAACAGTAAAAGAAGAACTGACTGCGTTACAGTCAGTGCGGGAGCAGCAGCTTCGCTCATGTGCCATTCATTTGCAGTTTGGACGCATAGGGGTGAACGTCTCCTGCCCTGATAGCAGCTGGGGGAGGACTATCCTCCGCCCGTGAGTGCTTTGGCACGGGTGAGGTGCCCACCGCAGCACCGCTGCTTGTTGAGAGTAAGAGCGATAGGCGTTTTCACGTCAAAAAGTCGTCATAAATAAGTCTCCAATAACACCAGAAAAAGTCGCCAGATTTGTCGCTAGTCGCTTTTTAGAAAAAAGGTCGCTAAGGGGCTCTGAAAACTCGCTAAATATAGCGACAAAGTCGCTAAATTGGCAACACTGGTTGTGCTTACTGACCTCGAACCAATTTTATGTGGTACACGGCGCTCACAAATCTGTCAAAAATGTTTTAGCCCGACTTTGGTAAGCTACGAAGCTGCACTGCTTGATGAATTGTCAGAGCATTACGGCTACCGTAGTCAGGAGCCTTGCTGAGTAATCTGGGTCCAAAACTCCATCTCCTTCAGGTCCCAAAGTCAAATGATCACTGCGGCATCACTGAGAGCTAAAAACAAAAAAAATGATCGATGTTGCTGCTTTACCAGGTGCAACAATTAAGTTTAACATCCAGGCATCCATGAAAACAGAATTTATTACATTTAACAGAGTTAGAAGTTAGCAGGAAGTTAGCTCGCTAGCTTCCACCTAAACATGATATAGCATGTTCTGACAGAGATTTCTGAAAAAAACGTACAGCTCTGCTATCACTTCCAACATAAATGACTCCAGATCATTACAGACTACAGGACCACCAAACCCTCCCCCGCATCCTCTGATGTCTCCTTCCTCAACGAGCTCAACAACCTTTATGCTCGTTTTGAGCGAGGGAATCCAACAACCACAACCAAAGCAGACGTGACGCCAGACCACCAACCTCTGACTCTCTCCCCCACCGATGTAAGAGCGGTGCTGAGCAGGATCAATGTCCACAAGGCTGCAGGTCCTGATGGCATCCCCGGGCGTGTTCTCAGAGCGTGTTCTGGGGAGCTTGCAGGAGTGCTCACAGACATATTCAATCTGTCCTTGGCCCACGCTGTGGTACTGGCCTGCTTCAAATCCACCTCCATCGTCCTGATGCCCAAAAACTCCAACCCATCTAGCCTCAATGACTACCGCCCAGTAGCACTCACCCCCATCATCACAAGGTGCTTAGAGCAGCTGGTCCTAGCACACTTCAAATCCTGTCTGCCCCCCACCCTGGACCCCCACCAATTCGCATACCGCCAGAACAGGAGCACAGAGGATGCAGTCTCCATCGCACTGCACTCTGTCCTCTCACACCTGGACAACAACAACACCTACGCCAGAATGCTGTTTATAGACTTCAGTTCAGCGTTCAATACAATCCACCCCTCACAACTCATCAGGAAGCTGACAGACCTGGGCATCAGTTCCCTCATCTGCAAATGGTTACTGGACTTCCTGACCAACCGCCCCCAACATGTCCGGCTGGATAACCGCTGCTCATCTACAATCACGATGAACACCGGTGTACCACAAGGCTGTGTGATGAGCCCTTTCCTCTACTCCCTCTTCACCCACGACTGCAGACCTGCTGATGGTTCCAACACCATCATTAAGTTTGCAGATGACACCACGGTGATTGGCCTCATCAGTGACAACGATGAGGCCGCCTACAGGGAGGAGGTGGATCGTCTGGCTGAGTGGTGCGACAGAAACAACCTGCTGCTTAACACCGAGAAGACCAAGGAGCTCATCGTGGACTACAGGAGGAATGCTGACCCACATCCACCCATCCACATTAAGGGGACGGCTGTGGAGCGTGTGAGCAGCTTCAAGTTCCTGGGAGTCCACATCTCCGAGGATCTCACCTGGACGACCAACTGCTCCAAGCTGGTCAAGAAGGCTCTTCTTCTTGAGGACTCTGAGGAAGAACCACCTGTCCTCAGACATCCTGGTGAACTTCTATCGCTGCACCATCGAGAGCATCCTGACCAACTGTATAACAGTCTGGTACGGGAACTGCTCTGCCTCGGACCGGAAGGCGTTGCAGAGGGTTGTGAAAACTGCCCAGCGCATCGCCGGAGCACCACTTCCTGCCATAAAAGACATCTACAGGAAGCTGTGTCTGAAAAGGGCTGGGAAAATCATCAAAGTCCCCAGTCACCCATCACATGGACTCTTCCCCCTCCTGCCCTCTGGGAGGCGCCACAGGAGCCTCCGGACTAAGACCACCAGGTACCGGAACAGCTTCTTCCCCACAGCTGTCAGACTCCTGAACTCTGCCTCCTGACATCTGACCCACGTTAAACTCATGGACTGAACATACACACACCCACAACCACCTGCACACACACACACAATGGACAACTGTACCCTCAAACACACAATAATAACATGGACTGAACCACCACTCACAACCACTAGCACTTTATATAGCCTCTGTAGAAATTATCCACATATCTCACTTATCTTAACTGCACTACTGTATAGCTCTGTGTAAATAATCATTCTGTACAATACGATAATTTTTAATTCTACAACTGTTTATAACCTGCATAGTTCACATTTCTGTATAGCTGTATATCTCAGATTTCTGTATAGTTTTTTTTTATTTATAGCCTGTTCATAGCCTGTACATAGCTTGTACTCACTACAGCCTGTACATACTTATAGTTATAGCATATTCATAACATACTTCATACCGTGTACATTATAACATACACTCACATATCTATATTATTGCTAATATATATTGTAATATATCTATATCATGGCTAAAGCACTTCTGGATGGATGCAAACTGCATTTCGTTGCCTTGTACCTGTGACATGTGCAATGACAACAAAGTTGAATTCTATTCTAACTCTATTATAAAACTGGTTTATTGTCTGACTTACAAATTATTAGTCTATGAGTGTTCTGCGTCCCAGAGTATCTCAATGGCTTCAAAAAGCACTGTTACTGTAAAAAGATATGGTAAATGTTAAACCTAATTACTGCCTCTTTATATGCTGTAAAACTCTTCTTCTTCGCTATGGTTTTCAGGAAGTACTGTTTACAGTGTAATTATTTCCTTCCTTTCAGAATCTGGTATCAGTCTTTTGATGTAAGTGCATACAACTCCCATTAACTACATTCAATTTTCCAACTCTGAAGTCAATGCAACAAAGATGAAAAATGTCTTGAATTTTTTGGTGCATTGCATATGCATTCACAGCGGTCGTACAGATATTGTATTATGATGTGCACATATAGTATTCCAATTCAGTTCAGTTTTATTCATATAACAAATCAAATCACGACACCAGGCTCCTCAGTAACATGTGAAAGAACCATGCAACCCATCCTCACGCTGGTTACATACTGCTGTGGGATGGCTACCCCTTCTTTATTTTGCACTCCACCACTCTACCTGGGCCATGGCTAATGCTAGCAGAGGAGACCTGAGGACCTCAGTATACCATTAATCGGTATTACCGACAGGTGGAGATTTAGAATTGCCATTGGTTGCCGTCTTGATATCTCGCTCCACAGAGATTGTGTCCAATGATTACAAGCCTTGTGTCTCCAGTGAGAGAGATGCTGCCCCACACCATCACAATGCCTCCACTGAAAGCTGTTACCCTATCATTGCAGCTGTCATCATAGTGTTCTCCAAGTCTTTGTGGGAATCCAACTGCCGTATGCAGCTGGACTCATCGCTGAACATAACAATCCATAAATAATAATAATAATAATGCATTTTATTTGAGGGCGCCTTTCAGAAACCCAAGGTCACCTTACAAAAAACAAAATCAATAAAAGGAACAGTAGTCATAAAATACATAAAATAAGTTAAAATGACAAAACAGAGCGTGACAACAGATAAAATCAGCATTAAAGCGAATAAGCCAGTTTAAACAGATGTGTTTTGAGCTGTGTCTTAAATACGGAGAAGGAGTCAATATTTCTTAGTGCAGGAGGAGGAGAGTTCCAGAGCCGAGGAGCAGAGCGACTGAAAGCTCTGTTCCCCATAGTAATAAGGTGCGAGGATGGAACAGAAAGATGAATAGCAGATGATGATCTAAGAGGGCGGGAAACAGTGGTGATATGGAGCAGGTCACACAAATATGAAGGAGCAGATTTATGGATACACTTGTATGTAAGAAGTAAGATTTTAAAATTTATCCTGGCTTCTATGGGCAACCAGTGAAGCTTCTGAAGAACTGGGGTAATATGAGCTCTTGACGGAGTGCAAGTTACGACCCAAGCTGCAGAATTTTGTCACATGTTCAGGTTCCATGTCCATGCTGTGAACACCAGCACAAACAGCCTGATACTGAAACATAATCATGACAGGCCTCCTGGCAGCCCTATGATACCGGAGATTGGCTGTGTGCAGTCTCTTCCTGGTTGTCTGGGTTAGAGAGCCGTCGGCCATATTGTCCTGCAAACCTTGATTTAAAATCTGTAGAAGACTGCCTACAGTAGTACTATACTGTACACTGGGACGTGGCCTGTTTCTGACATTTCCTCTTAAATGTAACTTGGCCTTCAGTTTGCAGGTAGTACCATGGCTCACTCCAAATAATGCTGCAGCCCGGAGTTGCAGAACACCAGCCTGAAGTTGCTCTATGGCAATACAGACCAGTCAATCATGGTATGCTTGGTCAAACACACCTATTGACCACTTTAGCAAGGTCTATGCTCACAGGTGGTGAAAACCAGGTGCCTTGTTATCAGCACCGCAGTACCAGAAGCTCAAAACAAGAGTCGATAGAAGAATAGGCTGCAGTAGTTTTTTCATGGGTGCAACCAACATACTGAACTCCCAAAAAATATTTTCTTTACAAATGTGGCACCATTTAAGGAGCAATAAAGACATTTTCCAATAGAAAGCTTTATTGGCAAGAAGCATTGTTACAACAAATTTCTTTTATAGTTTATAGTTCATATATATATATATATATATATATATATATATATATATATATTAAATATGGTATTAAATGTGCAATAATGTTGGGTAATAAATGCTAAGGAGAGCATCAGATTTAATCAGAAATTAAAAGAAAACTCACCACTGACAGCATCCGATAGTTCGAACTGTATTGCAAAAGTCAAATTGTATTACTATAGCACAAAGAGAAAGATTATAATTTATTTCAAGCAGTACTTTGAGACAGCGGGGAAGAAAACTACATTTTAACAAGAATAAATAGAACTAGAGTCAGGGAAGGTAGCCATCTGGCTTATCCGGAACAGAGAAGTGCAAACACTCGGGTTGGTGAGTCTAGAAGCTGCAGATCAGAAGCCTTTAGGTGCAGGGCCAGGGATGCACGGAGAGAGACCACAGAGAGGAAAAAGCACAAAATAAAGGGGGATGATAAATAGAATAACAAGCTTGGGATTCATCTACGAAATTACACGCAACTTTAATAGCTTTGGTTTTAAACGTTGGTTAAACCTTATTTTAACATTAAGCCTAACCTCTAGCATAGGTAATATTATGTGCATTTGTGTACATGTGCACTTGAATGGAGGAAGCAAGCCAACCAATTTTGCGTATGGTTTGTTCCTAAGCAAATATTTAAATTGCCAGGTATGCCAGTAACTTGATAATCAGCTCTGTGCTCTGCTGTGGATGAACTCTAACGGTGCTGGTTGTCCCTGCAGCCTTGGTAAGCTCAGCACATGAAGCAATTCTAGGTCCGTTGCAGGTTCTGATTGGAGTGAACCTCCAGATCATGAAGGTTCACCTCATATCTCCTGAACTAAACAAGTACAGACATTGCCAGTTGAAGTCCAGATCTCAAGGACCACAAACAGACACCTGGCTGGGAAATACTGGGGCTGGGTGGTTAACTGTGACTTTACTGCAGAGTTATACATCTACTGCAGGTGAAAAAATAAGGAAATAGACCCTCTAACATTTTAAAAATGTGAATGTTATATTTTTATTACTGTAACCAGCTTTATTTTGATAAAAAAAAATTAATAAACTAAAATATACAGGTTAAAGATGATCAAATATTGACCAAATATGTTCAATATCTAGACGAGAGCATTGAGTGCTAAGGTAACAGGTGACACTAACCGAGTGTTCCAGTGGCAGGTGGGTCAAACACTGGCCTTACACATTGTTTATGCCTTAACATTTATAGTCAACATCCTGTGTTGTTTATGTTTTGTTTAAATATTTAAAAGAAATACATCACTGTCTCTTGTATTTCAATTAAAATAAAGATCTGAGATTGGGTTTTTATGACTCCTGACTTTGGAAATGGCTGCTCAACAAGTTCCCGGTGTACTCCTCCTCCTCCTCCTCCCATTAGCTGTTATGTTTCTTGGATTCTTTCCAGGCACATTGAGCCATGTTTTGGAGACACTGGGAATTTGAATATTGGGGTTTTAGTGTGTGTGTGTTTTTTAAGATAGTGTTAATAATCAGCTGACTAATTCAAAATTTAACAAACCCTAAAGTCTTTTCCTAAGACAAAAGACTGAGGAACCTTCAATTAAATTTAGTTGCCTCAAGGTGCTTCATATTGTAACGTAAAGAACACACAGCGATACAAAGACAACAAAGAAAAACACCAACCCTCATATGACACCCTATGAGTAAGTACTTTGGCAACAGTGGGAAGGAAAAACTCCCTTTTAGAAAGAAGACAGGACAAAGACGTGCTGTGGAAGAGAGCCAGAGGTGAATAATACTTAATAATTAAAGCAGAGAAGTGCATATGTGCTTTAAGCCTGTGCATCTAAAGTGTGAAACCTGCAGCATTTGGAAAAGCACACTAGTATTAGATGTGTTTTGTATGATGCATCTTTTGAATGGACAGATCTGCTGTAGAAAAAAAGACACTATTATCTGCACTTACAATTGCCTCAGTAAACCAAGGTTTAATGCAGCCACAGGAGATGCTGCCATTCTGAAGGAGTTTACAAGCCAGATTTATGAGCTCTGTAGCTTGACTGAAATAAAAGAGATTTTTTTCTTCCTCACTTTAAGGGTTCTTGAGTCATTCTGGGAAATGTGAAGCCAGAAGAGAAATCCACATCTGCCTTACCATAATAAAGATAAATATAAGAGTATTAGACAGAAACTAAATGGAAAACCTGAGCTGCCAGTAAGAAGTCGCCCTCATGTCTCTGGAGAGTGCTGCCCTTTCCTGCTCCTCATTTAGCTCTTCTCTGACACAGAGCCGAGGGAGGGGAGGGGACAACAGGAAATGTTTGTGTGTGAGAGAGAACGAGAGAGAGCAAACTTTGAACTTGTCTTCAGACGTGATCAAAGTTAAACTTTGATGTCAGGGTCCAAACCCTCTATCAGCCCTGAAGGAGTCGCTCATCACTCTTATTAGAAATGTACGCCGTAGGGTCGCTAGCCAAAAGTCTTTGTAATGTCTGATTGACTGCTTGAGTGAATAGAGCAGGCTACTCTCTGTCCTTCTTCATGCACGCTCTGTCTAGGCAGCATCCTTGCCCCAAACCAATCTGAGGTAGTGAGAATGTGTCTGACACAAACCATCTCCTGTTGCATGGCTACATGTGTGAAAGGGCAACTCTGGACAGAGACAGGATGGGATTCTCCTGACGCTGTGAGACGTGTGCTGTTGCAGAGTTTTTAGCTTGTGATATAAAGTGCTTTGAGTTGATTGTCCTTGTGATTCGGTAGCATACAAATAATGTTACGCCCCTCTGCAGCCCCTAATCTCTTTGCAGCGGCAGTGCAAGAGTATTCAGCTGTTGCTAATTGATCACACCTGGTGAGGTGTGGATAAAGGCGTACCTGAGGCAGGCTTTCGGGGAAGCACACCAGCTATTTTAGCTAACCCCCTATATAATTTAAAATAAAACCTCATCTCTGTGAAATTCTGGTATTAGTCTCCATATTTGTGTTGCAACTCTTGAGCCGGGTCGTAACAGTAAATAAGTAAATGCATTGAACTGAACTGATGTCCATGTATAAAAGCAGTTTAAGAGAGGCATACAGCAAATGAGGATAACTATGAAAGTGAGAGATTGTATAGATATGGAGAAGATGGGAGGGAGGAGGTGGTTGACAATCTGTCGTGCTTCAAAACTTTCTCATTCCCTTCCTGTCCCCTCACTCCCCCCAGTTTTTATTTTACTTCTCTCTCTCTCTCTATCTCTTCGCCCACCCGGCGTGCTTGTTGCCCTCTCCTGCTGTGACTCGCATCTGTTGGGGAAAAGGCTGATCTTTAGTCTTGGCAGGGAATCACCAGCATGCCCACTGCCGCTTCAGACTGGTACTTGTGACGCAGCGGATTGCACTGGAGGATTGATATTGGGTCTATATTTCATGCTTCTTACCTGCATACATTATCCCAAAAAACTTTGACTACAGTGCCCACTTTTAGATCCTTTCATAATTTCCCGTTGTACAAACACTTATAGTTATTTTGGTAATGTGGGAATGTTTGGGCTTGAGGCCCCAGTCACACAGGTGACCAGTTAGTGACCTCCTGGTAACCACCAGTCACTAGGATAAAATGTGTATTCCCTGACCAGTTGTGGGTGCAGGCAGTCGTTGTGAAGTCAGTTGCTAATAAGGGAAAATTGATCATTCCCCGAGTGCTCGGTGATGTTGTTGAGTGGTTACTGAGATTGAAACCTCCAGTTTCATTGCAATTTCAGAATTAAATAGAAATAATAAATCCTATCCTATTCTTACTCACATTACTTGGCCCACTTAAGGATGTTTTTTGCTTTACTGAGTAACTGCTGTGTGTTTCTCATCATGGACTTAGTGATCAGGTGCTCCTTTGTCCTCCATCTGCTTTCTTCTTCTTTGGTATTAACTCCGATGTCAGCCTTTTTCTTTCTTGTAAGGTGAACCACAGTTTATGTTTAAGTGGATACACCACTTTCTGTTTGTTTGGAAAGGTGTGGCCATTTTGGTTTAATCCTTTGACACTTCAGTTTCTTTAGTGAAATTCTTTTTTTTCTTTAGCTGTCAGGCTGCTCTCTTAGGACATTATCACTCATTTCTCAGTGATCCACCTCAGCATAAACACACGACCTACATGGAGAAACAGGCATGTCAGTATGCAGAAGGAATGGATTACTTTGATTACTTTAATACTCTTCCATCTTCTTTAAAAAGCTTAAAAACGATGTGCCACCAAAATGAAAACGGGTTTGCAGCATACACGTTGCAAGTAGGACCAGTAGAGATGTAAACACACTGTGATGTTTGTATTTTTACCAGTCGTCATTTGCTAACCTTTTCTTTCTGCTGCAAATATAACCATCACTGATGTTTGCCACTGCATTATGTTGTGGGTTTGTGATGGACCGAGTTGAAAAACAGGAGGAGTCCCAGGAATTATACAGACTAGTTAGAAAAAAGGAATGAAAGAGTTCAGAGAGTTTACAGAGTACAGCATTGAAACAGTGCTTCCTCGTTCTTCACCAAGACAATCCTGGAGTGGCTTTAAGACTCTTCCTGTACTTTCATAGAACATCTGTGTGATGGATGTGCAGATGCTCCCCGTGCTACATGACAGAGCTTGAATGTCTTTTTTTTTTTTTTTTAAATCCATTTGGTAATAAATACAGAGCATGTGTTGTGCAAAAACTAAACCTTGATAGGAAGTTTGATTATATAGCAGAACCAGCTGATCAACCAATAACAAGTACAAACCGGGATCATGTTTAACTGTTGTAGTGACTCATCACATCACATCATCTTTGATTCTCAGATGCTTACTTGTTTGTTTTGCCCCGTTTCTCCTCCCCACCCTTCCTTAGAGATTTGACTGTGTGCAAAGGCAGTTGCATCAACAGCAACTTTACTGTGTAATCGTATTCTACTGAAACATACAATAACTGCTAAATGCATTTACTCTACAAGAATATAATAAATTATTTACAGCCTCTAATTCTAGGTCCAAACCTTACAGGAGATATTGGAAGTAACTGTGTTTCAGGTTATTGTGTCGTATAATTTTGTTTATAAATGGGCCTTTTCTGCAACTTTAAAACAGACTCTGCATTATTCAACCAATCAAATCTTGCATTTGTCATTTGAATGACATCCTCAAGAATGAAGTGGTAGAGGCAGAATTAGTAATATTTTATGACATTGTAAATTTCCTAGCGCAGCACAGAGACGCACACGGAACATAAAATAAACAACAAGCAGGAAACAAATTTCACAAAGGACTACCCCTCCCCCACCCACTCTTTTTTCACTTCAGGGACACTAGTGGGGAGGAAAACTGTTGTAGGTGGATGAGTTGATGTGATTAATGCTGATGCTTTGTGTTTACCATGTTGCGTAATCATAAATGGAATTTGCATGTAACAAGCAATTCGTATCACTCAGTGTAGAAGTCTTAAAGACGACAACCCATGAGACAAACGATATTCACTGTACGACATGTGAAAGTTTGCAGAATACATAGACCCCATATGAAATATGATATGAGGTTTTTTGTAAATGTGAATATTTAAAGCTGATAATATTTAACCATAGACGTGTATAGAATACTCCAGTGATTTAATTTCCTGTTGAAACCTCTGACGTCTTTCATTCTAGCACCTTAAATAATAATATAAATGAGAATTCAGTTGGTTTCAGTGCAATGTTTTCATGGTCATTATATCTCATTATCCAACCACTCACTAACCTTGCAATTGTGTTTATGCAGGATGGTGCTTATTCTCTCTGTTCATCTCACAGCCTTTAAATCTGTGTCATTTATCTCACGCAGTTTCATTGATTGCCCCCAACCCCCCATCCCCATCTCCCTGCCTGTGACTGATTGGACACTTTTTACTCACTTTTCTCTGAGCTGCTGCTGATTTCAGCCTCCATTTTCCTCGACATTTTTTTTAACCTTATGCTTTTTTGCTGTTATTTCAACAAACATTGACATGGGATGCTCGATAAGAGTGTTTTCCCAGTATAGAAGTTTCATTGTGACCGCGATGAGTTGCTTTTCTTTTTAAATTGGACTCATTTAAGTGTGGACCCAGATGGCTACTAATACAAAGGAGATGAGCATATACAGTCTGTTAGGCAGATGACAATATGAGTGCTTTGAGATAAAAAGTGGGACACTGAAAAATAAAAATGTCTGAGTGAGTGCGTGTGTGTGTGTGTGTATGTGTTTGTGCGTTTGCGTGCTTGTGTGTGGGAGGTGGGGTTCCAAGTTTTTGAGTGAGCAAACAAATTACCAGCCAAGTGAACAAATTTGGCAAAGAAAACTGAGAATCAGGGCACAAATTCAGGCAGAGCAGACACTAAATCAAAGAGACATACAGAGAGAAACGGAAGGTCCTGCTTCGAAATCACAGTCCTCTGACCTGCTGCCTTTCACATTGCAGTAGATGCTGCTTCTGATTAGATGGCAGAAATGAAAAGTGGCAGAACTCAAAGAGGATAACCTTGACCCGTGAAGGTGGTAACCTTCTCAAGAGAAAGTCAACACTCAATAAAGCCCTGAAAATGTGCTAGAAGATGGAGCTTTGAGTTTCAATCTCTGCTTGGGCCGGTATCACTGCGTTTGTTCCTACAGGTTATGCTAACTGTGGTGTATAATTCCAGCACTTGGAAACCAACAATATTAGAAATAGATGATCATATAGGGACTCTCTGAACTGCTGACCTTTAAAGAGCGTTGGGGGAGCTAATGAAAAAAGTCATATATCATACATTATGTATATATGTTAATTCATAACTGACAGGAGAAAGCGATTTGTTACACTGCTCGTTACTTTACATTGTTACTCTGTAAAATGACCTAAAACTCAGTGTCACATAGTTACCAGTTAACAATATAAACTTGAGGCTACAGTTCCACAGATTAACACAAATCCCACACACGCACAATCTTTCTTTTACTGTTTTTTGTATGAATACAAACGCAAAACAATATTGAAATTCAGTCCAAAGAGACTTCAAAGAAACGTTGATTCGTCTTTACAAACATAAATATGTTGAAATTAAGGCTGTAAGACTGACTGCTTATCCCTCTTTTTGTTACCTGTTGAAGGTTTGGCTCAGGCTGTTGGGCTTTGGTTGGCATACACTTACACATTATTATCAGTATTAGTAATGATTCAATGCAGAGAGATGTATGATCACATAGTGAGTGATGAAGGTGACTGGAAAGGAAAAACTCAATGCATCATGCGAATCCCCCAGCAGCCTACACCTACTGCATCATACCTAAGGGAGGATTCAGGGTCACCTGATCCAGCCCTAACTATGTGCTTTAGCATGAGCAACCAGAGATGTTACCTTTAACTAATTTTTGCTACCTCTCATTTTATGGGGGGTTTAGCCATTTTGAGTTAAGGCAGTTTTTAATTTAGAGATTATTAAAATGAAACTAAATTTTACTGATATTTTTTTTTGTTGGTGGGGGGGTTATAGTCAAGATTGTTCGTTCTGTACCTCTCAGTACACTGACCCACTTTTAGCCTTTACAGGACATATAAATAATTCATTTCCTATATGTCCCCACTGTATCTATGTATGTCTGTATGTAGTACAGTGGTTGGAAATATTCACAGGAAAGATCCATGAGAAGGATGGCTTCCACATTCACTTAAAAGAGGTATCAGCTGCATAGAATCGAGGCCTTTGTTCTTTTATGCTGTTTTGTTGCTTACAGATCATTCAGTTGGTTTTTGTTGTATTTTCATGACATTTTTACATAAAATGGGGGCAAGTATTCTGAAATAACTTGTTGCACATTGTATGAAATTAGCAGTTGCTAGTCTACTTAACTGTTACTTGCTATGACAAATACAATGACTGACTTGTCTGCAGAAACTGGACAAATCTCTCTACAATTAAAATGAAAAGATTGATTTTCAAAAAAACTGAAAATGAAATTTTATACCCTTAGTTTTTTGCACTAATCAAAGTCCAGGATGATTTTTGTACTGGCTTCGTATTAGCATGTTGGTTTAGTGGAGAATGGCATTTACTGTATTCAAAACACTTTAAACTGCATACCAGAGTTGGCCATGCTTTAATACAGTATTTTTTCTATATGCTTTAAGGACTTTATGTAATATTAACATAACACCCATGTCTTTGGACTGTGGGAGGAATCCAGAGTAACCACAATTCTAACCAGTGCTAACCGCTGCACCACTGTGTTGCAGGAGACTGGAGAATATATTGAATTTTAGCAATATATCAAAATGATTTCATCACAGGTATAGATTATGACAGTGTTATTTATATCAATATAGTTTTATCTTGAACATTTAAAAGCTTAGGCACAGCCACCAAACCCCTGACTGATGAAATACAAATTCTTCAACAAAGCCGTGCCAGTGTTGCATTTACAGTTACAAATGATCTTCTTATGGCCTCTGACAGTGGACTCATCTCTGTGCTTGTCCTGCTAGACCTCAGTGCAGCGTTCGATACTGTTGACCATAATATCCCATTAGAACTATTAGAGCACGCTGTAGGTATTACAGGTACTGTGCTGCAGTGGTTTGTATCATATCTATCTAATAGACTCCAGTTTGTGCATGTAAATGGAGAGTCCTCTTCACACACTGAGGTCAATCATGGAGTTCCACAGGGTTCAGTGCTAGGACCAATTCTGTTTACATTATACATGCTTCCCTTAGGCAGCATCATCAGAAGACATAGCATAAATTTTCACTGCTATGCAGATGACACCCAGCTCTATCTGTCCATGAAGCCAGATAACACACACCAATGAGTTAAACTGCAGGAATGTCTTAAAGACATAAAGACCTGGATGGCCGCAAACTTTCTGCTTCTAAATTCAGATCAAACTGAGGTTATTGTACTCGGCCCTGAAAATCTTTCGGTATCAAACCAGATGCTTAGTCTGGATAGCTTTGCTTTGGTCTCCAGTAACACTGTAAATAATCTTGGAGTAATTTTTTGTCCCTTAGTATAAACTTCTTTAAGAACTGCTTTTTTCATTTGTTCAATATCTCTAAAGTTAGTCAGGAGACAGACACGTTCTTAGCTTTTATGATCAGGTTAAAAACTTTAGTTTTTGACAAAGCATATGGTGAGAATCTGAATCCTCCTTTAGTTACGCTGCAATATTCCTAGACTGCTGGGGGCCTGCCGTGATGCAATGTTTGAGTGTTTCCTCTTCACTCACCTTTTTTTCTGCATTTAATCATTAGTTGATATTAATATCTGACCCTCTCTTTTACAGTGTGTCTTTGTCCTGTCTTCCTTCCCTGACCTCCAACTAGTTGTGGCACATGGCCACCCCTCCCTGAGCCTGGTACTGCTAGAGAGGTTCTTCCTGTTAAAAGGGACTGTTTCCTTCTCACTGTCAACAAAGCACTTACTCATAAGGGGTCATATGATTGTTGAGTTGTGTTATTGTATTATTGTATGCCTTGCAGTATAAAGGACCTTGTGGGAACTGCTGCTGTGATTTAGTGTCATATTAACAAAACTAAATTATTGAATTAGAAATTGAGTTGAACCTCAGTGAGCTTTCTACTATGAGCGCCATGTGAAGTCTGGTTTAGTGTAATAGCTTAAATTTCTTGTTAGAAAGAGCTGTCTGGTGTCAGGGTTTTTTTTGGTTCAGATCACCCACTCCTACTGTGTGGAAAGATTTGTGTTCACAGCATTTGCTCATTCTTTTGTGACTGGCCACAATCATGTTTTGGTCCTTATCCACAATCAATCAATCAAGCAAGCAAGTATACTGTGTTACTTTCTGACATGTTATACTGTAGGTTGTAACACTAAGTGTATTTTTATTAGCACAGGCTTGTATTGCCTAAGAACAGTAAAAATAAGCTGCTACTCTGACAGAAGACAGAATCAGGCAACACGTGGGTACGTTTAGTACACCGACTCATACTGTAGGCTGTAGGGATTCATTAGTCAGTATTTTTCCTTTTCTGTTAACTGATGAACTCACTGTAGCTGTTAATCACTCCATTCCATAAATAAACCACTGACGAAAAAGTGTCTTGTTTTGTGGTCCATCGATGAGAAACATGTTTGTTTATGAACACAGACAGGAAGGCTTGTGTCACAAAGATAATTACAAACACTAACAACATATATTTTCAATTTATATTGTAATTTTTCAATTCAATTTCATTTATATAACGCCAATTCACAGCAACAGTTGCCTCAAGGCGCTTTATATTGTAAGGTAGACTCTACAATAATACACAGAGAGAAACCCAACAATCATATGACCCCTATGAGCAAGCATTTGGCGACAGTGGAAAGGAAAAACTCCCTTTTAACAGGAAGAAACCTCCGGCAGAACCAGGCTCAGGGAGGGGCGGGGCCATCTGCTGCGACTGTTTGGGGTGAGAGAAGGAAGACAGGATAAAAGACATGCTGTGGAAGAGAGACAGAGATTAATAACAGATATGATTCAGTGCAGAGAGGTCTGTGAACACATAGTGAGTGAGAAAGGTGACTGGAAAGGAAAAACTCAATGCATCATGGGAATCCCCCGGCAGCCTACGTCTATTGCAGCATAACTAAGGGAGGATTCAGGGTCACCTGGTCCAGCCCTAACTATATGCTTTAGCAAAAAGCAAAGTTTTAAGCCTAATCTTAAAAGTAGAGATAGTGTCTGTCTCCTGAATCCAAACTGGAAGCTGGTTCCACAGAAGAGGGGCCTGAAAACTGAAGGCTCTGCCTCCCATTCTACTTTTAAATACTCTAGGAACAACAAGTAGGCCTGCAGAGCGAGAGCGAAGTGCTCTAATAGGGTGATATGGTACTACAAGGTCATTAAGATAAGATGGGGCCTGATTATTTAAGACCTTGCATGTGGAGTGGTAAAGACTCTGCAATAATATAAACAATAATGTAGTAATATTTGCTGTAAAGCTCTTATGTAAGTGTGATTTGAATTTCACAAAAACGCTTATCCATCATTAATACGATACGAAGTACATTGAATTAGTGTTGTTATAGAAATAGTTTTAAAAATGTACATTGCAGTGAAAACAGTTGCAATATAAGATTGCATTATACAAAGTGCAGTGAATTTAATCATACAGTACCAGAAATACCAGACAAGAGCTTAATCATAACCCCGAGACGTGTGGTCTATATTCCAGATTCACATGATGGCCAAACAGATCCTATAAGGGTTCTGAAAATGTCCAGATAATGAGCTGAGGGTCCATAAAGAAGCCAATTAGCCTTAATAAGCTGCAGTTTCTGGCAAGCTGGGGGTTAGGCTGGAGTGCACGTGTGGTGTACAATACACACCACAAATTCTCCAGTCTTTCTTGATGTCTCTCAGCCATTTTTACTCCTCGCTCCCATTAATGCGTGTAGTACAAACACATAATGAATGCACATCTATGCACACTGCCTCTTGGTCCCCTGATTTCTGCTTCTGGGAGATGGGTAACATTCCCCAGTGTGTGTGGTGACAGTTATTAATCAGGGGACGATGGATGCACCAGTTTGATCTCTTAGTCAGGAGAACTCATTACTCTGCTGATGCTCTTATTTAAGCTGATGCAAGCAAGGAGCAGAGATGAGGAGAGGAAGGAGGAGAGAGGCTAGCAGGTGGAGGCACAATATCGAGCAGCTACCTACACACTGCTTGAGGAGGTTTAGCCCCTCACAATACTGCGAAAACATCGAGCTACCCCTGTGCTCTTCAGTATCCAGAACAAAGTATGTTACTGCAAGTATTTCCTCCCTTTGCTAACTTTGCCAACATATCTGTTTTGTGTAATTTCCTTATTCTTTTCACTTTGTTTTTTGTTATATTCAGTCAGGTTTTGTTATCTTTTTTTTCTTACAAAAATGTATTTATTGATTTTTTTTAGATGTTTTAAACATAAACAAAATATAAGAATAATACATAGCCAAAATATATAGTAGGCATGTATACATATATACATAAAACACATACATACAAATAAGAACAGACAGGTAAAAATTATATGTACACTTGGATAACAGGAAGTAGACCTACGTAAAGATTTTGACTGCGCAGAACATTTTCCAGTTCTGAGGCTTTTTTTAACATTTCTGCTCTGAGAATGAAAGAATGAAAATGCTATGGTTTAAAGTTTGAATATATTGCATGTATTCACTCATCTGCCTTCAAATGTGTATGAACTTGAGTAATATCCTGTTCTTAAACCATAAGATTTGATTCTTCTGGGAAGAGTTTAGGGGAGTGTTTATGGGAATTTTTGACCATTCTTCCACGAGCACGCGTGATGTTGGACGAGAAGGCTTATATCAACTTATATAACTTAAGTAACTTAATTTACTTAGTAACTGTAATATGGCTATTCTATTTAGTACTGGGTTACTGGAGGAAAAAGAGTAATGTGATTATTAACTATATTTGTTATTTGTTTAATTTTTAACATGTGTTATACACAACTCTGAGGTTTTAAGAGCCAGAACCTTTAGGAGAAGCAGAACAAACAAATGCAGCCTCTAGTCTAAAACTGAGGATTT
Source organism: Aulonocara sp. 'chitande type north' Nkhata Bay (assembly GCF_057382095.1). Taxonomy (NCBI): domain Eukaryota; kingdom Metazoa; phylum Chordata; class Actinopteri; order Cichliformes; family Cichlidae; genus Aulonocara; species Aulonocara sp. 'chitande type north' Nkhata Bay. The sequence goes on from NC_141344.1 coordinate 39,410,331, forward strand.
TGTGACAAAGATCAAAGATCAGTCACAAATCTGAAGCCAGAATATTTTATCTTACAAACCTTTTTATGAACTCATTTTTGAGTGTGGTTACTCCTTTAGAAGTTCCATTAGTTCCTACCCATCCAATCTCCTAGGCTTATCTGAGATAACCCTAGAACTTATCCCAGATCCTATCCTAGTCGAGAGAGGATGAGAATCAAGGTACACCCTGCACAGGTCACCCGTCTGTCGCAGGGCCAACACAGAGAGACCACCACATTCACACTCACATTCACATCTATGGGCAGTTAGGATCACCAGTAACCAAACCCCGGGTTGTCTGTGAAGGTTCTCAGTCATCCAGGTCATCGTAGTCAAAGGAGCTTGCAAAGAAAAGCGTCTGGACTTCTTTAAGTTGCTTGAAGACGTTTCACCTCTCATCCGAGAAGCTTCTTCAGTTCTAAGGTCAAATGGTGGAGAGTCCCAGATATAAACTAGTGGGAGTGACCCCCCACAGAGGGACAAAAGGACCCCTGATGATCCTCTAATCGCCTGAGCCAAGGTGGGAAACTGGGCGTGGGTCCCAATCAGCCAGAGTTTCGGGTGTGTTCATTGTGAAACCTGGCCCCACCTTATCATGCGAATTCCTGAGGTCAGATGGCCCAGGATGTGAGTGGGCGTTAAGGCGTCTGGGAAAGGAACTCAAAGCTGGATTATAGATGGCAGAGAGTTGGTGTCGTAAACCCCCGCCTCTGTTCAAAGATGGTCGCTCACAGTGGACATAGATGGCTTCTTTCACTCCTCTTTCAAACCATCTGTCCTCTCTGTCCAAAATGTGAACATTGGCATCCTCGAAAGAGTGTCCTTTATCCTTAAGATGCAGATGGACTGCTGAGTCTTGTCCTGTGGAGGTGGCTCTTCTGTGTTGTGCCATGCACTTGTGAAGTGGCTGTTTGGTCTCTCCAATGTAGAGGTCTGGGCATTCCTCGCTGCACTGTACAGCATACACCACATTGTTAAGTTTGTGTTTTGGCGTTTTGTCTTTCGGGTGAACCAGTTTCTGTCTGAGCGTGTTGCTGGGTCTGAAATACACTGGGATGTCATGCTTGGAGAAAACTCTCCTGAGTTTCTCTGATACACCGGCTACATAGGGGATGACAATGTTGTTGCGTCTGTCCTTCTTATCCTCCCTCGCTGGTGTCTGGTCTTCTTTTCTCTGCCTCTTTGCTGACTTTAAGAAACCCCGGGTTGATTGGAGCAATTCAATTCAATTTTTATTTTAATAATGAGAGATCATTAGAAAGAATTGAACAGGATTTATTGATATACAGAATTCAGTCAAGCTATTACATGATTAGATCACCCATCACTGCAGAATGGAATTCCAGCAGTAATGGGAAATAGACCAGGACCCCACATAGTATAGATGCTGGTGGTGAAGATGAAGATGAAGGTTTGGATGGAGACTGAATAATATGAATGAGGCAAAGATGGGGCAGAGGTGGGTTGCATGAAGGCCTCCACAATGGAGAAGGCTTGACATCTTGGGAAAGTGGAAGTGATGTAAAGCATAGATTACCCACCAAGCACCTGGGAAGCTGACAAATGTGTGATTACAAAGTATCAAATTCAAATTCAAATTCAAATTTTATTTGTCACGTACACAGTCATACACAGTACGATATGTAGTGAAATGCTTGGACAACTGCTCGTGACCTAAAGAAAACAAAAAAGGAAAAGGCTATGAATAAGATAGGAAATAAATATGAAAAATTAAAAAGGGTAAATTTAACTATGAATGAATAAAATATAAATTAAGGTTAAAAATGAAATAACTGTACAACACAAATTAGAATGAAGGGTAAATTTAACTGGGAATGAATAAGATAAAATATATAAATTAAAGTTGAAAATAAAATAACTGTACAACAAAATACACAATATAGAACTATATAAGAATGTATGAAGAAATATAAATAAATATATACACAATAACAGCAGCTGTACAAGTATTAACCGGAAATGAAGAATATAGTGACCAGTGTTGTGCAATCCACATTATGTCCTGTGCAGTGCAAATATGCTTAAAGTGATTTAAGTGATGAAGTGAAAACAATGTCCAGAAAGTCCAGTGTGTGTGTAAGAACCATATGTATGGGTCAGTACTGTGTGGTGGTGTTATTGAGAGACCGTATCGCCTGCAGGAAGAAGCTCCTCCTCAGTCTCTCTGTGTTGGTCTTCAGGGAGCGGAATCGCTTTCCTGACCTCAGCAGAGAGAACAGTCTGTTGTTGGGATGGCTGAGGTCCTTCACGATCTTCCTGGCCTTGGTCCAGCACCGCCTGCTGTAGATTGAGTGCAGGTCAGGGAGCTCGGAGCGGATGGTGCGCTCAGCTGATCGCACAACCCTCTGTAGAGCTCGTCTGTCCTGCATGGTGCTGTTCCCGAACCAGGTTAAGATGTTTCCCGTCAGGATGCTCTCTATGGTGCACGAGTAAAAGTTCCTGAGCACCTTGGAGGGCAGTTGGAAGTCTCTCAAGCGTCTGAGGTGGTAGAGACGCTGACGGGCCTTTTTCACCACGGTGGTGATGTGACAGGACCATGACACGTCCTGCGTGATGTGAACTCCGAGGTATTTGAAGCTGTCCACTCTCTCCACTGGGCACTCGTTGATGACAGGGGTCTGCTAGTTCCTCTCCTGCTTAGTGCTGAAGTCCACTATCAGCTCTTTTGTCTTACTGACGTTTAGAAGGAGGTTGTTCCTCTGGCAGCAGTTCTCCAGATTCCTAATCTCCTTCAGGTAGGCCGTCTCGTGAAAAGTTCCTTATTGAACTTAAGCACAAGCTTCATTACAATCATACAGAATTCAATTAAGCTATCTGGAAGTTAAACTCGAATGGCCATCACAGAATCTCAGTGGCGATAGGAATTATACCAGGGCCCCAAAGAATAAAAAGCAGTCTTACCATGGCTGGAAGTTCCATCTTACACAATATAAAACATATTAACATTGGCAGCATACTTGCAAAGGCACAGGGTAAGGCATAACATGAATAAATTGCATGATGGTGAGTGAGAAAAGTAAGGAAAAATTCCAGATGGCAAAGGGGTAAAGCAAAGCAGAGTAAAGGCTGAGCCTGCAACGGGGATCAGGGGCTATGGACACTAAACAACGTGCTGCTGTTGTTTAGCGCGACATCCAGTGGTTTCCTCTTTCTGGCGCAAAGTGGGCGATCAACAAACAAAAGAGAAAAGCTGATCAGCTGATCATTGATCAGTTTCATGATTGAAGTAGCAACAGGAGAGAGAGGGGAGAGAATTAGAGAAGAAGAGGCAGCTGCAGCGTAAAGACACAGAAAAACTCCAGCTTTGTGTCTTATTTCATTCTAGCTGAAGTACGGGACAAACTGTGTTCGTTTTCACCTCAATACGAAACGCGTAATATTTTCTCTGAATACGAGACGATTCCATTTTATACGGGACGGTTGGAAACTCTACTAACTAACCATATGAAATAAAGTTCACTACCGGTAGCATCAAACCCAGTTGTATAGAAACTCCGTCATGCTAGCTAGCACGCAGTATGAGTTATTGTAACGGACTGTAAAAAGTCAGCACAACGAAAATAAACTCCACCTAAACTTGGTTTATATCTGACCCAGATAGACTGCAGGTCATAACTTCTTACCTGAAGCTCAGTTCACCTGGCGGCCGCCTCGGGTCTCTGCTCCTCCTGCCTCACCTTTCCCTCATCCACCTGCTGGCCTCTGTGGCAGCTCCGCCACAGCCACCACCAAACAACGGAGTTATTTTTACACATCTGCCAGCATCTGGCCAATCCACCTCCTATACAAGATGGCGCCAGTATGTTCGGCTCGCCGTCACTCCACCTGTTTTCTGGTTTTCTGTTTGCTGCCTTTAACCAGTTTGAGCTAATCACTCAAGGTCAAGTCTACCAACTGTTCCACTGACGCTATCCCCTCTCGTCTTCTGAAGCAGGTCCTGGACTCAGTTGGACCTCTCCTTCTGGTCCTGATGAATGCCTGTCTCAGCTCTGGTCGTTTTAAGCATGCTGTTGTTCAACCTCTCCTCAAAAAGCCTAACCTGGATCCATCTATACGCTCTAATTATAGGCCCATCTCCAATCTGCCCTTTCTGTCCAAAGTACTGGAACGAGTTGTCCTCAGGCAGCTCCAGTCATTTTTAGACAACAACAATCTCTATGAGAAGTTTCAGTCTGGTTTTAGAGCTCGTCACAGCACTGAAACCGCCTTACTGAGAGTTTTTAATGATTTGCTTTTAACTGTAGACTCTGGTTGTGCTGCTGTCCTAGTAACCTTAGACCTGACTGCAGCCTTCGACACTGTTGATCACAACATACTGTTGTCCCGCCTAGAACACTGTGTCGGTTTGAAAGGTACTGTCTTAAAGTTTTTCCAGTCCTACCTGGATAACAGGAGTTTTTCTGTTCACCTCGGTGAACTGTCATCTCCCAGAGCTCCTTTAACTTGTGGTGTACCTCAGGGGTCCATTCTAGGCCCCCTGCTGTTTACTCTGTATTTGCTCCCTCTGGGCGATGTGCTGCGCAAACATAATGTGTCCTTCCACACCTTTGCTGATGACATTCAGATCTACCTCCCTCTGAAGTTAGACTGTAAGGAGTCTCTGCAGCTGTTATTCTCCTGTCTGTCTGACATTAAGACTTGGATGGCTCTTAACTTCCTACATCTAAATGAAAGTAAAACTGAAGTCATTGTGTTTGGGCTTCCTAAAGACCCCAACCTTTCCTTTGATTTTATGGGACCCCTAACTTTCAAATGTACTTCCTCCATTAAGAGCCTCGGTGTTACTTTTGACAGTGCTTTTAAATTTGATAAACAAATCAGCTCCGTAGTCAAGGGATCTTTTTTTATCATCTACGGATTTTAGCTAAAGTCAAGTCCTACCTGTGCAGGAACGATCTAGAAAGGGTGGTCCATGCTTTTATTACATCACGGCTGGACTACTGCAACTCCCTTGATGCTGGTTTAGATCGTTCCTGTCTGCATCGCCTCCAACTGGTGCAGAACGCTGCTGCTCGCATGCTGACCGGTTCCAAAAAGAGAGACCACATCACTCCGGTCCTCTGCTCTCTCCACTGGCTCCCAGTTGCTTTTAGGATTGATTTTAAAATTTTACTGCTGGTTTTTAAGGTTCTTAACGGTACTGCACCTCCTTACCTGGCAGAGCTTCTTAGCATTTACCGCCCCAGGAGATCTTTGAGGTCAGCAGACCTGATGCTTTTAGATGTTCCCAGGTACAGACTAAAGACTAGGGGAGAGAGGGCTTTTGCTGTGGCTGCACCCAGACTGTGGAACAGTTTACCTCCTCACATCAGATTCTCCACAAGCCTAGGAACTTTTAAAACTGCTCTTAAAACTCACCTCTTCTCATTGGCTTTTAGCAAGGTTTAACTTACTGTTTTAACTTATTGTTTTATCAGTGAGGTACCTGTGTTTTATTGTATTTTATATTTGTATTTTATTGTATAGCACTTTGGTCAGCCTTGGTTGTTTTTAAATGTGCTTTATAAATAAACTTGACTTGAATTGACTTGACTCCTTTCATTGTTTATACTGTTATAAAATCAAAAAATCAAAAAATCATTGGCCCATAAAAATGAAAAATCACCATCGGCCCACCGAGCAAATGCCAGGTGTGCCCGATGGCCAGTCCAGCTATGGTCCTGCCATCAGTTAACCCTTCGCGTGCCAACTGTGGCACGCATGCCATGGTTGCCGACCCCTGACATAGTAAAAGGAGAGCCAACAGAAAGATTACCAGCTGATGAAGCTCAGAGAATGACACACCTGTTAATAGGAGGAGAAATGTAACTAAAGATGGAAGAGACTTTGGTACCACCACCAGCTATATGTCGACACGGCAGTGGTTTTAGACTTGAGTGACTTAGAAATGGGAAAGCAGAACCACAGGGTAAGAAAACATTATGTAAGCAAACATATGGATCCAAGATGATGCTGGACTTGAATCAGATGCGAGAAGAAAAAGTCCAGGGAGACTATATTTGACATGTAATATGGGGATGCATGTATTGCTAATTCTAAATCTCATAACAAGCATGCCATGAGACAGAAGTTATTCCTCTGGAGGACTGGAAAACAGCAGAAACTGTGAAGCTCTACTCCTGCTAACTATCACCAATGATAGTACTTCACAAACCTGTAGGTGGCGCTATATGCAGGAAGAATTGAGGACAGAAGAAAATATAAAGACATAGAAATGGACACACCATTCAAATTATTGAGCAGTTATGACCAGAGATGGGCAGTAACACGTTACAGGTAATGCGTTACTGTAATCCGATTATTTTTTTCAAGTAAACGGTAAAGTAAGGGATAACTATTGCAAAGAAGGTAATTAGATTACTGTTACTTTCCTGTAAGCGTATTACTGCGTTATTAAATCATGATTTTGTTTGTGAGAGTGTCTCATGACAGTGACGTACGAGCCACCTGCTCTCTGTGTGTTCACCCAGTCCTCCAGGACATTTTCAAGTTCAGTCCACCTGCTTATATGTTCACTGAAAGCTTTTCTCGACTTTTGGCATTGCATGAGCTCTTCCCTTCCTGGATAGCAAGATTGATGGCCTTCAACTTAAAACTTGCATCATACGAACTTCTTTGTGTGGTTTCCATGATGAAGGGGCGAGGATTTGAAAATAATTACCAGTTGACAATTTGTCGTGCGTGTTCTATCTGCTAAAGAAAACGGAGCGTATTCTTCTTTGCATTGATTTTTCGTCTATCTTGTTTTTGATTCTAATTCTGGGTAGAGCGCCCCTAGAGCCCCCTCAAATAACATTTGAGCCAACCTTTATCTAATGCAACCAAACAGGAGAGTCACACTGCCAAAATTGAATATTCGAGAGAAATTCTGCATGTCTTGTGGAGTGATATTAAAGAGATTCAGACCGCCAAGCAGGGGAGGCAGCTTGGTAGTCCAGTCCCACCCAATAAAGTCACTCTGAATTCTATTGATACACTCTGACTAAAAGTTACACTAATTAATATAATTTGGTAAAGAAAAAACTCAAACACCCTTGTCGCACGTATGTTATCATAGTGCAAGTTCATGTAATTCTTTTGAGTGAGCAGTCTTGAGCTTCTGCACAGTTCCTACTATTTCAGTTAGGAAAGATCTCTCTTGCCCCTGAAGAAAACGTCTCTCCTGAGGACTTCTGCTTTGGCTGCAACTAGATTTCACTATGAGTGTACTGTCCGTAAGGCTTTTGAATAGCAAAGCGACTCGAGTAAAAAGTTCTGCTTCTGGACCTAGGACTGAGCTGGAGGGTGGAATCAATCATCATCTTCTACATAGAGTGAGATGCAATTCATAGGAAAACAAACTTTAATGTACGCACTTCTGAATTTCTTGCTACAAGCACTGCAGAGCAGAGGGGCAAATACAATTATTTTCACTAGAATTGCTAAAGAATTTGTCTCTAGCGGAGCATGAGTATATGCCCCAAGGGGGTTGAAGGGGTGGCTGCTGGAATGATCGAGTGCAGTGATTAGACTGAGAGTTTGAGCTTGGTAACACGGACCGGCTTGCTGAAGAGAGCATTGAGCTGAATTATGCAGAGCCTGGATTTAGTTTGAAGGGGTTGAGATAGCAGAAGATATGCAAACCAAACATGAAATGATTGCTAAATAGCACTAGATAATAGTCTAATCTTTGCAACTGCTCTGGATAAACTGTGAAATGAATGTCCAGAAAAGCCAAGGTTCACCAAAATTCAACAAAACATCTATCCGTACATGGGCAAAGATCGAAGAATTTCAAGCCTGGATAAATGGGAAGGGTTATGTCAGGTGGGGCCTCTGGTCTAAAAAAGCTACATATCCAACATGCAGATCATCAAGAACTGTCAAGACTGAGAGATTGAACTGGAAAGGATGTCCCACAGATTAGGGAAAAAAGTACTAATGATTAAAGAAAGGATGTTGAGAATATGGAAGGAGTGTTTTGAGGAGTTCATGAATGAAAAAGATGAGAGAGATAAGGCTGGATAAAGGGAAAGTTAGTGAATCAAGAAGTGCAGAGGTTAATTAGGAGGAAATTAGGACAGTCTTGAACAAGAAGTGGAAAGGTGTTTGGATCCGATGACATCCCTGTGTTAACTAACACGTAATCTGCCTATTGTCTTCTATTTTGAGGATTTCACCTTTGTTGACTGCCTGCAAAGTAAAACAGACAAATTCTACCTAAGAGGCTGAGCACTCAGCTATTAAAAATGCTGGCACACACCTTTCCATCCTGCTATTCTGAATGTCTTCAATTCAACCCAAAATCTGCACAACTGGAAGATTGGATTTTTAGCCTTTATGGGACAAACATCCAAAGAATAGCTTGCCCCTCAAGAGGCCCGGAGAACTAGTCCTGACAAGAAATTAGAGATGGACCGATCCAATATCACGTATCGGTATCAGTCTGATACTGACGTAGATTACCGGATCGGATATCGGAGAGAAATAAAAAATGTAATCCGATCCATTAAATATCTAAAAAGCACCTCACAAAACTTGCGACACGGCGTAACTCGGCTCATAACCGTAGCAGTCGCAGCACTATGCGTCAGGTGATAGAGTGTGTATTTGTAGCCTCGCTACCAAACCAGCATTTCATCTATGAGGAAGTGATCCCAGAGAGAAGTAAAGCAAGTGTGTAAGTTCGTCTCTGAATGTTTGTAAAGCATTCCCACGTAAAGCTTAACAACCGATATATGGAGCGACTGCCTCTCTCTCTCCCTCCTGCTGCTACTTCAATCATGAAACTGATCAATGATCAGCTGATCGGCTCTCTTCTTTGTTTTTGGCCCACTTTGCACCAGAAAGAGGAAACCAGCAGCTGAACAACAGCAGCACGTTTAAGCTTGATCAGCTGTTGTTAGAATGTATTTAATATTACTTTCTACTCGAGGATCTTTTTCTACGTAGCTGACGGCTGGTAACTGTGCAGGGGCGGATCTAGCAAAGTTTAGCCAGGGGGGCCGATAGGGCATTAACAGGGAAAAGGGGGCACAAAGACATACTTTTCTTTCTTATTCTCATTTAAAATGTCGAGCTTTTAATAAATAATTATCTGAATCTTACACCCAAAGTTTTAATCTGATGTAAAATATATAGAAGTCCATTACTGTATATAGTGACTGTTAAGTCTAATATACCCTAGTAAGCTATAGTACTTACCATCTGTGCAGTCTGCAGTTCTGTTGAAGAAAGATGTTGAATCTATTTAATTATTCTTGAAAAATAATTTATTTCTGGGCATCTTTTTCCCACACTGCATCAAATTGAAGTTGATTACATCGATTTAGCATCATGAGGTGGGGGGTGGTTCCCTATTTTTATTTTTTTTATTTTTTTGCTGGGAGTTGGAACCCTATTGGTTAGGTTGCTTAATATTTCTGCTAAGTACTCTTTAAAATACCAGGGAGGATGGTGCAAGTTTAAGTTTATTAGATTGATCAGTGTTGCTGAACTATGAAATATTTTGGGTGCAGTGTATTTTTTGCATACAGGTGTAACAGAATAGCTTTAGTGTTGTTGTTTTGTTTTTTTTTCTTAAGTATGAACTTATACAAAAAGCAGCAAGATATTAAAAAACAGTTTTATTGATCAAAAAACACACTATATGCAATGGCGTGTCCAGCGGGGTGGCCTGGGGGGGCACAGGCCACCCCCCAAACCAGACTGGCCACCCCAGGTGCCACCCCAAAGGCAAAACAATAAAATTCAATCAAATATCAAATGTCCGATTATGTTTTCACGGTGACGCTCAGATATCCGAGTGTAAGTGAATGCAGCATCGCTTCTGCGCTATGCGCATCACGTTAGCAAAGGTAGGAGAGCCAAGCGCGAAAGATGGCACTGCAGGAAACAATTTTTCGGTGAAAGAAAATGAGGACAGAATAAATGTCCCGGTAAGTAATATCAAGTTTGTTGAGTTTAGTAAACTTCGGTGAAATTAGAATACCAAGGAAAAAAATAACACTTAAAGAATTATTGCAGCCGTCGAATATTTCAGACAGTATGCTACTGAGGGCAGCTAACATAAGAGTTATGAGTTATAAGATATAATCTAAGTCGTAACATTGCTGTATGGAGCTGCAGATTTGGTTGCAGGTTAACATAGCTGGACTGGCCATCGGGCATACCGGGCATATCCCCAGTGACTTATTTTTTATTTTTTTTGTAATGGCATGAACAATGAGAGGTGGTGGATTGGCCAGATGCAGGTCGATGTGTAGAAATAACTCCGTTGTTTGGTGGTGGCTATGACGGGGCTTCCACAGAGGCAACAGGTGGATGAGGGAAGGGGAGGCAGGAGGAGAGACCCGAAGCAGCCGCCAGTCCGAGTGTCAGGTGAACTGAACTTCAGGTAAGAAGTTATGACCTGCAGTCTATCTGGGTCAGATATAAACCAAGTTTAGGTGGAGTTTATTTTCATGTTGCTGACTTTTTACTGTCAGTTGCAATAACTCATACTGCGTTCTAGCCAGTTTGACGGAGTTTTTATACAGCTGGGTGGGTGCTATGATGTTACTGATAGTGAACTTTATTTTATTCATAAGGTTAGTAGAGTTGCCAACGGCTCCTTAAAAAAATGGAATGGTCCCTCATTCAGAGAAAATATTACACGTTTCGTATTGAGCTGAGAAGAGACGCAGTTTGTCCCGGACTTTAGCTAGAATGGAAAAAGACACAATGCTGGAGTTATTCTGTCTTTACGCTGCACAGCTGCCTCTTCTTCTCTCATTCTCCCCCCCTCCCTCTCCTGTTGCTACTTCAATCATGAAACTGATCAATGATCAGCTGATCGGCTTTTCTCTCTTGTTTATCGCCCACTTTGCGCCAGAAAGAGGAAACCAGCAGATGTTGCGCTAAACAACAGCAGCACGTTTAAGCTTGATCGGCTGTTGTTAGAATGTATTTAATATTAATTTCTAGTATCAGCTGATGTTTGCTGGAGCCACAGCTGTAAAGCTGCTGGTCATGATGTCTGTTTAGATATGTGGTGAGAGGGAAACATGAAGATGAAACCAGGAGATGTCCTTACTGAACCATCAGAGCTGAACAGGTGATGGAGAAACAGGTTTACCTTTTAGGTGACATGAATGAGTTGAAGGGAAGTTATGAACTGTTTCTGAGAGACAAATAACACCAGGATCCTTTTTTATGTAGCAGACAGCTGGTAACTGTGCAGGGGCGGGTCTAGGAAAGTTTTGCCAGGGGGCCAGGTAGGGCATTAACAGGGAAAGGTGGGCACAAAGAAATACTTTTCTTTCTTATTCTCATTTAAAATACCTAGTTTTTATTAAATAATTATCTAAATCTTACAACCAAAGTTTTTATCTGACGTAAAATGTATAGAAATCATACATATACCAACAAGACTGTACATCACTGTCACAACAGGGTTTGTTTTCAGTCAAAGTCTTTATGGCTTTACTACCTGGTGGGTCGGTCTGTAGTAAAAATGCCCAATTTTTTTGTCCCAGTCCAGCCCTGCAGGTTAATACTGGCAGTGTCACCATGCCAGCTGACTGTATTTTATCATCAGCCAGTGTTGTTCTTTATCAATATTACCAAAGTTTACGATAAGGCAGCATAGAAAGTATTTACTTGCTTTCAGGTTTCATTCAAATGTTAGTCTTTTCATTTGTTTCCCCACTTTTTTCCTGTTTCAAAATCAAACACCAGTTTGTGAGAAGATTATCTTCTTTTTTTAACAGGCAGATAAAGTTTTGCATTGGCATTGGCTAATTTGTCAATTGTTTGTTACAAATGTTCGTATTTTAATTTTCAAAAATGTTTTTGCCCAAAACATATGTGCACTATATGTCAGTAAAAATGCTATGCAAATATTGCTGTCCTTGACTGCTGAGTAAACACTGACAAAGCACTGATTGTATCTCTTGTACTTTATCAACGCAGTATCTAAAAACTTTGCACCGTAGTGGTTAAAATCTCATTCTAATAAGAGTTAAAAGTGCATTTGGTTATTAGGTTTATAGGATTATTGAATTATGGTTAAGGGTTGGTAGAATTTTTTTTTAAAACATTATCTGCCAATTAAATCTGCCACCCTTCTCCAAATCTGTGCCCCTACCTGGCCCCCCCAACAAAAATTTTCTAGACACGCCACTGACTATATGGGATTCATATCGGTATCGGCAGATATCCAAATTTATGATATCGGTACTGGACATAAAAAAAGTGGCATCGTGCCATCTCTACAAGAAATTACAAGTTTTCTTAAGAGTGTTGAAAAATATGGTAGCCACACCAAATATGAACTTTCCAGCTCTTCAGAATGGTGCAAACTCTTTTTTTTTTTTTTTTTTTTGCTTTGTATGCTGCATTTCCATGTATATTTGTACTCTTCAGTAAATCACTGTAGTTATTTCCTGTTTTCCAAACAAATGATTATGAGAGACTCAAATACAGTACTGTACACTTTACTAATATAATATAAACTCACTGAAACACCAAGAACTGATTATTTGAGTGCTGAAAATAGGCCCAACTAAATACATTTTCTCCTGTTTGAGAAGAAAAACATTTAAGTACTTTGTGTTTTTGCACAAGGGAAGCCATAGAGCAGAGAGGTCAGATATTACTGACAAAGACTAAAGCAGTATTGGTTTTAGTATTTCTTTGTGATTTGTTGACAATAATAAAAACCATTAAACTCACATTCCACATTTAAATTAGTCTTCTTTTTTGTATTATTTCCTTTGTCTTTGAGAAGTTTGGCTTATTTTCCTCTTTTTCTCAGCATACAAGGAAAAGTCCATATAAATGTCACTGAACAAAAAAGCTGCTTGTTCTTCCAAGTGGAAGTAAAACAAGTTGAAGGGGAAGCAAGTTATTGGTGACATGACTCAAGCAAAAATAAAGGAAGTAAATATAATACTGCTTGAAGCTGCTGTTTTTAACACTAAAACTTACTGCTCCTGTTTGCTGTTAATTTGTCATTTGTTAAGCTTCTGCTGATAAAACACATCAGTTCCTATAGATGTTTTCCATTAGAAGCCAGTGAAGATTGATTTTTAGCTTCTGTAACAGCTGATGAACACCAGAGTAATGATGATTGCATTTCAGTGAAAAGAAAAATCTCTCCACACTTGAGGTGGATAAAGACCCATATTTACTGTGCTTATTTATGCTGATTAAATAGTTGCACTCCATACACTTTGAATATCAGATAAGCACAGTTTAATTAGTGTATGGTTTTGCCTTAATTATGTTAACTACTATAATGACATCATGTGTTGTGACATGCATGTGTAGCAGGTTCTCCTCAGAAAGTGAGTGATTATTGCTCACACGCTTTTATTTACACATCCAAGGAAAAGCTGCACAGCTGCCCAACCTCTGAGTGTCCTCCTGCCTTTCTCAGTCAGTCCAAAAGTCTCCTTCCCTTCTCTGTAGAGAGAGTAATTACCTCTCAGGAGGTCCACATGTTAGCAGCTATAGTCTATACATTTTGCCCTTGTACTTAGGCACTTAAAATCATAGAAGAAAGTGCTTATGTAAATGGGTGAATGTGGCATGTTGTACTAAGTGCTTTGAATACTCTGGGAGAGCAGCAAAGTGCTTTGTAAGAATCAGTCTATTTACCATATTGGTGGATATGCCCATGTACACACTTAGAATGGGAAGCTGACCCTTCAGCTATCACAACCCTCATCATCACCTTTATTCATAACTGATGACATTAAAACTTGGTTGGCTCTAAACTTTTTTACATTTTAATGAAAAGAAAACAGAAGTGTTGATGTTTGGACCCAGTGGTCCCTGTGAGTCTTCCTCTGTTGATTTGGGATCCCTGGAAGTCTATTTTAAACCTGTTGTTATTGAGCTTGGTTTCAAGTTGGACAGTGATTAAATTGGAAAACCAAATCAGAGCAGTGGTGAAGTCCAGTTTCTATCATTTAAGGCGACTGGCAAGAGTAAAATCTTTTCTTTCGAGGCAGCACCTTGAAGCAGTGACCTATGCTTTTATTTCATCCCGCCTGGACTACTGTAACTCACCCAATGTGGGGGTCAGTCAGCCGTTGCTCAAACATCTGCAGCTGGTTCGAAATGCGGCTGCACGACTCCTAACAGGAACTTGTAAAAGAGAGCATATATCCCCTGTGCTAGCCTCTCTGCACTGGCTGCCTGTGTCTTTTAGAGTTCATTTTAAAATTGACACACCCTGTTGGTTTTATTATTATATCAACCCTCTATGGAACCAGCTCCCAGTTTGACAAACACTGTCTCTACTTTTAAGATTAGGTTTAAAAATGCCTTTTTGATGAAGCTTATACTTATGGTTGCATCAGGGGACCCTAAATCATTTCTTAGCTATGTTATGTTAGGCTTTGGCTGCTGGGGGGCTTCCAATGATACACTGAGCTTTTCTCCTTCATCCAAATCTTTCACTCTCTGTGTTTATACACCACTACTGTATTCTGCCTCTCTCTCCAGAAGTTTGTCTGTTTTCCCGTCTCTCTTTGCACTCTTCCCTTTGCCTTCACCCTCAACCTGAACCTGATTCTGCCCGTGGTTTCTTCCTGTTAAAAGGGAGTTTTTCTACCCCACTGTCACAAAGTTCTTTCTCATAGGGACTCGTGTAACTGTCAACTGTTGTTATGAGTTGGCAGTGGTCCCCAGCCCCCGGACCAGGGACCGGTTGTTCGGTTCTGGGCTGTGAGAGTTGAGGCTCAGGTGTGAAATTGATGGTTTTCAGGGTTTTTATCATTAGCTCGGTTTCCCCGAGTCTTTTCCTGTGTTGTAGTTGTTGGAAAGAAATATTTACGCGTTGCTATAGCGAGAGAGAGCATTAAGGGGCAGAGAGGAGGATGTTACTCTCAATGTTGTTGGCACATTTCAGGAGGACGCTGCTAATAAAGTTACACAATTACACAGTGAATTTGTGTTTTTTATTATATTTACAAAATACCACAGTTTTGGTCTTGTTCCTATCATTTAATTTTGTTGTATTTATCCGCGACACCTTAAAGGTGAAAATAATGTCTGCCATTTAACCGGTCTGTGGCACAAAAAAGGTTGGGGATCGCTGCTCTATATAAATAAAGTTTAACTGAAAGCCACACCTACAACCATTCTGCTATCTGTCAATCCTACACCTGAGCCACAGACCCCACCATCGGAGCATGTATATCTAATCTTTGCTGTGTAAGGTGGAATAAGGTGGAAACCTGGAAAGGATTCAGAGTGGGTTGTGAAATCCAACAGTATGAGCGATGCTCATGTGCAGTGATTGTTTAGATCTCTTGAATGAATGTGTAATCATTTCAATATCACATTTTCTTCCCCGAGAGCTCCAGAGTAGAAAAGAAAAAGCAGTTTGTTGTTATGTGTTCACACCTGCAGCAGCTGGCATGATCAGAATATTGCATTGAATTGAAGCAAAATCAAGAAATGTGTTTATTTGTATATAACACAAAATACTCTTTTGTTTCTCTCCTCCTGGTTGATTTTAAACATCATTTACTCCACTCGTATAAAATCAAATTACAAATGTTATTAATGGCTCCTCTGCGGTTGTGATTTCTCTGTTGATTGATATTCATGTTTTTTGCTACCATTTTCTCTCTTGTTCTAAAATCTAACTGGTTTGTTCAGTTAATAGATTTGCAGGCAGCATTTGTACCAAAACTGGCACTGAGATAAAGCCTGGTGATTGCTTTCATTTAAGGGGCTGCCACCCTCACTGCCATTTAACTCGAAAAATTGGTTTGTACCATCTCCCTGATCAAGATGCTCACAGTAGCTTGGAGCAGAAGAAAACCAATTTCACACCAAAATATACACAGGAGCATAAAAACAGAACAGGACACTGGACTCAGAGTGTTAAGTGATGCACGAAAAACACATTTTCAGCAGTGTTTCGTTCAGTCTCAGTTCTTAAGTTGATTGTCTGAAAGATAAAACAGCAGTATATATCGTGGCTTGGATATCCCAGAAGCTTTTATAGTTGCAGAGGAATGAGGTGTGACATTTGTGTAATGGAGATCAAGTGTCGCTTTGTGACCAACACCATTGTGGCATGTGATACGAGACGCAGATTCTCCAGGAGATTCTCTGTCTTATCTGCTGAATGGAGGCTCAAAGGAGGTCTCCAGCTCACCAACAACAAGAGAGGCGTTTTATCACTTCGGCTGTTATTGAAGCTTTTCATTTGTTTGCTGTGCTCATCAGTATCATGAATACAGGGAAGAGGGGAAAGAGACAGACTGTCTTTATTCTGATACAGCAGGTACCAACCACAATTACTTTGCATGCTACGACTGCTTCACACTGAGACCCATTATGATTAGAAAGGGACCTCATGACTATAACCAAAATGGCTCAAGACTGTTGTAAAGTCGATGGCCTCATAGGTGGTAAACATTCAGCTACATCCACGTGATCAGCTAAATGGGTCTTAACTGACTCTGAACACAATTAGCTGTCAGTTTTTATACCATACCTAGAAACAGAGCTCTATTAAGCAGTCCACAAAGTAGGGTTGAGTTCAGGACTTTCCATTCCAAAACCAGTTTTGATGATTGTTCCTGCTGGTTAGATCCTGTTTCCTGTTAGTACTTGTGAAATATACAAGTATCACTGGCAGCAAAATACCAAACATACCTCTCCTCGTTCTGGCCAAATAGCTCGATCTTTGTTTTCTGGGTATTTCCTGAACATCCTAACCAATTTTCTCTCATTTCCAGAGTTTGGAAAAGTGGTGATGTATTCAAGTTTTCTGAACAGATGGTCACTGCAGTTGTTTTGAAATGGCTCCAAGAGACATTCCCAATTTGTGTACATTTACAGTTCTACTTCTTAGATCTTCCCGAGTTCTTCAGACTTTCCTGTTGTTCTGAGTATTGGTTAATGCAATGTTTTCTCTCTAACAAATCAATTTAATGCTAAGAAAGAGGGACTACCAGCTGGAGTTGATCTTGAGAGCTTATTAAGCCTTGGCCTTGTCAAGCTTCAGCACCACTTATTAAAAAAATTAAGTGAATTTTTACACACTACCGGCCAAACGTATTTATTGCAGTTCAAGTCGTTCAAGTCCAATGAAGAGCTTGAAATGGTACAAAGGTAACAGGTGAACTGCCAGAGGTTAACAAAAGGCAAGGTTACCCAAAACGGAAAAAATAATGTACAGAATTATACAAAAGGCCCTTTTCAGGGAACAAAACCTGGGTTAAAAATTTAAAGCTGTTGTGCTACTAATTCCTACAGCTGATCCAACTTTTCTGGATTACTTACAACCCCTCTGTCTGCATAAAAGCAGTGTTGGAACACACTGTGGTACCATACCTTCAGTTGAACAGTAATGCAGAAAGTAGTGTGTTGCTACAAAAATGGTGAGAAAAGGCAAAAAAAAAGAAAAAGAAAAAGAAAATAGAAGAGAAGCAGATCATCATAACTCTTAGGTCTGTCCTACAGAGAAATTGCAAAGAAAGTAAAGGTGTCAGTGAGTACACTTTCCTTCACCATCAAAGGCACTCAGAAACAAACTGTGACAGGAAGAGGTCTGCAGACCCAAAGACACGACTGAGTCAGAGGACAAGTTTGTGTGTGATCGGCGGCTCACAGGACAACAGCGTCATCGCAGCTTAATAGAGGTCGCAGTAAGAAAGTCTCAGTTTCAACTGTGAAGAGAAGACTTTGAGCTGCAGGTTTGACAGGACGAGTTGCAGCAACAAAGCCATCGCTAAGATGTCAGAACAAGACAAAGAGGCTTGCCTGGCCCTGAAAAACCACCACTGGACTACAGAAGAAAGAAGGTATTATGGACTGATGATTCAAAATTTGACATCTTTGGTTCGTCACGCAGGATCTTTGACACAGTCGAGAAGGCGAAAGGATGGTTCCACAGTGTGTGGCATCAACTGTCAACCATGGAGGAGGAAGTGTGATGGTCTGGGTCTGTTTGATGGATTCAGGGTGAGAGGCACGCTGAACCAAAACGGCTACCACACCATTCTGCAGCTCCATTCAGTACCATCTGGTGTCTAGTTGGGCAGAGGTTCATCCTACAGCAAGATAATGACCCAAAACATCAGTCCAAGCTATTCCAGAACCACCTCAGGAAAAAAGAACAAGATGGTGAGCTTGAAAACATGGCATGTCCAGCACAGTCTCCAGACTTAAACCCCATCGAGCAGGTTTGGGACGAACTGGATAGAAGAGTGAAAGTAAAGCAGCCTACAAGGTCCACATTTATGGGAACTTCCGCAACAGATATGGGAGAATATTTGATTTCTATTGTAGTAAGAAGCCACGGATGTGTTCAGCTGTTATATCTGACAAAGTTGGCTACTCTGATGAGTCACTCTATTTGTTTAGTGCAGTGAGACATTAAACTGCATTATTTTCAATACAAAACTGGAAAAACTGACCAGTGGTATATGAATCAAAGAAAATCCAAAATAAATTGTGCAATTTCTGCAGTTCAAAGACATTATTAAAAGCACAAAATCACAATGGTATTAATGCCCAAGATGAATGTACGTAAAGTTTCGATACGCTGTATGTACACGTAACCTTCATGAGCAAAAAGCTTTATACTTTGTGGTTCATGCTTAGACACAGGCTCCTTCACATTCTTGCAAACGTTACACCATTAATGCAGGACACAAATCACTTTGTCTCTGCAAACATAACATTCAGACTAACACCACTTTGTTTGAAGCCTGCTGAGTTTATAGGAAGTGAAGTGGGATGCGGCTCCTTCAATCTTTCTATCACAAATAGAGGTAAGAAATTTGCTATAAAATAGCAATGCTGTGATTGCTTTCACATTGTTTAAGACAAAGCAAATGTTCTTGTAGGAAATTGGATGACAGTGTGATTGTAATAAGAACATGCTGCCTTGCAGTAACTGACAGGAAGCTTAGACAATGTGCTGGTTGGCCTTGATTTTTCTGCTGTGGTTTGCTTGGCTTGGTAAACATGATTGATTGGCACCATAAGTGAGCTTACCTAGTCTGTTATCTGGGACGTGCTGCAGTTGGATTTCATTGTTAGTTTTCAGACAACACAATTTCACACCTTTCTGCAGCAAAACAAGATCGTCTACAACCGCCATCATGTGTAAGGAGAAATTGCTTTTATAAACTGTCCTCAGAGAATTGCAGTTTTAAAAAAATTATTTATTTTTTACTTTCTTACAGTGAAGCTCTGGGCTCAGTGTGTGCAGCAAAAATGTTTCTTCACTTTCTGTTTGCTACTTGATTTTTATTTGAAAAGCTGTCCAGTGGAACAAACCAACCACTTTATTCATTTCTATTCCAGCAGCTCATCCCTTAGTGAACTGAAGTAATTATACCAGCATGAAGGGTAAACATGTGCAATAATCTGCATGATTATGAAATTTGTAGTGGAAAGTTTTGAACATTTGCTGTCTATGACGTATGGATAACAGATTACATGTCTGTACCTCCAGTGCTAGCTCCCAACCTGACCCACCTGAAAAAGTTACTTTTAAAAAAAGTACCAAGAAAAAAAGAAAAAAAAACCCTTGATACTCATGAGTGCAGACCTGTGCCATGTTAAGTTCTCATCAACTCACTATCTTCTCCACTGCTGCTGTGCTGTATCTGCTTTCCACCTTAATTATAACTTTCCATTTGTAACACAGATACTAAAGTAGCTCATGTTCTTTGAACAGCTCCCTAAGTGGGGCCCATTTACATAGTTTTCCAACTGAGATGTCAATGCAAAGTGTTTATTGGTTATAGGGAGCATATTACAGTTCTAATGACCCAGAGCACAGTGACATGTAGATAGTGGCAGTTTTGACTGAAAAATGTTTCCAGGATTTGGAAATCAAGCAAGACCTGTACCAATATTTATTGATAAACTGATTATTATTCTGTACATTTAATGTTTCTCTACATGGTTTCATGAAAAGTATGTTGGTCCTCTAAATGACAAAGAAATGGCACACATGATGCTCTCATTGGCCGAGGTAAAATGCCCAAAATAACTTTATGTTTACCTAACAACGTCTGTTTGTAGCCCTGGAAATTATGATTCTTATGTCTCAGAATCACAGCAGAAGTCATATACTGATGTTGTAGTGTCTTTTCCTGCAAGTAGGTGGCGCACAACCGTACCAAGCAAGAACATCCTTTCTCATAACAGTTGTTTCTTTTAATCATTGTGCTCTTTGTTCTAAAACCTTAGCCTGTGTTTCAGAACAAAATTTCATTATACTAAAGAAAATGTATATTAAATATATATTTTTAAAACTGTGCAGAGGGGAGACTCATTTATCTGTCATTTATTGTTAAGGCCAGTGTCAGCTGAATAATTTATCGTGAAATTAAATTCATGCACATTCAAG
The DNA here is from genome assembly GCF_057382095.1 of Aulonocara sp. 'chitande type north' Nkhata Bay. Lineage (NCBI taxonomy): Eukaryota > Metazoa > Chordata > Actinopteri > Cichliformes > Cichlidae > Aulonocara > Aulonocara sp. 'chitande type north' Nkhata Bay. The sequence continues at coordinate 39,430,729 of NC_141344.1, forward strand.
CAGGTGATTACCTTTCATAGTTATTTTTGTAGATTTTAGGTATGTTGGAACAGACAAAGGTCCCCACTTCAGAAATGCTTTTATGTGCCATTCCCATGAGCAATGACAGGTTAGAAATGCTGGAATTAGTTTGTTTTCTGCATAGTAAATTTAAAGGATTCATCATTCATCAACATAACTGCCTATTTTTGCTGCCATTTCACTGATCAAATAATCAGCATATCATTTCAGAGCTATGCAGTACAGTGTTAATGCAGTAAAATAATTCAGTATTTGTAGATTTCAAATGTATTTACTCCTTCAAACAACATTTCAGCCCCAAATCAAACTGAAATTTTTGCTCTGTCATGTAGTGCTGATTATCCATCCAGCCTACCTACAAATTAAACACACAAATTCCAGTGCTGGTATCCTTTGGCTGTCAGATTAGAATTAAATATGAACTGAACCTTTTTTAGCTTATACACTTTTTTAACAACCCTCTAAAAGGTAGCTTATTAATATACTATATTTATGGCTTGAAAAGAGAAACCCATGGGCCACTTTAGTTACCAAGTTACACCACCTGACTGACTCCATGATTACAGCTGCACAAACTATGTTTGAAAATCTTTTTTTAAATTACTGAATTACTGTCCTGTGGTCTGGTTTTATTTTCTGATCAAAGTAAATAAATATAATTCTCATTGAATTTATTCGCCTTACACACACAACACAGACATCACATGGGGATACAGGTCGGAGATCGGTAGCGTTACAGAAAAAAAAACCTGAAATATACACTACAATGGGAAAGTACAAGAGGAAAAAAAGAGACCTCTGCTCATGCTGGGCTCCTGGGAGGACAGCATGAGAACAGGAAACAAAAAAAACTCCTCTGCACAAAAAAGCACATAAATGTCCACAGCACAACATTATGGAACACGTGACAAGCCACAGGGTCGGGTGGGGGGTGAGGAGTAATCCGAAGCAAACACAGCAGCCATCCTGCCCAGCGCTACCATTCCAGCGCGGGCTCAAACCCGCTGTGTTCCCAGGAGGGAACAAGCATCGAAGGCGTTTGGAAAGGGAGGGGGGATGAGTGTGTGCATATCAGTGTATATGTGTGTGTGTGCGTGTCCAGAGTTCAGCTGAGACAGTGTCCTTCGCCCTGCTAGGCTAAGTCAACAGTCTTTCAGCCAACCCAGGTGGCCGCGAGCTTCGCCATACTTGCGTTCTGTGATGTTGTCATTTCTTGTGCTCAAAGAGCCGATTCTGAGAACTCACGGCAGTGTGCCTCCCCGAGATGTCATCCAATTTGCGCTCAGAGATGTTATTCCGAGCGAGCCCTTCCGAGATGTATCCAGTCTGCACTCAGAGATCTTATTCGAGTATTCACGACAGCCGTCAGCCTTTCCAAGATCGTATCCTTGCTGCACTCAATGAGCCCATTTTGAGAAACTCACGCCTCTCCCATCGTTCCAATCCCAGCGGGCAGCCTTGTGGGGGTTTGAACAGCCGGTTCTGCTTTCTTAATTCTTCGATAAGTCAGGGCCAAGCCAGCTCCAATCAGCAAGAACCCTGTTACCATGGTTCCAAATGGGTAGATATCTTCAGCACTCAGGCTCACCCGAGCCCAAACTTCTCGATGAGAAAGGGGTGTCAATTGCATTTAGGGACCAGTTGATCAAATCCATAATTCCTCTTTTAGGTTTTAGAGAACAGACTGTGAGAGAGTGTTCCAGGGAAAAGTAATACAAAAAACACGAGACTAGACAAGGACATAAGAGGCTAAGCAGGGAAGCTGAGGGAGAGGAGGAGAGGAGATAAGTGCGACCGCCTTCGTCAAGAGCAAGAGCAAAGAGAGAGATCCTCTGATGATCAATCAAACTCACAAATTTAGATTCTGTTTGTGTCGACGCATTTTTGTACATCTGCACTGAAGAAGGTGGTGCGCATATGTGTTTTAAATGCTGTAGGTGGTGTACCATTCCCTCAATTGCTTTTTGTCAGCCTAAACAACAACCAATCTATTCAGCTATATCAGAAATTTGGACATCTTTTTTTTTTTATTGGAGGTCTTTGAGAGCTTTTCATCAACTGCAGTCCAAAATGGGAAGTTACTGAAAATTTCTTTGGCAAAACTGGTCACAATCAGACAGATCCTGTGGAAAAACCACAATCCTGAAATGAGTTTCTATATATTTCATCAGGTGTTAATATACCTGGGTGTCCCGGTCAGGGCAAATGTATGAGAAACACTGAAATGCCCAATAAGGTTGTCTCCAGCACAGAAGGGAAAAAGAAAGAGAGGAAAAAGGGGTCAAATCAGTTAAAACGCTGTTACTTTCTCTCCCTGTTTCACATCACGTCTTTGTGGACATGACAGTTTGCTTTAAATGACTTCATTACTATCTGTTCTCGAGATCTCTGTAGGTCTTGTGGTATTTGTACAGGGAGTGCAGAATTATTAGGCAAATGAGTATTTTGTCCACATCATCCTCTTCATGCATGTTGTCTTACTCCAAGCTGTATAGGCTCAAAAGCCTACTACCAATTAAGCATATTAGGTGATGTGCATCTCTGTGATGAGAAGGGGTGTGGTCTAATGACATCAACACCCTATATCAGGTGTGCATAATTATTAGGCAACGTCCTTTCCTTTGGCAAAATGGGTCAAAAGAAGGACTTGACAGGCTCAGAAAAGTCAAAAATAGTGAGATATCTTGCAGAGGGATGCAGCAGTCTCAAAATTGCAAAGCTTCTGAAGCGTGATCATCGAACAATCAAGCGTTTCATTCAAAATAGTCAACAGGGTCGCAAGAAGCGTGTGGAAAAACCAAGGCGCAAAATAACTGCCCATGAACTGAGAAAAGTCAAGCGTGCAGCTGCCAAGATGCCACTTGCCACCAGTTTGGCCATATTTCAGAGCTGCAACATCACTGGAGTGCCCAAAAGCACAAGGTGTGCAATACTCAGGGACATGGCCAAGGTAAGAAAGGCTGAAAGACGACCACCACTGAACAAGACACACAAGCTGAAACGTCAAGACTGGGCCAAGAAACATCTCAAGACTGGTTTTTCTAAGGTTTTATGGACTGATGAAATGAGAGTGAGTCTTGATGGGCCAGATGGATGGGCCCATGGCTGGATTGGTAAAGGGCAGAGAGCTCCAGTCCGACTCAGACGCCAGCAAGGTGGAGGTGGAGTACTGGTTTGGGCTGGTATCATCAAAGATGAGCTTGTGGGGCCTTTTCGGGTTGAGGATGGAGTCAAGCTCAACTCCCAGTCCTACTGCCAGTTTCTGGAAGACACCTTCTTCAAGCAGTGGTACAGGAAGAAGTCTGCATCCTTCAAGAAAAACATGATTTTCATGCAGGACAATGCTCCATCACACGCGTCCAAGTACTCCACAGCGTGGCTGGCAAGAAAGGGTATAAAAGAAGAAAAACTAATGACATGGCCACCTTGTTCACCTGATCTGAACCCCATTGAGAACTCATCAAATGTGAGATTTACAAGGAGGGAAAACAGTACACCTCTCTGAACAGTGTCTGGGAGGCTGTGGTTGCTGCTGCACGCAATGTTGATGGTGAACAGATCAAAACACTGACAGAATCCATGGATGGCAGGCTTTTGAGTGTCCTTGCAAAGAAAGGTGGCTATATTGGTCGCTGATTTGTTTTTGTTTTGTTTTTGAATGTCAGAAATGTATATTTGTGAATGTGGAGATGTTATATTGGTTTCACTGGTAAAAATAAATCATTGAAATGGGTATATATTTGTTTTTTGTTAAGTTGCCTAATAATTCTGCACAGTAATAGTCACCTGCACACACAGATATCCCCCTAAAACAGCTAAAACTAAAAACAAACTAAAAACTACTTCCAAAAACATTCAGCTTTGATATTAATGAGTTTTTTGGGTTCATTGAGAACATGGTTGTTGTTCAATAATAAAATTATTCCTCAAAAATACAACTTGCCTAATAATTCTGCACTCCCTGTATGTGAAACTCCATCTGTCATTTTATAAGCATTTACTGGGGTTTGAGCCTCTTGAGTTACACACTTGATGTAAAGCCATCAGTGCATATGTTAGTATGATGCATGCACTGCACACACATTTGTAGAAACCTGCAGAAACACAATGTGAAAGAGCATGTGTGACGAGAACACACCAAGACTTTAGTCAATGAATGGTCGCACGCCTGCTTCTTGAGGAAATAAATGTTCAGTCACTTGCCAAGAAAGGAAGACTATGAGAAGGAGAGCAGGTGGAGAGAGTGACAGAGCAGATGAAACAGAGAAAGAGGGGAGGCTGGCCTATTAGGCTCCATTTAGACTCTTCTCAATTTGGAGGAACTCCACTGTGTGTTGGCCTCTTTACACTGTCTCATCAACAGAGAAGAGAGGGAGAGCTGAGTGAAGGGATGGCAGCGTTCGTGTCGATGAGTCAGGGAAGCACGGAGGGAGACTTCAGCGAGGCAGAGACCCATCTGGGTGGAGTTGTGTCAGTGTGCTTACTATAATGATTAGTAACAAAATGAAAGCAAGACTGATTCTGCAAGAATGGACTGTTGTGGCAAAAAGTGACAGTTGAAATTCACATGTCACCCACACCTGCTTTCTCTCTTAACAACTGCATTGTGTCCATCTTGTATATTTTCCTTTAAGATTTGGATATTTTTTAGAAATTGTTAAAATAATCTGGTGACACTACACATATACATACAATGTCCATACAAGAGAAGAAGAAGAAATAGAAGTGCACTGATCTCAGCTTTTACAGTTGTGTTAGTATTTCCAGTACTTTATATACTGTTATATATTAGGAAAATAATAAACAACGAGAGGACCAAAATAAATAAAATAAAAAATAACATAATACATTCATCACATTTTATTTATTTGTACTCGTCTCATTTCAGCTCAGTGTGAGTCTTTACTATATGCTTTTGTGATTAATGGTCGTTTCTGCTTGTATGTGTCGTGTATTATTGCACTTACGGTGTGATAATAACCCACGTCAAACCTAAACATGGAAAGTGATTATAACTAACTCCAGTTACAAACACACAAAGAGAAGGTTTGACGTCGTAAAATACCTGTTGGCACTATTCAGTGTGAGTTTGTTGACTCTTTGCTCTTAGCTTCCTCCATGTTCCCATGTAGGTGCCTAGCATAGATAGCTCAATTCAATTTTATTTATACAGCACCAAATCACAACAACAGTCACCTCAAGGTGCTTTATATTGTAAGGTAGACCCGACAATAATACAGACAGAGAAAAACCCAACAATCATATGACCCCCTATATGAGTAAGCACTTTGGCGACAGTGGGAAGAAAAAACTCCCTTTTAACAGGAAGAAACCTCCGACAAAACCAGGCTCAGGGAGGGGCGGGGCCATCTGCTGTGATTGGTTGGGGTGAGAGAAGGAAGACAGGATAAAGACATGCTGTGGAAGAGAGACAGAGGTTAATAACAGATATGATTCAATGCAGAGAGGTCTGTTAACACATAGTGAGTGAGTAAAGGTGACTGGAAAGGAAAAACTCACCACATCATGGGAATCCCCGCCTACTGGTGATGACCAGAGGGGCCGATGGCGCGATATGGCAGCCTCGCTTCTGTCAGTCTACCCCAGGGCAGCTGTGGCTACAACTGTAGCTTGCCTCCACCAGTAAGCCCAAGTGGACAAAGCCAATCAGGTCGTCCAGAATAGTTTTCTAGTTTTGCTCTTCTTAGGGAAGAGCCATACGTTGGTAAGAGCATGGCAGGATAAACACTCTAATTTGATTATGCTGTAAAAGGCACTACTGAGTTTTCTTTCTGTTGTTGAAAGAAAGATGATGATGCACCATCATCTGATTCATTGTCATTTAGTGCAGTAACTATTTTTCCTTACTGGTTTCCTGAATAGTGTTTCAGATTCAGTTAGATAATTACAGTATAGTAAGTATAGTGTGTATTAAAGTATCTGGTGTTGTCAGCTGACTCTATTCATACTATTCACATATCTCACTGTTAAAATGTGCACTGGATATTTTATAATTGTCTTTTTAAACATTGGATATAAAATTTAACAATGAATCCATTGTTGCATTATTTCCATATTTTATATTGCATATTTTATTCCAGCACAGTTGTTTTGGAGCACCCACAATTTCATTGTCAAGTAAAATGACAATAAAGGGGTATTCTATTCTATTCTATTCTATTCTATTCTATTCTATTCTATTCTATTCTATTAAAAAGACAGAAAAAACATTCCTCTGAATTAGAACTAGATCTAATGTTACACCTTTGCCTTCTTTAGTATGGGTGGATCTGTGAGTATGGAAGTTAGCCCTTGCTTCTCCACCCACCCCTTGGCTCCTCTTCAGCTCAAGCATATCTGCTTATCCTCCACTTTGCACAAACATGTCAACCTACACAATGTCAAGCTGTAATATTTCAGGCAAAAATCTTCAGAAGAAAAAGTTGGAGGAGAAAAAAAGCAGTTCTGGGTCTGACTTACTGCCACCAATGCCAACCAAACTCTCACTGCAGCTGCAGTGAGGGATTGATTAGCCGGTAACAACGGGCCAAATGTGCCATACTCACAAAGCATCCAAACAGGACACCTCAAAGGCTGTGGTTTTAGACATTCTCCACATCCACAAAACAAGAGAAACCCACAATGTCCACAGCCTTGAAAAAGTCATCCACCCCAGGGGACCTGCCACCAAGGACTTGTTTAACACTACCAGTATTCCAAACCTGTGGGGGTTGGGTGCTTAGGGTTGTACTTCTACTTATTTTAAAAGCAGGACAAAGCAAGACTATTGCCTTCTTCCACAGCTGCCTCTGCTTCACCAGACCTGGAGCCTTTCTCTCATTCACTGTTGACATTGCTCTGCCTCTGTCCTTCTGAGCTCAGCTCCTCAGGACAGAAACCAGCTTGTCTGATTCAGCTGATCTGCTCCAATCTGCACAGCTAACAGTCTGCCTGGTTCTTCATGTGAGAAGGGCAGAGTCACACACTCTGCCTGCTTTGACACTATTTCATATCCCAACCATCCGTTTCAGCTCTACAGTAATTAGTCATTTATTCTTTATTACAACCTGCTATATTTTTATATGGTAAGACTAGTTTCTATGAGGTCAAAATGTCTACAGTGGTTTTAGCCTTAACTGTCTCCGTGACAGCTCTCTAAGTGGTGGGTGAGTCATCCTCCTCATCCCTAGACTCAGCTTGCTCTATGGAAGGTATGTCAGTGGGATACTCCTTCCACAACCGTACTGTGCCATTATTTGAAGTCAGCAGTACACCATCGCAATGTATACAGTGAGAGTAGGAAGCTGCTTCCTCTTTCCAAGCTATATGAATATTTCCTAGAGCCATTTTGAGGCTAACTGAAAGCATTGGTCCACAGCCTCACCAAACTCTACCCACAGCTGAGTTTGTGCCTCAGCTGATGGCAGAGCCAGAACCCACTTGGCTTGCTGGTTCCTGTCAGCTACCTCCAGAATCCCAGAAAGTGTGTGAAAGTGTTTCTATGAAGCACATAATACTGTACTTATGTTATTCCTTCTGGGTTTTAATCTGTGCACCAAACGTGTCCATCTTCTTGCCCATGAACTGTAACATAGAAAGGATGGTTTCTATTTCCTCCTTTCAGTTCTTTGTTTATTTCCAGCTTTGTCTCCTTTGTAGCGCCTAAGAGATGATAGGTTTCATTCCATTCAGAATTTCTGGTGTAGTCAGCGTCACCGGTTGGTCTTGTGTAAAAAACAAAATGAAGCTCTCTACTGTTTCTTGGCACAATGCCACAGTAACCTGTAGAACATATTTTTCAAACTTTCATGATACTGATTGATTTAATAATTCATTAGTGTCGGAAGTGATAAAATATTTGCAGCATTTATTTATTAATGTCCACTAGGTCACAGGCAAATCATTTAAGCTTAGGGGAGGGTTTACATGACATTAATTAGGTGAATGCTTTATTCGGTATTTTTGTCTTTTTCGTTTAAAGAAAAATGTAAGGAACTTCACTACGTTAAAACATATTGGCTTTAATAAAACTCAGCACTAACTGTGACAATAGACAGGTTGATGCTAAGAGGTTCAACATGTGTCCTTGCAAAACTTGGTAAATCTTGCACTGAGAACTTACATCTACAAGATGCAAAATAACAATGAGGTCTCCTAATATCAACAAAATAAAACCAGTATCAAGGTAGCATCCATATGAATGTCAAGACACTATAGCTCCCAGAAGAATATTACATTGTAATAAGAAAATCTGAGTTTTTCACAGCATGGGCTTAATGACTTTAATGCTGTAGCAAATCAGTGTTTGGTGCACGTCTTAGTAATTTCCATGATAACCCGAGACAGTTTCATCTAACAGTGTTGTCCTGATCACCAAAATATCTTGCCTTGTGAAACTGGCCTGAACCCTGGCACTATGCCTGGGAATGAAAATAGGAGTTAGAATGTATCAGTTCTGCACTGCTCACTCTGTGCTGCAGATTTGTCCAATAGGTGCATACAGTATATGATACCATGATGCTCAGTCAAGCTAACAGGAAACTCTGGTAAAATCTTCACATGACGAAACTCTAATGATGTATTAATAATTAATAATTCACTATCTGTGGATCGTATGAAAGCTCCATACTTTGTACTTCAGCATTCAACCAAGTGATGACTATTAAAATTAAAATTTCATGTCCTGCATGAAACTGCAAAAAGGAAATTGCACTGATGTCATTTCAAATTTTCTGCAGCTGTAAACCACAGAAAACCTTCTCCTCAAAGTCACTATTTATGAGCTTCTGGGGGAGCATCAGATAATTTAAAAGTAACTTTGAATTAAATACATAAAGAAATAATAAATAAATTAAATATCATACATCATTTTACAGTGCTTAGAATAGAAAGGCTGTGAAATAATTGATGTTCCTATGTATTTTGATATAGTGTTTTCAGCTCCCGCTCTGGACATAGTATGACAGATTTTGGGGGTCTGGAGGATATCGTGGGGAGGAGAGTGGCAGACGGAGAGTGTTCAGCCCAGAGACCCTTTCTCTCCCTCAGCCAAATCCCTCTCTGTGCCTGAGTCATGTGGACTGTTTGCAGCCGGTCTTTCACTCTAATATATTAGCAGGCTTTGACATTTAAGCACATGAAAGCCTAAATATGCTGTGCTGATTTTACTGCAGGACTGCCTTTGGATGCAACTTGACATCCTCTCATGGAGACAACGAGTTATTTGATATCATATGAATACACATTACGTTACAGGGTTTATTGTGTGGTTCATTCTGACAGCAGGAGATGCTCTGGAAATTACGGCTGTTATGCTGAAATCAAGGGTACAAATCACCATTTGGACATCACATCACCAGATGATATTTAACTCTGTAAGTAGAACCCAACCAGTGAGCAGCGTGCTCATTAATTTGAGCTGAAGCAGTTCAACATAGATATATGTCCAGACACAAACAGTTTGACTGGAACAGTGAACATATCAGAGAGGCTGGGAGGTAATGAGGCAGTGAACATTGCTCATTTTGCAGCATAGAAATAGGATCTACAATTCACATGGCATGGCTCAGCTAAGGCTGCTTCTCAGGCTCTGTGTCTTTTTAAAAAACCTCTAGAGCCTGCACATGGACACGTCCATGGCAGCAGTCCCATTTGTAAGTGGGCAGTGTGTCCAAAGGCACTGTCTGCAGACCCTGTTTGTCACAGCTCATGTATCACAAAGGGAACAGGAGACTCTTCCATATGTTGCTCATGCCTGTTTGGACTGCTGTGAAAACAATCAACCATCCTCTAACTCTGCAGTGCTCATGAATGCAACTCAGAATTCTGACGTAATTTGCAATTCACTATATTTTTTATGTGAAGATTTGGTGCTTTTATTTGTTCAAAATAATTTTAACACTTTTCTTCTTAGACTGTTTAACTAAAGCAAATTAGAACTGTCGTTGTTTATGAACTGATAAAAGATATTAAAGTCTTTGCTCACCTCTTGCTTTTTCTAGTATAACATATTGGAAAAAGACACACATTTGTGTACAAACTTACACTTTTAATTCGAGGGAGTTTACAAAATGTTCTGGTCTGGACATGTATACTGTAGCTGTCAGTGGAATTGTGCTAGCAGTATTTATTGATGATACGACTGCTGATTGAAGCAGTAGCATGAATTCTGACTTTTTGTTCAGAATAACCCATAGGCCACAGAGCTGACTGGACAGCGGTTCACAAAGCAAATAGATGGATAATAGACAATGACCCAAAGCATTCTGAAAAAGCAACTCAATAGTTACTCAAGGCAAAGAAATGGGATATTCTTCAATGATGAAGTCCTGACCTCAACCCAACAGAGCTTTTTTAGTTTTAAATGGTAAAACTGAATGCAGAAAGACTCGGTGGAGCAGAGCATCTCAAGACAGGGAGCATAGCGTTTGATGACATCCATGGGTTCTAAACTTTATGTCAGTTAATGCAAATCGAGTGTTCAAAATAATCCTTCTATTTAAAGTTATTTAGTTGATTGAAGACACCTTCACTGTAACACCAAAAGTGATGTGATGTAGCTCTACCACACAGTTTTGCGGTACAGTATCACTTCTGGTTCCAACACACAGTGGTGCCTTTGTGCATATCCAATATAATTAAAAACTTACAGATAACTTCATTAGCTCTCCCTTGGCATTTTGTCCCGAGCAGCCAGGGAAACATGTCTGGGTGTTGGTAAGAAAGAAGCATAGTCTTAAGCAGAAGCCCCCAGTACGCCACATGTGTCTAACTGTTTTTCTAAACTCGGCGACACATCTACCGGGGATCAAACTCTGGTTATTGTTGTCTCTGGTCTGAGACGTGTGACGCTAGAGACACTAGTCTTTTCAATTGTCTTTTTCTCTGATTAGTTCCAGCTGTGTTCCCTCCTGTTTCCCATCCTCTGGTTTTCCTCTGTGTATGTATTGTGTGAGTTTCCCTTGGTCTGATCGTCTTTTCTCCTCCTTTCAGGTTTCCATTCTCAGGTTTCTTGTTTCCGATTCCATGTTTCAGGTTTTCATTTTTAGTGTACCTTGTGTTTAGTATTCCTTTTTCTCAGTTTAATTTTGTTAGTTAATCTTGGTCTTCCTTCACCTTTTGCTTGTATTTCCATGCAGCCAAAAGATAAATGGCTCACCTTTGTTTACTTCAGTACGGTCTCCATTGTCTGCATCTGGGTCCACACAGTCTGCCGCTGCAGATGTGACAAATTTGACATTTTAGTATACTGAAGATGTGTATACACTATATCTCATGAGCTGCTTTTCTGGGACCTACTTATTTTATACGACTGTAAGAAAAAAAGAGAATTAAGTAAGTCTTTACATGCATCACCAGTATTATCTTATCCTTAGCACTGTGTTTTGGTTTTTGATTTGTTTTTTCAAAACTTGAATAGAAATGGAAATGGAGAATATTTTCATTAAAAAAAATACTTTTGGGCAAATGTTTTAATCAACATCATGATAGTTTTATAAGCTGCTTTTTGTGCTCAATTGTAACCAAACCTCAGCGAGAATGGTCAGTAGGTTTAGACAGGACAATAAACATCATGCTGGTAGATGTTAAAACAGCATTCTAATTTTCAAAGGCTTTGGCAATTATTTTGTTGTGGGAATTTGTTGATTTTTTGACATGCACTGATCATAGCAAGTGTAAGAGTACAAGACAGGTCTAGTGACCAAAGGGAGCTGAGAAAGATTCAAGCTTTGACTCTTGCTCTTCAAGGTGGTTTGGTTTTACCCCTGCAGTGTGATGCAAGCATGTCAGAGGGTTTAAATCTGCCCCAATGTGTGAATGTGTGTGCTCTGGGATGGATTGGCAGTCAATCCTGCAATTTCCCCCTGGATGCAATGTCTGATGGGATAAGCTCCAGGCCCTGAGATTCAGCTCGATCAAATTATGACCCACATCATACCTGAGTTGTATAACAATATATGAATACAATGAATGAAGTATATTTCTGTTACACATTTGTTTTGTCACATAGTGAACACTTTTTGCAGCTCTGATGACTCTGCCTCCTTTGTGAGCCCACTCTGCTCTAATCTTTCCAGCTTCCTGTAAACCCACTGGAGATTTGAACCTCATCCAACTCCAACAAACAGTTAAGATAAGATAAGATAAGATAAGATAACCTTTATTAGTCCCACACGTGGGAAATTTGTTTTGTCACAGCAGGAAGTGGACAGTGCAAAAGTTATGACGCAAAAATTAGAATACAATAAGAATAAATACAGTACACAGCTGTACAGAATAGAATAAAATAATATACTATATACAGTAGAATAAAATAGAATAAAAATATACAATAAGATAAAAATAGAATACGAATGCTATATACAGCTGAGTAAAAATACAACGATGCCAGAAAAGATTATTGCACTTAGTGTTATTGCACATGTGTGGATGTGTGTGTTTGTTCAGTTAAAGTCTTTGTTGTTGCCAGAAGAGTAGAAATCTCTCCCAGATGGTTTAAAAAGTCAATCAACAAACTTGTTGAAGAAGTGAAACATCCAGAGACATCTAATCTCATTAAAGATGTGACCAGGATTAAATCAGGATTTTTGGAATTACAGCCCCCAAACACTCATTTCCAAATGTGTTTGATTTTAATGGAAGTCCATAATTTGAGAGACAGATTTTTTTAGTTTTGCCTCTGTACATGCGATTTTGAATCACATACTTAAATGTGGTTGAAGAGCAGGCTTTCAAGAGATGAGGAAGATCATCACTGGGCTGTAAAACAAAGCAAATCAATTAGGCAGATAACAAAATGATTAAGAATGGCCAAATCAATATTCAGGTACATTTGGAAAAGAAAAGATGTGCTTTTCAGCTCAGCAACATCAAAAGACCACAGATGACAGCTGAAGATCGCAGAATTATTTCCATGGTTAACCTCTGGGGGGTCCTAGAAAAATGCATACACTATTGGTCTTAGAGCCACAAATCAACCACGCCATAAAAAGTGCTATAAAAAGATTATATATTAATATTTTTTTCCACTTTAAATTAGCCAGTCTGTTATAACTACTTCTCCCTGAAATATTCATACAAAGTTTTAATTATAGTTTCGTTGTTTTAAGGGTTAGGGTTAGGGTTAGCACCAACATGTATTTCGATCCACTTTTATTTTTTTTTCGCAGGAGCATAAAAAGCCCCCCAGGCGGCCAGCTGCTGGCAAGCTCCCCACAAAGACTGAAGGTGGAACGATCACGATCCCTTTAACCGTAATTAATCTGCAGTGAAAAATAGCGTTTATAATGGGTTTCAATGGGGCACAAATCGACCACTAAGACCAATAGTGTAAGTTTGTCTGTAGCTTAGCCACTGAAGCTAATTTCCGGAAGTCATACTGGAATTTTAATAGTAAATGTGACCAAACTTTTTTTTGCAGATTTTCGCTATATTCCATTCAACACAGTGCGAATGGCGTGTATACGAACAATGAAAAATGGCACAAATCGACCCAAGACCACCCAGAGGTTAAGAAAACAAAACAAAAACGACTGTTTCATTTAAAATCCACTGTGGCACAGGGACATGACCACAGAAATGTGTGTTTATAAACAAAACGATAAACCTAAGTGTAGTTGAAATAGCGAGCATTAGCAATAGACAATGATTGATTAACAAAAATATTCAGGAATTAGAAAAAACCATCAAAACCCTAGAAGAAGCCTACGTGTCCCACCAAGATCAGGAAACATTGAACAAAATACGCAAAACAAAACTAGAATTAAATGAGATAATTGATTTAAAAAAAACCAAAACAGAATTCTTAGGACAAAGACTACGCTTACAAAATTACGAACATGGTAATAAATCCGGTCAATTTCTAGCAAACCAGCTAAAAACAAATAAAGAAAAAACAACTATATGTGCTGTTCAAGATTCATCTGGGAACACAGTATATGACCCGAAACAAATAAACAACATTTTCAGGGATTTCTATAAAAGATTGCATTCACCACAAATAAACCATCTAAAAAGGAAATTGATCAGTTTTTAGACAACATAACTCTTCCAAAATTATTAGACACTCAAGCAATGGCACTGGATTCACCACTGACACCAGGTGAACTCCAGGAAGCCCTGATAAGTATGCCCAATAATAAGGCTCCAGGTCCAGATGGCTTTCCTGCAGAATTCTACAAAGAATTCTGGTCAATTCTAGCACCAGTTTTTTACAGAACGTTGTTGGAAATCAAAGAAAAGGGCAAACTTCCATCAAATATGAATTCTGCAAACATTAATCTCCTGCTAAAACCAGGCAAAGACCCTGTATATCCCTCAAGCTATCGTCCAATATCCCTTATAAATGTAGACCTTAAAATAATCTGCAAAACTCTCTCAAAGAGATTAGAGAAAATAACCCCCCTCTTAATTCATCCTGACCAAACTGGTTTCATAAAAGGTAGGCACTCATCAACAAATACACAGATTACTTAATTTGGTAGACTACTCATGCAGTAAAAACATCGAAACTACAATATTTTCTTTACATGCAGAAAAAGTGTTTGACAGAGTTAACTGGAACCACTAGCAGCAGCAATTAGACAGAATTCAGTAATTAAGGGTATAAAATGCAAGAACGTGGAACGTAAAATCAGCCTTTATGCAGATGATGTGTTACTTTTTCTCCAACACTCACAAACCAATATCTCTGGGGTGATTGAATTGATAAACTCTTTTGCAAGAATATCAGATTACTCAATTAACTGGTCAAAATCTACAGTCCTCCCGATTAATTGCTCCTTCCATAATTCTTCTTCTATACTACTGCAATCGGGAAATATAAAATATTTAGGTATTAATGTTTCTCCCAAGCTTGCAGATCTGACTAAATTAAACCATATCCCACTTTTAAAGAAGGTAGAAGGTGATCTGGCTAGGTGGAAATGTCTACCCATATCACTCATGGGAAGGGTTGCCGCTATAAAAATGATGGTCTTACCAAAAATAAATTATTTATTCTCAATGATCCCAACTAAACCGCCACAAGATTGGTTCAGATCTCTAGATTCATGTATGTCCAAATTCCTTTGGAAAAATAAACCCCCACGTATAAGCTTAAAAACACTACAAAAGACCAAGGATAAAGGAGGATTAGAACTACTTAACTTTCAGCACTACTTCTTAGCCAACAGGCTTCAGTTTATCTCAGGATGGCTAAAACATACCCTCACAGGTGTACACACGGGTGATCACACCCACAAACTACACCCTTTTTGGCTCCTACCTCAAAGCACACTGTGCGCTGTCGATCTTACGTGCTGCACAACAATGTTTAATATTTAGCATTTACTGTTATATTCCCATAGATCATCGTGATGTTGTTTATTATGTTGCTCTTTTTTTTCTCCTGCTTGTTTTCTCTTTTTTCTTTCTCAACAGGTGATCCAGGTGATTGATATTTGTATTTTTTGTCTGCTTATTTTGTTTTTTTTTTGCCCCTTATCCCCGTTTCCTCTTCCCTGCTGTTTTTCTTTCCCTCTTTCTTTTCCCCAGTCAAGTCTGTCCCGTATTTATCAAGTGAAAATAAAATAAACAATAAAAGGTGAATCAAATAGACTAATATGGCAAGGCTGGGATGGTCCATTTGGTAAAGTAAATCCGTTGGGCATCTTTCTTTGCCTTTAGACAATAATTCTGATGGCAAAAAAGCCAAACGGGACAGGCAAAAATAAAAATAAAAATAAAAAAAATAGACAATGATTAAATAATAAGTTATGCAATTAGTTTTGAGCCGGAATTGTGATTCAACCTTAGATATTCAGTTGAGCAAGGATATGCTTTTAAAGGAGTGGGCTACAATATAATACACATGTTCATGATCTAATTCTGAGTCTCAGGGGAAGAGAAGTAGACATTTTGTATAAAAGTTTCATGCTGTGCTTTCTGCCTGTCCTAAGTAGCCTCAGCTAAATGGCACAACAGCGCTTCATATCTTAGAGCTTTATAATTCTGGATGGAAAAAAAAATGTCTGAACGCTGGTGTATTTTATTCAATACACATTTCATTGAACGTATACTTGAGACACCATACAGTACATGTAATACAGAATAATAAGAAAATAAACCATCAGAATCATTTAGATGTGATGAAAGTCTATAGTCTATGTATTTAGCTTTACTAAAACTGTAGACTTATTTCTAGTTGGCAGCTAGATTTCATCATGTTTAATGCCAACAAGGCAGCATTTGTTGGAGGCTGTTTCAGTCGTTAATTTTTCTGCATTTGGTGCTTTTGTGATTGTTTGGGTCAGCAGGATATGACTGAGTGACAATAAACCTTAGCATGTATGTTCATGGTAATTATGCATGTGCTTTGATTGCTGTCTGTAAGTGTTCTTCAGACTGAACAGAGGCTCTTTGGTCATCCATTTCTCATGTTTTGTGAATCCCATGTTTTCTCTTGCCTCTGCAGCAGTGTGACATAAATCTTCCACATGAACTCCAACTCTTTGGATGAAAGCCCAGCAAAAGTTATGCCACCACCAACACAGCCAAAATGTGAACAGTTGTTGCTATTTCAGCCATCATTTAGTGTGGTGCTGTAGGGACTCCTACTAATGTCAATTCATTGGGCTGTAAAGCAGCATTGAAGCAGGTGAATTAACATTAACGTTCAACAGGAAGGAAAGAGTATTTGGTGGATATTCAGGTCAAAACAATCCAAATCTGATTTAGGTTCACTTTCAGCTTCAATTTAAGCTTCAATTCAAGCTTTAATTAAGATTTCATTAACCGTTTAGGAACTACCACAGTAGAGTAGTCATTTTTAGAGGCACAAAACTATTTGGACAATAGACTGATGAGTGTTTTCCAGATGAAGTACGATTAACAATCTTAAATTCTGGAAAATGTGGTACAGTATTATGAATCTATATTGTATCCAATAGTACTTTCATTGTATCCATATTTTAGGTAGTTTCAGCCACACTTTCTGGAATTATTTCTTTTTTTGTTGCAGCTGTTTTTTCATAACAGCGTAGTAGAGTGGGGTGTAGTTTTGTAATCAAAAGTGATGTCAGCATATACCTTCTAAAGGCCTTTTGAGCTTTCATGTTGACAGGAAGACATAGAACCACAGAGAGAACTGTCATCACAAGATGGATCTCAGCACCTCTGCTGTCAATATGTGTCAAGCTGAGATGAATAGCATAGTCCACTTCAGTTTCATGCGTCCTCTGTACCTGCTGTAACTGCATGCTTGCAGTTATCTGGCACGTATTGGGCCTTTTTATGTTTACACTGAAGAAGCATGCTGTCCCAAAGCAGAGCGGGACACATTTGGGCTCTCTTCGAGTTCCTCCTTATAAACCTCCTGTTCATCTCTGTTGTTTTTCCTGCTTTTAATGATTAAAAGGACATTGAAGTTATTTTCAAAAGTGGAGCATTTTTCACAGTGAGCTATTTATTTTATTTTCTATTGATGTTGTGTTGAACAGTATTTTAAAGTCTTTGAAAGTCTTTTAATAACTCAGACTTACAAATTAGTCAGCACAATAATTTAACATCACTGTCACACGGTCGTTACATGTGATTGTGCAAAAAGCAGTGCAGTGGTTTAGTATGTTGCAGTTATGTTTGCTCCACAGTATTTCACAGAATCACTTGATAGAGAAATGCTGAGACATCAGGTGTTACCTGTATCCACTTTTACTTTCATGCTTTCCAACTTTCCAATCCAACAAACAAGCAGCTCAGTTTGCTGGTTCTGATAAAAAGGTGTCAGAAACAAAATGTGGCTCTTGATAATTTGACAGGAAGTGTGAAATACAAATAATGTAAAACTCTGATAAATATGTAAGTTTTCAAACCAGATATTGGGTCTATACCTGATGTGTTGTGTTTTTTGTTTTTGGAAAACGTCTTGCAAAACACATTGAAGTATACTAATTTTGTGTCATTCAAACTTTGCATGCAAATACTCTGGGCCTACTAAGCACTTGGTCGTTTGCAGAATTTGGTGAAGTTTAGAGTAATGCACTTCATATTGGAGTGGCACGGAACAGACATGGTAAGTGGTCAGTGGCGAACATGTTGATTAGATTCATTCAATTCTACTTTCTATACAGACTTCATATTGTCTTGGGATTGGACAATCAACCTTACTGCTTGTGGAAAAAATCTGCTTAGTGCTTGATGAATTCAGTTGGCTAAAAACCACAATAAGTAATAATGAATATCATAGTAGCAGGACGGGTCAGGTGATCACAGTCTGATTATTTTCTGCATGCTGTACTGCTACACCCGATACTAGGGTTCCCGCACCTGCCAAATCCCACTTTAACTCCTGGGTATGAACACCTTTATTCTCCATCATTGCATGAACTTCTTGATGAAGAATATTTTAAAGCTCTTCTTTGGATGTTGGCTTCCTTTGGTCGTGTTCTCTCTCAAGATAATCCCACACTGATTCTAGGGAGGCTCAACAATGACTGGTAGGTTTCCATTGTGGTTTTTTTTTTCAATTTATATTAGGGCTGCCACGATTAGTCGACTAGTCACGATTATGTCGACTATTAAAATCGTCGACGACTAATTTAATAGTCGACGCATCGTTTGAAGCTTTGTAAGATCCCAAAAGACGCAGGAATAAGTAGCAGGATTTAAGAGTGTAATAACGGACTGAAACAGAAGATGGCAGCACTGCATGTACAAGGATGCCAGCTGCCGTTAAACCCCGAAGAAGAAGAAGCTGTGTCCCAGAATTCATAGCGCGGCCCAGCGCAGTTTCCAACAATGGCGGCAGCTAGTTAGTTTTAACTTTACTCTTATTATTCTTTCTGGGTCACAAAATAAACGTTTAACATATTTTCAGGCGAGAATGTAGCTGTGTAAACCTCAAATATCTGCTCAGTTTATCAAGACACCACATATTTTCAAAAGCGCTCCGACGTTTTCGGAGACGTCTGTTACCCACTAGCTCGTTAGCTAGACGGGGGCAAGGCTAACTAGAGCCGTGAGAACACCGGACTCCCGGCAAATCGTTTTCAAACCCACCGCCGTCTTTCGCTAGTCAGGTTAAACATATATATAAGTCACTTAGATAACTTAAAAATGTTATTGTTTGGCTTTCTTTAGTATTTTATTTGTTCCTGAGTAAATCGGTTTGGCTGAGATTAAAGTTATAGTTTTTGCACAGCTAAAACTGTCAAGCAGACAGCTGATTATCAGAAGTGTGAGACGCTGGAGAATATACTCCGGTGTCCTGTTATATTTTAGAAAGCAAGGAGTTTATTAAACTTCACCGAAACAATCTGCAAATTTCATTAAAAATTAATAAACTACCATCTTGTCTTTATTTTTAGTTAGCACAAACACTTCAAGCTGTAAGCTAATGATAGTTATATAAGACCAGATGCTGCTGGTGCAATAAGCTGTACGTCCAATGGATGATGATCTGATTAGTCGACTAATCGCAAAAATAATCGGTGACTAGTCGACTATCAAAATAATCGTTTGTGGCAGCCCTAATTTATATCAAAGTGCGCATGCGCCAACCAGCGTGCAGCCTGTTACAGTCGCTCCTGCTTTTCTCTTAGTTTAGCTCTTTTTTCTTACGTATTCTTTTTTTTTTCTGACTTGTATTTTCCTCCGTTTTCTATCTCTTACTCAATCATGTGGATTGAGAGAGTTTTTGTTCTTCTGGTGGCCGTGGAACTGTTACTTTTATCATGGAACGGGACCGCGGCACATCTCCTACACGCACGGACTGTTTACTCCAGAGATCAGCTGATCGCCCTGATACCGGCCGGCTCGCTGGCCAGGCCCGCAGAAGTGCCCGCAGAAGTACCAGCTGAAATTTGGAGGAAAACACATCGGGGATGCAGAGGTCAAGGACAGAAGAGAAGAAAAAAGGTGACGGTGAGACAGCGGAGGCTCGAAGCGAGGAGGAGGTTTAAACCGTGTCTGCCGTCTATCGTGATGGGAAATGTGCGATCGTTGGCAAGTAAAATCGACGAGCTCTCAGCACTGGTACGGAGTCAGAGGGAATACCGAGAGTGTAGCCTGATGTGTTTCACCGAATCATGGCTGCACCAGGTCATTCCCGATGAGAATGCTTCCGTGGAAGGCTTCCACACTGTTCGGGCGGACAGGGACAGCATCGCTAGCGGTAAGCGTAAAGGAGGTGGGCTTGCTGTTTTAGTTAACAACCGGTGGTGTAACCCTGCCAACATAACAATCAAAGAAAGGATTTGTTGCCCGGACACTGAACTGTGTGCTGTTGGACTCAGGCCGTATTATTTACCCAGGGAATTCTCTCACGTCATCTTGGTGGCTGTTTATGTTCCCCCCTCTGCTAACCCCACAGCTGCATGTGACACTATCCACTCTGCCATAGCTCGGCTACAGACTCAGCACCCGAGTGCCTTTATTGTGATCTCGGGTGACTTCAACCATGTATCACTGGACAATACACTACCAACATTCAAACAATATGTGGACTGTCCCACCAGGGGAGAGAAAACTTTAGACTTACTGTATGCTAACGTCAAGGATGCATACAGCTCCTCCTCCCTCCCCCCACTTGGTAGGTCAGATCATAACCTGATTCACCTCACCCCCCGCTATGTGCCAATTGTGAGGAGGGAACCTGTGACCACCAGGACTGTTAGGAGGTGGTCAGAGGAGGCAATAGCGGAACTACAGGGCTGTTTCGAGGTGACCGACTGGGAAACACTCTGTGAGCCTCACGCCGAGGACATCAATGGGCTTACTGAGTGTATCACAGACTACATAACTTTCTGCACCGACTCCATTGTTCCAGCTCAGACTGTTCATTGTTACCCAAATAACAAGCCGTGGGTGACTAAGGACATCAAAGCCCTCCTCAACAACAAGAAGAGGGCTTTCAGAGGGGGCAACAAAGAGGAGGTGAGGAAGGTCCAGGTGTTACTAAAGGACAAGATCAGAGAGGCTAAGGACAATTACAGGAGGAAGCTGGAGTGGAAACTCCAGCAGAACAGCATGAGAGAGGTGTGGAGGGGCATGAAGACCATCACTGGATTCAGGCCAACCAACAGCAGGGGAGCTGAGGGAGGTGAGAATAGAGCCGACGAGTTGAATCTGTTTTTCAATAGATTCGACACCACAGTGTCTGCTCCCACCCCCACAACCTCACCTGCAGTCAGCCTGGAATCCAGAGCCACACCACTGTGCCAGCCTCTCTCTTCACATGTTGCCTCCTGTGAGATTCCTGACACCCCTCCCCCACCCATCACCTTCACTCAATACCAGGTTGAGATGCAAATGAGGAGACTTCACTCAGGCAGGTCTGCTGGACCAGACGGAGTGAGTCCCCTTGTCCTCAAGGCCTGTGCCCCCCAGCTGTGTGGAGTCTTTCATAAACTGTTTATGCTGAGTCTGAGTCTGCAGAGGGTCCCGGTGATGTGGAAGACATCATGCCTCGTCCCTGTACCAAAGACGCCTCGTCCCAGTGGCCCCCAGGATTACAGGCCCGTGGCACTGACCTCCCACATCATGAAGACCCTGGAAAGGCTCATCCTGGACCAGCTGCGACCCATAGTAAGACCACATCTGGATCCCCTTCAGTTCGCTTATCAGCCTCGTCTCGGAACAGAGGACGCCATCATCTACCTGCTCAATCGTGTCTACACCCATCTGGACCAGCCGGCGAGCACTGTGAGGGTCATGTTTTTTGACTTTTCCAGTGCTTTCAACACCATCAGGCCGACCCTCCTGGGTGATAAGTTAGCAGCGATGCAGGTGGATGCTTCTCTGGTGTCCTGGATTGTTGATTACCTGACAGGAAGACCACAATATGTACGTCTCCCACAGTGTGTGTCTGACAAGGTGATTAGCAACACAGGGGCACCACAGGGGACTGTCCTCTCCCCCTTCCTCTTCACCCTCTACACCACAGACTTCAGCCACTGCACAGAGACCTGCCATCTTCAGAAGTTTTCTGATGACTCTGCGGTGGTTGGATGCATCAGCAGGGATGATGAGACAGAGTACCGGGCTGTGGTCGACTCCTTTGTCACGTGGTGTGAGCAGAATCATCTGCAGCTCAACGTGGCAAAGACCAAGGAACTGATCGTGGACTTCAGGAAGACCAGGAAACACTTGACCCCTGTTTCAATCCAGGGGGTCAGTGTTGACATTGTGGAGGACTATAAATACCTTGGAGTACACATTGACAATAAACTGGACTGGGCTAAAAACACCACAGCACTTTACAGGAAGGGCCAGAGTCGTCTCTATTTTTTGAGGCGACTGAGGTCCTTCAACATCTGCCAGAAAATGCTGAGGATTTTCTATGAGTCTGTGGTGGCCAGTGCGATCCTCTATGCTGTTGCATGCTGGGGGAGCAGGCTGAGGGTCGCAGATGCCAACAGACTTAATAAACTGATCCGTAAGGCCAGCAATGTTGTGGGGATGGAGCTGGACTCCCTCAAGGTGGTGTCGGAGAGGTGGATGCTGTCCAAGATAAAGACAATGTTGGATAACACCTCCCACCCACTCCATGACATGTTGGTCAGTCACAGGAGCTCGTTCAGTGAGAGACTGAGATTACCGAAAAGCACCACTGAACGACACAGGAAATCATTCCTGCCTGTGGCCATCTCCCTGTACAACGCATCCACTTAACACACTGTTTGCTGCTACAACTACACATGTTTCTTTTCCAAATATTTATTTATAAGTGACTTATGTATGTATGTATGTATATATATGTATATATTGTACTATTCTTAGTTAGCGTATTGTCTGTCTTGTCTTAATGTTGGTTTAAAATGGAGCACTGTAACAAAAAATAATTTCCCCCAGGGATCAATAAAGTATTCTGATTCTGATTCTGATTCTGATATCAGACATACCTTGACTAACCGGCAGTTGGTTGGGGTAATTGTAATGCTAGAAATGAAGCTCATCAGTCTTGCAGCCATATTAGTTGCTGCCCCGCAAACAGCCCTATGTGACCCTTGCTAACAGTTGATAATGTTTAATAATATTTTGAAGTGAAGAAAACAGTATATCAAAGGCTCGTCATGGCTATGTCAGTCTATCAAGTGAACATGACTGGATGAATGTAATTTCATCAAAGATGAATTTCATATAAAGAAGAAAGACATTTTGAAATATATCTCAGATTACCATATGATTTCTAGAGCAGATAACCTGTGACATATCTAAAGGTTTAGCTTATCTGGTCTTTAAGTGATGACGTGATGAACCAAAACTACTCTGCGTTTAATAAAGCTGTTGTGTTTTTAACATGTTTTAATGCTTTGTATCTTGTTCTATTTAATCTCAAAAAGCCCCTTAAAACAGTCAGTGATCGCTGTTGGTGTCTCTCGGTTTTTATTACCACTGTTCATTTTAAAGCTCAATTTTTAAACCCTTGCGATGTAACTACAGCCCAGCCCATGCAGCAGTATATTAATGACTAACCTCATATTGTGAATGGATTATCTCAGTTGGTCTGTGAAGGTTCTCAGTCATCCAGGTCATCGTAGTCAAAGGAGCTTGCAAAGAAAAGCGTCTGGACTTCTTTAAGTTACTTGAAGATGTTTCACCTCTCATCCGAGAAGCTTCTTCAACTGATTATCTCAGTTGTTCTCCTGGCTGAAGTTTGCTCCGTTTACAGCATCCTGCCATGCGATTACATTTGTCCCTAACCATCGGGAAACCTCATGTTAACTTTTACTGAGTGGAAAAAAGTTAGCGTTCACCCTCCAGCTTGACTGTGTTTATGTTATGCTAACATAGCTGTGTCGCTAGCGATCACGTAGCACATCCTTATATACCAGCTAGCCCAACTTCAGTAACCCTACAAATGTCACTGCTGTTTAGTTTTCTGTCTTCATTTATGTTGGAAGTGATAGCAGAGCTGTACGTTTGAATTTTTCTAGAAATCTCTCAGTCAGAACATGCTATATTATGTTTAGGTGGAAACTAGCAAGCTAACTTCCTGCTTCCTACAATTCTAACTCCATTAAATTTAATACATTTCATGGATGCCTGGATGTTAAACTTGATCGTTACACCTGGTAGAGCAGCAACGTTGATCATTTTATTAAAGATGAAAGAACTTAGACAGTTTGTAACTCTCAGTGATGCTGCAGTGTTCGTGCGACTCTGGGACCTGAAGAAATGGCTAATGACGTCAGACTTAAAGATCGGACTAATAACTTAAATAGCATATATAATTTAAGTTAATTTAAATAATTTTAGCTTCCTGTCTTATTTTCTTTGTGTGTGTCTTAAGGGTCAGCATATGCTGTATTATTCCATCTCCACAGTATATGGTCATAATTGATCCTGGATATCTGAATGATTTGTTTCCTATCATATTTTCTTTGTATGTATTTATTTATATTACGTTTTAATCTGTTACCATTTAGTAGGAGTTAGGTATAGTATTTAACATTTTCAGCTTTCTGTAAATGTTTCTGTTGAGCATTGGGTTAAAAAACGGAAGTGGCCCAATTCTTAACTCTAGACAGGTTATCAACAAGCTGCTATTAAGAGGCTAATGCATTTTTATTCTGCCCTATTTCCACTCACTTATGTTTATTCAACCAATCTCTGCTCCAGTGGAATATTCAGTTCAAATATTAAACTGTAGAAATCACTGCCCCATAAACTGCATGATCTGAATAATATCATGACATGAGTGAAGCACCCACACTTTCTAAATGGTGTGGGATATCCTAAAATTAGCTGTAAGCAAGAATTTCTTTTTTTTCCCCCTTTATGACCCTTGTCATTTTTTAATGCTAATGTTTAGCTATCATGTTTCAAACAGCAGCAGACTGAGCGGTGGACAGTACTGTTTTGCAGTGCTGTGGGAGGCTGAATGATATTACTGCAGAGATCATTTTAATGTAACACGCTAGTCAAAATGGTCTGTTAAAGAAGTGGGCAGGTGGTAAAAGCAGTGTGATTGAACAATCACTAAACATGTGAAGAGATGCAGTATACTGCTGAACAATGGCCAGAGGATTTTGATGTGGAGAGAACATAGCAGAAATTGGGCAAACAAGAGAGAAAAAAAAGCCTTGTTCTTTTGAGAGCTTCGACTCATTTGTTTGTTTGGCCCCAAATGGATATGCCTGCTGCACAGTTTTTGTATCTTTACTTTCCAGGCATTCAGCTGACACTCACATCCAAAGCAAATAAGAAAAAGGGAAAGAGCCAGAGCACTCATGGCCTGAGTGAGAGGTCATATTTTGTTGATAGACTGAAATGGTTAAAAGAAGAAAAAAAACAGTGATTGGATTGTAGTTTCCAAGTAGCACACATGATTTATTCACATAAAGAGATTATACATGGAGAACAAAATACTTTTGTAAGAAAATTGTCCAACGAGCACTGAGATGTTTACCAGCTGTCTTCAGTTCTCACTTCAAACGTGCAACACCATTTTGGTTTCCAGACGGTCATGCTGACTCACACACCTGATTGCTGAGGCTTCGTATTTGTTGGCAGTCACAATTTCCTGTCAGGATGTTTATTAGAGCAGTCAGATTGTCTTCGTCTTTGTTTGTATTGTACAGAGATGTCATAAGCATGGATAAGCTTGGCTCATAAAGGTTCGTAAAGCGACCCCTAGGAGCACTGAACCAGATTACACCACCTGTCTTGTCAGTTTTGGTTGCTGAAAACAACTCCTATATTCATACAATATGCACCACATGTATTATTTAAGAAAGAAGACTGCTATATTATAACATGTCTTTGCTCTTTGCAAATAGCTAATAATTCAGGCTCATCATACAAGGCTGAAAGGCAGCTTTCATCACTGCTGTAAACCTTGCAGCTTGCCCATCCATCCATTCGCTACCGCTTATCCTTTTCAGGGTCGCGGGGGGTGCTGGAGCTCCCAGCTGTCATAGGGCGAGAGGCAGGGTACACCATGGACAGGTCGCCAGTCTGTCGCAGGGCTAACACACAAGGACAGACAACCATTCATACTCACATTCACACCTAGTGGCAATTTGGATTATCCATTTAACCTATCCCCACAAACTGCATGTCTTTGGACGGTGGGAGGAAGCCGGAGTACCCGGAGGGAACCCACGCAGACACAGGGAGAACATGCAAACTCCACACAGAAAGACCCCGGCCTGATGGTGGAATTGAACTCAGGACCTTCTTGCTGTGCGGCAACAGTGCTAACCACCGTGCCACCGTGCTGCCCTTGCAGCTTGTTTCAAATGTAAATTGACAGATGTGTGGGACATGGTGCTAAAATTTGTGATCATGAAATTAAACAAGAAGTCAGCAATGGGCAATTTATTGTCTGAGCTGAGATTTCTTGTGGTGAACTGCATCTATACTCATAGATCCTCCAAGCATTCGCTGTGTTGTGTGAACGCCTCAGGTTCAAAACACGCAGGTGAAAACGGTTACAGTTACAGTTCTCCCATCCACTTTGGCAAAATGCAATAAACAACTAACCACAAAAATTATGCTCTTCAACAAAATATTACACTCTAGAATAAAACATTTTGTGCCAATGGGGGCACAAACCGAGCATTCGCTTTTGAGACCCCGAAGCTTTGGAATGATCTTCGTCTTCACGTTATGCAATCTACATCTTTAAATCATTAAATCCAGGTTAAAAAATCATTTTCATTCGCTGGCCTTTGACTCAGTGGGGAACTGACCCTGTTATTTTATTGTTATTTATTTATTGTATTTATTATTCTTATTATACCTCTTATATTTCTGTTGTACAATACTTTATTCAGCCATGTGTTGTTTTTAAAGTGCTATATAAATAAACTATGGTATGGTATATGCATATACTGTACTGACACCATCAGCGCAATTTTGTATATTGCCAAAACCTTTAGGGGTTCGGGTGAGAAACCAAAAAACACTGCACCGTGCATAGAAAGTAACCTAGATTGTGTAACTACAATGTTAAATAACAAAACTTACAGTCATTTATTTTTATGTCAGGAGAGGCACAGTGCAACAGCTGTTCATCTACTTTGTGTGTGCATCCCATATATCTCACAATATTTCAAAATAAAACAGGTATAGGAGTTCAATCAACAAACTTGATATTCTTTGTGTATTTAGACATGAATTATGATCAAAAACAACAAAAAAACAATAACATAACATAGTGATTCAGATTATAGAGCTAACCAGTTAGTATAAAAGCAACAAATATACTTTTTCTTACATGAAATGACACAAAACTTGTGTTAATAAATCGCTAACATCACAGTCTACCAGCTGTTTATTATGAATAATATGATTTTGTTTTCTGAGGTGTTTTGGGACCATTTTTCCACCACACTCCACAATGTGATTTAATTTGTTCCTTACATCCTCAGCTTGTTCATCACTTTGCAGTACAATAGTAATCATTGTCATCATGCACTTTAACTGTTAGCTTTTCATATTCATGTCAATATAAACTCTTCTGAAATGCTGACAGGCTGCAGAGTGAAGCTCACCGAGGAATCTCTGAAGATTAGAAAATCACAATGCTACTTCAGGCTGCCCCTGCAAGTCGCTTTCCAACCCACCTCCACCCTAGTTTTCACCCTAATTGTAGGGTATACTTCAAACCACAGAGCCCACAGGAGTGTGTACACACCCACACATTATTGATCCTGTAAGCAATTTTAAAGCTGTTATGCCAATTCTATAACTGGGATTGCTGTTAATGAATGTCTCTTCCTGTCTGCTGCCTCTGATCTCTTTCAGATTATTGTCAGCAAACTGCTCACCGCCTCAATCCAATAATTTGTCCACAGACCGTTAGGATGAACTATGTGGACACTCATACAGCACTCTTCTACTTCTCCACATGCATTATACTATTTACTTCTGTGCGTGTGCATCACAGCCCCTATGGAAATAGAAAGTTGGTTTGTCTCTTCTCGTACAATTTGGTTTGCAATTTCAACCTGGAGTGATTTGAGATCATTATCATATGCAGTGTAGTTGCATGCAGATCCAGTTTTTAAAGTATTTATATGTTCGTTTAGTACAAGGCGACTGTAACAGAATAGATTTTTGAGTTTACTCACAGAGATATAATTGTTGGTATACTGTTATATTGTTTCTCTCTTGCAAATTGAAAAAATAATCTAAAATAAAGTTGCTTTTGAGGATGTCCCACAGATAAAAGTGAAATCTTAATGAATACGGCCTGGATGCCGTATCTGCCTTCACAAGCCAAAACCAACAATGTATGGTGCAGAGGAGCTTGAATAGTTTCATGATTACAATTTTGTCAGTATGCCTGTCACTCACAGGCATCGTCATTTACAGCCATTTAAATCGACACAGAAGAAAAGAAGATAGTGACACTAATGATTTGCGTGTTTTCTGTATGAGATATGGAAGATTTGTGTTTTAAATGACATCATTGTTTGGGGATTCTTAGACACAGTGCCTGCTTTAGTGTTAAAAGCTCCACACTGTAGATCTGCCTTCATTCATTTGTGCAGTATTGCTAAATTTAGAAATATCTTGTCCCAAAGTGATGCTGACAAGCTAATTCATGCTTCATTGCTTTTAGTCGGGACTGTTGTAATTAATTATTATTATCAGATTGCTTTAAAAGCTCCCTGAAAAGCCTCCAGTTGATCCAGAATTCTGCAGTGAGAGTCCTAGAAAGCGAGACCATATTTCTCCTATATCGGTTTCTGTTCACTGCTTTAAACCCAGAATTAAAAATCCTTCTGAATAATCAGGGAATCTGAACCCTCCCTTAGCTATGCTAAAATAGGGCTGTTAGCGGGATGCACTGAGTGTTTCTTCTTCTTCTCTCACCTCTTTTTACTCTCTTTGTGTTCATACACCGCTACTGTATTTAATCACCAGTAATTATTAAATTCTGGCTCTCTATTACAGTTTGTGTTTTTCCGGTCTCTTTTTGTTTTCTTCTTCCTTCCCAGCGTTGCCAAGTGCTTTCTGATAGATGTTGTTGGAGGGTCTTCACCTTACATTTAACATTTCTAGGGTTTTTGTGAAGTGTTGATTGCAAAGTTAATTGGTTTATAGTTTCAAAATACATTTTTATTAGCATGAGCAAGTGCTACGTGAACATTTAAGCAATTACAAATCATTGTGTTTCTCCCATATAGTTTTTGAAAGCATCTTAGTAACTAAGCTTGCTAGCCTCAGCTGACAACTTAGCACGCTAATATTTAAAACGCTAACAATGCATAAAAATGGCCTGTATGACAGCCTTTATCTTCTGCAACACTCTGTGACCAGCAGATTTTACAAGATTTTTTGATCTTATGTTAACAAAGAGTTCAAACTCTGACACTGAAAACTAATTATGGTGTTATGTGTGAATTATTTCACTGTACTGCAGAACAACCTCAACACCCTGATTGCTCACTTATTGTTAAATAGATAAAATGAGAGATAGAAAATATTATTTCCTTTTTCTTTCCAACCTCTGGTGTGAACTTCAGTTGACTTCAAATTTCTTCTAAGCGTTGTCTCTGTCTTCAAGAGAGCATATCTTTCAAATCAACATGGATTCACAATATTGCTGATTTGCTTTTTTTAAAATTTGAATGAGTGAATCTGAATGAAAAGTAAAAATCAGAATTCATCCAAAGAAAGTATACACTTGAAAGCTGGAGGAAACGGTTTCAGAGTAACAACTTCCGTTTTACAATTTCTCAAGATTAGTGAATTCAAGGAAGACAGAAGCCAGAGAGCACTTCCATCACTGGCCACATGCTCTCAAGTTGGCACAGCAATTACTCACTGTGAAATGAAGAGTATGATTATTCCTTTGCTCCCCTACTCCTTTCACTTGCTTTATCCACAAATATGCACACAGGCATGCGAGAAAGGGTTTTCTCTCTAAAAGTACTGGACCATCTGTGTCCTTGCGCGCTCTGTTTTCCTTTGCTTTATGAGAAAAGAAAGAGAAGTTTTCTTTCAAAGAAGAATCAAAGCCATATGCTGGGGTTGCTTGTGAGCCGATGGCCTTAGATATTTTATACCATAGACTTAGTAATTTAGCAGAAGTTCCACTTATATGGGAGGCATCTCTTTATTGACCTTGGTAGATGCTACATACATTCTTCTTTGAACCACAGCAGGATTTCACTTCATTTAACTCCAAACAAGCACTGACTTTGAATGTCAGTCCCTCTATTATCTCAACTACCAACTTCTTTGCTGCTCAACCTGCTTTTATAAGACACCCCTCCTCATCGTTAAAAAAAAAAGCAGAGCATTTTTCTCACTATATTGCACTTTTTCTCCTTCCTCACTGCATTTGCTGCTCTCTCCTCAGGTCTCAGCAGGGACTCACTCCAATCCCGTCTGATTGTTGGGTCAGTAGGGAAGGAATCGTAGGGCATAATGCTACTGAGTGATGGTGGTGACATGTAGCGTGGAGGAAAGAGCACAAAAGCTGCCACTCTGCTTGAAGGAATAATGTTATTGTATGTGCAGTTACCGTTGGGCAGTGAGACAACTTTTAACTGAAGCAAATCACTGCTCATACTGGGTTTCTAAAATGATTATTAATCTATGTAATCCAAAGCGCAGAAACCAAAAGTTACTGTAACTTTAAATCTACTTTAACATTACAAAACAGTACTTTTAAAAACGTCAGAAATACAGTTTGTTCTGTTCTGCAGCTATGCACCTCTATTTGCAACAAACTTAGTTTTCTTGGTATTAACATTTTCAGAAATGTGAGCTAAAGTAGCCCATTTGTTGGATTGGCTCACCTGGTTCTTCTCTGATTTCCCATCCACACTCTTCCTGATGTTGCTGTTCACTGGCATTACAACATCTATTATAACTGCGGTCTTCTATGTCCTTGTCAACCACCACATGCCAGCAATTAACAGATTAACAATACCTAGATTAACAAGGTTGGCGTCAGGTCCACATAAGGAACCGGGATACACTGATGAAAGGTGGGCTTCTGGAACAAGAAGCAGTGATGGGAATTCTGGCTCTTTTTGGAGAGCCGGCTCTTTCGGCTCCCAACCGGCTCTTCAGGTTGTTTTGTTTCTTTAATTCATTTATTATCAACAACAATATAAAATTATGCACAAAAAAAATGACTAATGTAAAAAAAACGTGGATTTATTTATATGTTTACATATAAATAAATACAGTGTCCCCTAGAGACAAAGCACGTACAACCTCCAAAACACATTGCTAGCGTTAACTGAACTTCCAAAACAGAGCTACCTAGATCACTTAAATTACACAATTGAAAACATATATGTATTGTTTGTGTATTTATACACAAGCACTCATATATATTCAAATAATTAAAAAAAAATTTAAAAACTTCATTTACCTGTTATTACCACACACCAAATCCGGTCGTTGGTACTTGCTGGCTTGTGTAGCCACTAGGTAACAAAAGCTCAACACTGCCCCCTAGCATCCTGGAGCACTGCTGTTGTCTTTTGTACGTGCTTCGGAGTCTGTACGTATTTTGTCTCTAGGTGCCGCCGTAAATATACTTTTATTTATTCACTCCACATAAAATGTAATAAATAAATCATATAATATAAAAACAACTATTCACATTTCAACTTTTAACTATTTAAATTTTCAGCTTTTTCCTTTTAAACAAATTTAAAGTGAAACAACACAAAAACTGCAAACCACAACACAATTAAATATAAATTAAAATATGAAAACAAAAAGAAGATGCACATTCAATCACACCACCACACAGTACTGACCCACACATATAGTTCTTACACACACACTGGACATTCTGGACATTGTTTTCACTTCATCACTTAAATCACTTTAAGCATATTCGCACTGCACAAGACACTAAATAATGTGGATTGCACAACACTGGTCATTATATTCTTCATTTCCAGTTAATACTTGTACAGCTGCTGTTATTCTGTATATATATTTATATTTCTTCATACATTCTTATATATTTCTATACTGTGTATTGTGTTTTTTGTTGTACAGTTATTTTATTTTCAACTTTAATTTATATATTTTATCTTATTCTTTCCCAGTTAAATTTACCCTTCATTCTAATTTGTGTTGTACAGTTATTTCATTTTTAACTTTAATTTTTATATTTTATTTTATTCCTTCCTAGTTAAATTTACCCTTTTTAATTTTCATATTTATTTCCTATCTTATTCATAGCCTTTTCTTTTTTTCTTTAGATCACGAGCAGTTGTCTAAGCATTTCACTGCATATCGTACTGTGTATGACTGTGTACGTGACAAATAAAATTTGAATTTGATTTGATTTGATTTCTCTGTCATATGGACCTGCATGAATAAACTTTCTGAATCCTTTATCATCTGCAACTGAAAATCGTTGTGGATGATTACTATACCTTTCTAATGTGACGCTGTTGTTCCTGGCTCTCTATCTCTCTCTCTACCTCCCGCTCTGTTCCTGTGCTACTCAGCCTGTAACTACCGCCCCTCCCCCCTCTGCCCAGCACAAGGCTTGCATGCAGAGTGAAGCGGAAAAAAAGTGCGAGCGAGAGGGTGAGAGAAAGAAGAAAAAAAAAAAGAGCTGGCTCGCGTTGTTCACTTCAAAGAGCCGGCTCTAAGAGCCATTTCGTTCGCAACCGACACATCACTAACATGAAGACATAAGTGGACAAGGGATGATGAGAATCCGGTCTTTAAGTGATGACGTTATGAATCCTGCTTCCGTTGTGTTGGTAAATGTTGTTAAATTAATTTCACGTCATGCTGTGCGCACGTTATTATTTACATGAGATGAATTGCAAAATGGGAGATAGAGGCAAAATACTGTTAATCTGACTATCTACAAGTTTTACACGCTTACATATACACACACAGTTACTGTCCCTCCATTTACAAAGGCAGAGGTGTCACGGTGTGATTATTTTACGTGTAGTTGTTTTTTTCCTGTGTATAATATTCAACATTGCTATCAATACATATTTCAAAAAATGCCTCTCTGTGCAACATGGGTTCAAGCGCAGAGCAGTTTGGACCCGGAAGCAGGATTCGTCACGTCATCACTTAAAGACCGGATTCTCATCATTCCTTGTCCACTTATGTCTTCTCGTTCCAGAATCCCACCTCTTATCAGTGTTTCCCTGTTCCTTACGTGGACCTGACGGATAGCCTAGGGACCCTTACTGGATACAGACGCCCTGGTTTGGAGTCAAACCAACGACTCCTGTTCCCAAAGGCATGTAGTCTGTAGTTTTCAGCATTTCATTCTGACATTCATTCTTTTCGGTTGTCGCACTAGCCTCCCTTCATCTCTGTCTCTCTATATTCACTGCCCATCCATTTCTCCATCATATCTTTAATTGTCTCTCCTGTCAAATTGTATTCAAGTTTTAATTTGTATTAAATGTTTAATTTTGCACCATTTTATGCTATATAAATGTGAACTGCAATAGTCTGTAGTTCTGTATGATAGGATTTTGATTATGAATGTTGTTTATTAAAATGAGCCTATAGGCACCACTCTAATTACCAAGGGTATTGTATCTATGTAATTAGACACACTGAGTTTAGATATGATCAGAGTTGAGGGACCTGATGTTCTTTCTTTCACACCCTGTCCAGCATCTCTTCCTTTCTCAGTGCTGGGCTGACAGTGACTTTGCATTGTCACTTTTATGTTTTCAGGGAAGAAACTGACATTTGTGTACAAATTTTTACCAGCCCTGTTGTGATAATCTTACTTTAAAAATAAAAACCTCATTTTAAACTGTATTTTAGCCCTTGACACAAATTGTATGTGTCTGCTGGGTAGATTTGAGTTATTATCAGGTGGCAGCATGCAAGTTAAGTGACCAACTAACTAGCGTCATGTGTTTAACAGTGTGCAACTACAGTTTAGTGGAAGTATACTTCATATGATGCCAGATGATGAATAGCAATGATATCACTCCTGTCACCTGTATCATGAGGAATTGATCTGTGAAATCCTGAGGATAACCAAACCTAATGATGAGAGCTGGGTCTACATCCCAAAGCCCAAAGAGTCGTCTTCAAGCCCCAAAGCCTTGTCAGTTCAGGAGTGTGAGATGTGGTGTACAGGAGCATACCTGTCATATTCCACATCCACAGGATTCTGTATTGTACAGTTTGCCCCCATGGTCAGACTGTCAATGCTGAGTTTTACTGAAATGCAAAGAGGTGTGTTACAGACTAATAAGACAAATAAAATGTAATGCAATGTGTTGGCAGTCTTGTGGGTTTAGAAGTGAGATGTCTATTAATTGCAAACCTTCTGTAATTTCTCCGTGAGGGCTTGTATTTTGTCCAAGTGAGACTATGATTGTTTAGAGGCATATTGGCTCCCACCAAGCAACCTGTGCAATTCTCTTGCAACCAATTAGTTAAGTGGACATCACCGTAAATATCTGAGAACCAGCTGCTTACCAAAGGATTGTAAAAAAAAAAAAATTAATATTAAAAAAAATGCAGTGAAGTCATCTGGCAACCACCTATTTTATGTATAGTCACCACGAGGCTTAATCATATTTTTAGTCTAGTGAGTCAGAATGTAGATACGAATAACACAATTCAAAAATATATGGGCGTGGGAAATAAAAAACAAAGGAAATTTTAGATCTTATCTACTTAGTGGCATATCTCACAGCTGATGTTAAATAGATCAATAAACTGAATGAGCATAGAAGAAGCCAGTATTTTGTTGAGATGAAGAGCCAGCAGCTTTTTCTGGTTGTTTGCATATTGGATAAACTTCTTGTCTTTCACAGGAAATTGATGGGAGAACTGCATGCTAGGCAAACTGCCTGTCAAGGACTAAGCAGTAAACCAAAAAAAAAAAAAAAAAAAAAGTTTTTTTTATTTCAGTTGAAAATTAGAAATTGTGACAGAAACAAACCTCAGAAACAAAACAAAAGACAAGGAGCATGGTTCCAGAAACCCAAGAAAACAGTTCAAAACAAAACAAAACTAGACCAAACCTGAGTCCACAAAAAAGTTCAGGGGTCGGCCTGGAGGTCGACAGCATATGAGCCACATCCAAAACAGTTCAGCCAGCCGTGCAGACAGAAGCGGCGACGCAGACAAAGCAAATCAGGAGGTCAGCCACGTGGAAGGCAGTGGTGGCGACAGAGCAGGTACGGAGGCCGACCGTGAAGCCAGCGACGGCGACAGAACAGGTCCGGAGGCCGGCCACGCGGAAGGCAGCGGCGGCGACAGAGCAGGTTCAGAGGCCGGCAGCGAAGCCAGCGGCCGGCAGCGAAGCCAGCGGCCGGCAGCGAAGCCAGCGGCCGGCAGCGAAGCCAGCGGCCGGCAGCGAAGCCAGCGGCGGCGACGAACTCATTCAGGAGGCCGCCCTCGACAATAATGACGTCCAGCCTAGGGGCCTGGAGAGCGGCCGACGAAGGCGAGGTGGTACAGGCCGAGATGGATCTGACAGCGGTGTAGCAACCGCGGGACCAGACGGCAGCATGGCAGCTGCGGAATCAGACGCTGCAGGTGACAGTGTGGAAGTTGCAGGTCGTGGAGCATGTGGTAGCTGAACGGGCTCCCCAGAGCTGTCAGCAGACAACAAGGATGTGCTGGTTGGGTCCTCCAGGACCCCCAGCTGACGAGATGTGATGCTGACGGGCTCCTCAGAATAACCAGCTGACGGGGTGTGATGCTGGTCGGGTTCCCCTGAACCCCCAGCTGACGAAGCTTGGTGCTGCCCGGGCTTTCCAGAATGCCCAGCTGACGAGACTTGATGCTGGCTGGGTTCTCCTGAACCCCCAGCTAAAACAGCAGACAACTGTATAGGCCCCCCGGACCCTCCAGCGAAGACTGGCAGTTCAGGAAAGTGTGAGCCGCGAAGTGCTGGATTGGCTCACTCGAGCTTCCAGTAGGAGCTGATGCATGGCCAGAAGGCATTGCGGCCCCTGGCTGAAGGTGTAGATGAGTGGCTGACTGGATGGGTGACAACACTGGAGCCTGAACTGGTGACAAAGCTAATGACTGAGCTACTAACAGAGCTACTGACTGAGCTATGGACTGCAATAAAGGTTGTAGTGATGCTGGTTGTGATGGTGGCTGAGTGGCTGACAGAACTGAAGACTGAGCTACAGGTAGCGGGGCTGAAGACTGAGCTACAGGTAGCGGGGGCTGAAGACTGAGCTACAGGTAGCGGGGGCTGAAGACTGAGCTACAGGTAGCGGGGGCTGAAGACTGAGCTACAGGTAGCGGGGCTGATTGTGGTGGAGGTGTAATAGGTGGTGGAGTGGTAGACTGAGCTAGCGGCAGGTGGAGTGGTAGACTGAGCTAGCGGCAGGTGGAGTGGTAGACTGAGCTGGTGGCGGCTGGGCAACACAGTGCATTTTTAACAGAAACCTCAGGACCCTTCGTTTCAGCTTTTAGCTCACAGCCACTCAACACTAGGACGAACAGTCTTTTGATTTTCAGAGATGCTGTTAGCAGTTTTTGTATTAGCTACTGTTGACCTGAAAGAAGCAAAGGAGGAGCAGTCATTCTTAAACATGGGCATGGGAATAGGCCATGCAACTTCTGAATTAACAGCTCCTAGTTGCCTGACATGAACTTAAGTCTCTGGGATGACACACACGTTGTTTGTTCTCACAGAAGTGTTTAGTTGGGGGCGTTGGGAGCAGTTTTTACATGCTTGACGGGTTCAGAAGCATGACAGTCACCCAGAACATTATGAAGCTTAGAGACACAAAACTCTCTGGTTTCATCAACAGGCTTAGAAAGAACACGTGTGGGACAGTTTATATAGTTCAATGAACTGGGATAATTGTCCTTCAAATAAGCAATCATTTCATTAGCAGTTTTTATTTCAGCAGGAGGCAAAAGAGTAGCCCCACCACTCACCCTAGCCGGCTGTCCAGAAAAAATCCCAGGCTCCCGCTGGAGCTGTGAATGCTGGCGACGCGTGTGCCGCTTCCCTGTTGAAGAGGGATCAGGGTTGGCTGAAGGTGACGTGGAAAAATCTGTCCACTGCGATGATGTGGACAAGCTCTGCCGCGGCTGCTCCTGGAAAATGCTGGGTGAACTGGGGGGAACGATGATGATCCCCAGCATCTTATGAAACGCCTGTGCTGGCATGAGCTGGCTGCTCATAGGTTCATAGTATTCCTCCTGGTGCCGCCTGGAGCGCTTTCCTCGGGTCCGAGATGCAGGCGTCAACAGTGGGGAGGAAACGGATGAGTGGGTAGAGGGGTAGGTGGCAAATGAGGAACGGCAGCATGGAGGCCCTCCAAGCGCTAGCCAAGTCCCATCAAAAGGTTAGCAACGCTCCCTCACCGAGTCTGCTGGATCCATTACTGGTCGTGTCGTTCTGTCAGGGCTCTGTACGCGGGCAGGCGGAGATGAGGATCCAAATGCAGGACTCGGAGACTGAATTGTAACTGAAAACCTCAGCTTTATTGCTGGCACGAAACAAAAACAGAAACCAAACCGTGAAAACACAAACTGGAACACACAGGCAATTCTGAGGGTACAACGCGACACTGACACAAAGAAACACGGGGCTTAAATAAACTGAGTAAGTCATCAAGGAATAGAAAACAGGAGGGAGACACAACTGGGAGAGATTAGGGCTAACGAGACAGGGGGAGCGAAGCTAGACACACAGACATAAGGCATGGACCTTCACAATAAAACAGGAAATAACAACACAAAGACGCAGACTAAAGTCCGGACTACACCTGCAGGAAAAAACGAGGACACCAAAGCAAAACCTAAGAACAACCCCTTAACCAGAATAAACTGAAACATAGAATTCTAATAATAATCAAGAAAGGAAAAGAATCAGAATACAATACAAAATAAAAAATCAAACCACAACATGAGAACTCAAAACACTGGGTCAAACTGACCCAGAACCGTGACAGTGTCCATAAAATCGAAAATGTAAAGAAATCCAAAAGGTGGCTACTAAACAGACTTAAACTGAGGCCAACTTAGCATAAATATCCATCCATCCATCTTCATCCGCTTATCCGAGGTCGGGTCGCGGGGGTAGCAGCCTAAGCAAAGAGGTCCAGACCTCCCTCTCCCCAGCCACCTCCTCCAGCTTGTCCGGGGGAATACCAAGGCGTTCCCAGGCCAGCCGAGAGATATAATCTCTCCAGCGTGTCCTGGGTCTGCCCCGGGGCCTCCTCCCGGTGGGACATGCCTGGAACACCTCGCCCAGGAGGCGCCCAGGGGGCATCCTTGCCAGATGCCCGAACCACCTCAGCTGGCTCCTTTCGATGTGGAGCAGCAGCTGCTCTACTCTAAGCCCCTCCCGGATGGCCGAACTTCTCACCCTATCTCTAAGGGAGAGGCCAGCCACCCTTCGGAGGAAGCTCATTTCCGCCGCTTGTATCCGCGATCTCGTTCTTTCGGTCACTACCCACAGCTCGTGGCCATAGGTGAGGGTAGGGACGTAGATCGACCGGTAAATTGAGAGCTTCGCTTTTACACTCAGCTCCCTCTTCACCACGACTGACCGGTGCAGCGTCCGCATTACTGCAGCCGCAGCCCCAATCCGTCTGTCGATCTCCAGCTCCCTTCTCCCATCACTCGCGAACAAGACCCCGAGATACTTGAACTCCTCCACTTGGGGCAGGAACTCATCCCCGACCCGGAGTGGGCACTCCACCCTTTTCCGGCTGAGAACCATGGCCTCAGATTTGGAGGTGCTGATCCTCATTCCCGCTGCGTTACACTCGGCTGCGAACCGCTCCAGTGCGAGCTGGAGGCCCTCACCCGATGAAGCCAACAGAACCACATCATCCGCAAAAATCAGAGATGAGATTCTGAGGCCACCAAAGCGAAAGCCCTCCGCCACTTGGCTGCGCCTAGAAATCCTGTCCATAAAAATTATGAACAGAACCGGAGACAAAGGGCAGCCCTGGCGGAGCCCATCACCCACCGGGAACGAGTCCGACTTATTGCCGGCAATAAATATAAATAAGTTTAACTTAATGTGACTGACCTAACCTACAAACAAAGGTATAAAAAAGTCTAATTTTGTGTTTATGTCGTGTTATTATTTAAATATACTTGTATGAAAAATTACTAACTAAATTGTCAAAGAAAAGCGTCTGGACTTCTTTAAGTTGCTTGAAGACGTTTCACCTCTCATCCGAGAAGCTTCTTCAGTTCTAAGGTCAAATGGTGGAGAGTGTATTTCAGACCCAGCAACACGCTCAGACAGAAACTGGTTCACCCGAAAGACAAAACGCCAAAACACAAACTTAACAATGTGGTGTATGCTGTACAGTGCAGCGAGGAATGCTCAGACCTCTACATTGGAGAGACCAAGCAGCCACTTCACAAGCGCATGGCACAACACAGAAGAGCCACCTCCACAGGACAAGACTCAGCAGTCCATCTGCATCTTAAGGATAAAGGACACTCTTTCGAGGATGCCAATGTTCACATTTTGGACAGAGAGGACAGATGGTTTGAAAGAGGAGTGAAAGAAGCCATCTATGTCCACTGTGAGCGACCATCTTTGAACAGAGGCGGGGCTTACGACACCAACTCTCTGCCATCTATAATCCAGTTTTGAGATCCCTTCCCAGACACCTTAACGCCCACTCACATCCTGGGCCATCTGACCTCAGGAATTCGCATGATAAGGTGGGGCCAGGTTTCACAATGAACACACCCGAAACTCTGGCTGATTGGGACCCACGCCCAGTTTCCCACCTTGGCTCAGGTGATTAGAGGATCATCAGGGGGTCCTTTTGTCCCTCTGTGGGGGGAAACTCCCACTAGGTTTATATCTGGGACTCTCCACCATTTGACCTTAGAACTGAAGAAGCTTCTCGGATGAGAGGTGAAACGTCTTCAAGTAACTTAAAGAAGTCCAGACGCTTTTCAGACCGGTGCAACGTCCACATCACTGCAGCCGCGGCCCCAATCCGTCTGTCGATCTCCGGCTCCCTTCTCCCATCACTCACGAACAAGACCCCGAGATACGTAAACTCCTTCACTTGGGGCAGGGTTTCGTCTCTGACCCAAGTGGGCACTCCACCCTTTTCCGGGTG
Source organism: Aulonocara sp. 'chitande type north' Nkhata Bay (assembly GCF_057382095.1). Lineage (NCBI taxonomy): Eukaryota > Metazoa > Chordata > Actinopteri > Cichliformes > Cichlidae > Aulonocara > Aulonocara sp. 'chitande type north' Nkhata Bay. Next base: position 39,470,742 of record NC_141344.1, read on the forward strand.
AGGACCATGGACTGAGATTTGGAGGTGCTGATTCTCATTCCCACCGTTTCACACTCGGCTGCGAAACGTTCCAGTGCGAGCTGGAGGCCATCACCTGATGAAGCCAACAGAACCACATCATCTGCAAAAAGCAGAGATGAGATTCTCAGGCCACCAAAGTGAAAGCCCTCCGCCACTTGGCTACACCTAGAAATTCTGTCCATAAAAATTATGAACAGAATCGGGAACAGAACCCATCACCCACCGGGAACGAGTCCGACTTATTGCCGGCAATGCGAACCAAGCTCTTGCAATGGTTGTATAGGGATCGAATGGCCCGTAGCAATGGGCCAGACACCCCATACTCCCGCAACACCTCCCACAGGACACCCCGAGGGACACGGTCGAATGCCTTCTCCGAGTCCACAAAACGCATGTAGACTGGTTGGGCAAACTCCCATGCACCCTCAAGTATCCTGGAGAGGATAAAGAGCTGGTCCAGTGTTCCGCGACCAGGACGAAAACCGCATTGTTCCTCCTGTACCCGAGGTTCGACTAACGGACGGACTCTCCTCTCCAGCACCCTGGCATAGACTTTCCCAGGGAGGCTGAGGAGTGTAATTCCCCTGTAGTTGGCACACACCCTCCGGTCCCCTTCCTTGGGGCCAACCACCCCGGTCTCCCAGTCCAGGGGTACTGCCCCTGATCTCCATGCAACATTGTAGAGACGTGTCAACCAAGATAGCCCTACAAAAAGCAGAGCCTTCATGAACTCGGGGGGGGGGGCCCTCATCCTCATCCTCATCCTCTATGCTATAGGAATTTCTGTTGGAATTAGTGAAGGCTTGCAAAATGTTTTTTTCTGTGTTTTACTCTGTTTCTGACAGGACGACAGGCAGCGCCACTGCACGTTATAGCTGCATAGCCCTAGGGACAGCTGAGATACTGTGAACTTATACTAAGACAAGCTCCCAGGCCTCTGGTAAACGTGAAGAACAAACAAAGACCTCCTGCGTTGCAAGTGGTGTTATATACATGCTATACATGGACAAATAGACCTAAACATGTTTTATTTAGGTCTATATGTAGGTCTTTAATCCTTCAGGCAAGAAGAAATGCAGAAAGGCAAATTAGATGGCTATAAAATAATACAATAGTGGATTTTTTTCATCTCTGCTTTCCTTTCTGCTGTTTAACATGCTTTAAGTAACGACCACTATTGCTGTAGTTTTTTTTGTCTGTAGCAGCATTGGTCTATCTGAGAAGCATAGAACACGAAGTGAAAAACACAGATGAGCTGCTGAATGTGAATGTGGATTTCTTCTGTGCTGATTAAAGCAACAGGATGTAGATTAATAACAATTATACTGATGAACTTGTGTGTGCATACATGTGGTGGGTGTGACTCAATGTGCAATGTACCACTAAATACCCGAGACTGACAGGGCCGTACAGTTTAAAGCTCAAGATTTCCTCTTTTTACATTACTTTTAAAAGACAGTGTGTGTGTGTGTGTGTGTGTGTGTGTGTGTGTGTGTGTGTGTGTGTGTGTGTGTGTGTGTGTGTGTAGTAACTTCTGCCCTTCTAGTACTTCAGTCCTTGCTTAGCTTTTAACTGAATCCACTCTATCCATATATTGGGCCATTATCAGTCTGCTTCAGGCTCAGGCCCACTGTTTAACAAACTGTAGTCCAGTCACATCGTTTAAAGTAGTTTTAACAGCAGTTTTATTTATTACTGTGGTTCCAGCCCCCAGATTGACACATGTGCTCATGCAGTCAGTTCTTTCTGCATCTGAAGCTAATTTGTCTTTTTAGCAAACCTGCAACCATTTCTTTCCAAAAGTCTCGTTGGTTTCTTTGACCACTTTGATCTTCTCTGTGAATGCCAGCTACGATTTCTTAGAGACATTAAAAAGAGTCTGATGGAAGAATCTGTTATTCAAGTTTTAAGACCACTACAAAGCTGCTTAGATGAGTCCATGGTTGCTTTGTTACAAAGTTTGGGTCAAAGTATTTATAAACCACAGTGCCGCAATCACGCCTCGCCGCCTTACAGTCTGTGCTCTCTCTGCTGTTGTGTTATGTGTCAGGCTGTGTGCTGGAAAGCTAAAGCCAGCTGCATGTGTACAGCAACCGTGTGTGAAAAGTGGTCAAATGCACACATTTAAACTGAATACTAATGCTAACCTTGTTTTTACTACTACTCTTACTTTACTAGTATCTCAGTGGAAACAAAATTATGAACCTCAATCTTTTTTAGCTGGAAATAATTCAGCCTCACTTTTTTGATTGATTAATGAACTAATTAATTCAAAGCCATCTTGCTCTCTTAGATACTTTTGTTTCAGTTTTTGTGATTTTTATCTGTGAAAAGCGCTATATAAATAAATTTTACTTACTTACTTACTTACTTACTTTTTTATTTATTCAGAATTTTTCCTGCTCTTGCCATAGCAGTGTTTCTGGCTTATATTGTCATCTTACGTCTACTCTCTACACTTTTCATGCTGATTTCTTTTTGATGACTGATGTTTATTTCACGATTCCCACATTGGCATTGAACTCTGCTGTTGCTCCCTTTCCTATTCTGGCCCACTTGTCAACCAATCAGCATTCATCAGACACATCTGTCATCTACTTCCAGCAATGCACAGTTAGGATTTTGTAGGACTGCACAGAAGTAGTCCTCCAAATGATTTTACTGTAGACCAAGAGAAACACTGGTCTACACTAGGCCCGGGGCCCAGAATTGGCCCGGGATTGACTCTAATGGGTTTGGAAAATTTGAAGGAGGGCCAAAGATATTTAACAGCTTTTTCTGCTAATAAAGACCTCCCTCGTGGCCATTCACACTACACCGCAGTAATTGAGTAAAACACTATCAGACAACAGAAATGTTCCTGTTTTCAAATTTACATCCGAAAAGTCTTGCTGAAAAATGTTTTCATTTTTTTTATTTACTACAGCAGCATTTCAGTGTCTGCTGTAGACTGGCTGCACAGTCACAATGTCATGTGTCATGTACTTTTTGTGGTAGTCACAAGCCCAGATAATCGAGAGCCAATATAAAATCAAATAGAGTGACCCTCTGGTAAAGGGCGCGGATAAAACTAACAAAAAAACCCAAAAGTGTTTTATTTGTAGATGTCTAAGGATTATCATGGTTTTTTGAAACTTTTGTTTTTTTTGTTTGTTTGTTTTTAACCATGCAGCCTGTAAGTACTGCTGACTTAGTCGTCTTATTAGTTTATCCAGCAGTGGAGGGTTAAACAAAGCTTCTTATAGACAAAAACCCAACAATCATATGACCCCCTATGAGCAAGCACTTTGGCGACAGTGGGAAGGAAAAACTCCCTTTTAACAGGAAGAAACCTCCAGCAGAACCAGGCTCAGGGAGGGGCGGGGCCATCTGCTGCGACCGGTTGGGGTGAGAGAAGGAAGACAGGATAAAAGACATGCTGAGGTTAATAACAGATATGATTCAATGCAGAGAGGTCTATTAACACATAGTGAGTGAAGAAGAAACACTCAAAGCATCATGGGAATCCCTCAGCAGCCTATGCCTATTGCAGCATAACTAAGGGAGGATTTGGCATTTAGTTTTTCCCAGTTTAGTTCTGGTTAGTTTCGCCTCAGTGTGCGTCTGCCTTTTGTTTTGTACCTTTTCCCAGCCACAAATAAACAGCTTGCCTTTTGTTAAATTATAGTTTGTTCCAAGTGTGTACATTTGTGTCTTCTTCCCCCCTCCACACGGTCTGCCAGTGCAAACCGTGACATGATTATAAAGGTTAGTTTCTGTCATTTTAAAATGTTTGCAACTCAAACTTCATGGTTATGACCATTGCCAAGGGAAAGCAGCTACAAATCTCTATATTCGAGACTGTAATAGACTAAGTCTGTTTGACTCCAGCTGTCTGTCATGTGCAGTTAGGTAGAAGGTTCAAATAGCAAAAAGGCTTCCAGCACAAGCAGTTGACTTCAGGCTATTGGAGTGTAAATGAGTTTCCTAAAGCTCAGGTTGTCTGTGAGAAATACTGTATTCTTGTTTCATGTTTGGCCTCTGTGTCAGTTGCACAGGAAAATGTTCTCTACTGGCTTATTTACAGTGTGTGGTTAGTGTAAGTAGCACTGGCATCATCACAGCAGCAGCTGATGTTATTGTTTTTACACTAATTTAAAGTACGTGCAGTAGGTGAAACTCAGATGGTTGGTTTTCAGTGTGTGTTTAATATTTGTCTGAGCTGGTAGGATGCCACTCTTTCTCTCACAGCAAAGGTAAGTCACCCAGCTGATGAGTGCAACCATCCGCCATCATGACTGACACCTTCCCTGTCAACCGCAAAGATAACAATGAAGACATCCTAAGCTCCCCCTGCCCTTCAAATACTGCAGACACTAAAATAAAGGAATGTGTGCCCTTGATTGACAGTGAAAGAAAGCCTCTGCTAAATTTAATTCAAAGAGCAATTAAAACTGTTTGCAGAAAGTGTATTTAATGCATTTCATCTGCTCTAATGGCTCCGAGCACTAACTTCATGCTTTAGTTTCACAGGTGATCAGCATACCCCTAATCTATTTATGTCACAGACATTTCAGCCGCAGAGAACATTGCTCTTTGGGCTTCCTCTCGCCCTGTTTTTCTTGCTTTTTCAGATGAATATTCAAGTCATGCAAATCAAAGCAAATTAATGTGTTCATTACCGAACTCTGCATGTTCTCTCAGGTACTTAAAAACTCCAAGAAAGTCTTTGTGATAGAAAGCATTGTTCGGAGATGACGAGAAAAGGCTTTTTGACAATTGTTATACCCAGCAAGAAATGTAATATTTTGAGAAAAGAAAATATAATGCAGAGTTTCTTAAATTGTATGTTGTTTCAGGAGACATTCAGGATGTTCTGCATTGGGTTTGCAGAACATTTGGTGACGTTACACTGCACATTAACAGAACATTCTTAGTAAAGGACATTGCCTTGTAATGTCCCAGGAATACTGCCTGTTGGTCACCATACTGTATCCTTAGTTACAGTATCTTTGGCTCATTTAACTTTCTTCACAATACATTCTTGTGTCATCTAAAATATCATACAGACAACTGAACTGCCGAAACTATTATGCACAGTCCTCAAAATAACCCCTTCTGTGTGTGTGTGTGTGTGTGTGTGTGTGTGTGTGTGTGTGTGTGTGTGTGTGTGTGTGTGTGTGTGTGTGTGTGTGTGTGCGTGTGTGTGCACGCGCGCTTGTGTAAATAAATAAAAGAAAAAAGAAATGCTCCCTCTCCTTCTCTCCACCTCAGGTCACGCATTCACTTTCAAAAGAGCAGCCAGAGGAAGAGAAGGCATTTAAAGCCAGCAAGTGAATTTTAGTCCCCACAGAAGTTCTTCCATGTGATTGGGTTGTACAATAGAAACCTGATAGATGTGGCTGTGTGCGTGAGGCAGAATCGAGTTAATGAGGTTTATCTGTAGAAGTCGCTGGAATGATGTAATCTCCTGAAAACTGTCAATCATCCCCAAAGTTGGGCCAAACTTTGGGACTGCATCAGACACTACGTTCGGTGGAATAATGACTGGCTAGTCACATAAATCTAAATATAACTTGTGTTTAGTGTCAGGTTTAGTTTTTTAACATGCAGTTTAGCTTCAGCCATGACATAATGATCGCCATGGAGATGTTTGAGGCAACATGTTTTCTAGCATGTCTGATCTGTTGGTGTTGTCGTTGAAAAATAATTGGCTATAAATTAATTATCATGGAAATCAGTTGATAATTATCAAGAGATTATTTGTGTCCTCAGTTGCCTTTTTTAAAAACACAGAATTAGGATTCATGTTGGAGACTGGAAGTTAAACCCTGCATGAGAGGACTGTGTCTCATTAATGTATTTCCTCCGATAATCGTACTGTTTGTGTGGTTATGTGTGTGCTTGTGGCCTGTTATGATTAATAATTTGCACAGGTTTGGTTAAAATCAGAAGCTCCGTAGCAATTCTTTCTTTTATTTCTCAGTTTCAGCCAGTGTTGCTTTCCCTATCATAATTGAACACTGAGTAACCACCACAGTTGGGACTTTTCTTTGTTTTTTGATTTACTTATGAGGTGATAGTCTTGTTGGATCAGCCAGCCTAGCCTAGGTTAGAGGTAACAGACTGCTAAATTGACATTTTTCTGTAAAATCTGGACTCCAAATCTTGTTTTAATCGATTCAGTGTCATTCGTCCTGTGAATAAGTAAACAGAGGTTTTAGGAATCTTTAAGGATTTGAAGGGTGTTGCTGTTTCCCTTAAGATCTCCTTCACCTCGTATAGGTTTGCACTTTTTGCTTTTGGTGTGATCATTGCACCTATTTTGCCCACAAAAGGAATGAATTGTAACAAGAGTTTGACATTTCCTCCATTTGCAGGTTGTTGGTCTTGCCATTTTTGAAAGTGGTCTTGAGAAAAACATCTCCAGGTTTTCTGAAGGTCGTTTAAAGTTTTTTGATTGGAAGCTCCTCTCTGTTTTCTCAGTCCACTCCTTGGTTTCCTTCTAATTTTTAGAGCAATTTAAAAAAAAAATGCCACTTCAAACTGACCTATGAATCATTCAAGCTTAAAATGGCAACTCTAGAAATGAATCAATACTTTGTTGACATATAACAGAAGCCAACAAAGGACCGATTTCAAATTCTATTCTTTTGCGCCGCAGCAACCTGTCAACACCAAAGATATATCAGTCTGAAAGGTACAAATTAGTGTTTTTTTCAACAAAAAGGTGATTTCCAAAGAGCAGATAGATGAAAACTTGACGCCTCAGTACAGTGAGTACTTAAAATGGTTTTGCAACCCTTTCCAAATTGGTAAAAGTCAAACGTTTGCTTCTCAGGAGGTTCTTCAGATTGTGTTTGTGTTGCTTTCTGACATTTTTGAGCCAACTTCTCTCTGGCACGTTTTCAGGTGTGTTGCGAAATCAGTTTTACCCCGGTTCTTTTTATTCCTCGAGCATCCAGAGATGGCACCAGACTCAGTAGTCATTTTCACAAAACCTTTATTCATCTTTACTCATCTTTACTGGCCATGGTAAAACCTTCCCCATACTTCAGAAACAAAAACAAAAAACAAAACAAAACAAAAACAAAAATCTGCTAGTTTCACTCATTTAAACTCTGGCTGCAGGATTCTGTTCACCCCTGCTATCATGTTCCCCAAAATAATACTAATTCAGTCGTCTATGTATCAGTTCTCAACCCACTCAATAAACCAGACAGGATGATGGTAACAGTGTTACCTACTTAAAATTGTGTTTGATCTTAATTACGTGTGTGTGTGTCTGTGTGTTAGTCGGGTTAATACATTTTCTGTTTTTATGTATCCTTTTATGTACACTCCCCCTTTTTTCTGAAACAAAACTCCGTTCACTCCAAATTTTGTTTCAGAAACATCTAAATGAAAAACTCTGTCATAGTCAGGCACAGCTAAACCCCAAATGCTTGCAGGTTACCATAGGCAACCGCGCTGAGTGTTGTCAACCCCTTCTACAAATACCCTCTTTTAATATGTAACACTTTGTGTATGATTTTTTGTTATCTCTGGTGCATATTATCTGCATGTGTGGTGTCACCTTTCCATTTTGCTAACAGTACACTTGCATACCTCAGTGCTTGTCTTCCTCCCCCTTTTGTGGTGGTCTGGACACTGTGTCAATCCTCCACTTCCAGGCAGTCGTTTGTCTCCCCGGATTCCTTAACCCAATTTGATTCCCCACACTAAAACAGCAGCCTCAGCCCTCCACTTCTCCTTTCTCTCCGTTCTTCTCTCCCACTTTTCAGTCCAATGGCAGTCAGTTTTCTTCAGCTTTGTCCCGTGTCTCTCTTTGTCCCACTGTCTCTTTCATTGCCATCTCACTCCAAACATGGCAAGTGTCAAACTCAGACAGTCTTCTCAAAAGTCCTTCACACACAGTCAGGTTGCAGCTTGCTGGAAACGCATCTCCATCCATCCAATCTAGATGGTGGTTCTTCTCTTTCTGATGCCGTTTGCCCACAGCGCTGCTGGACCTCTCTGCTCAGGACTCTGGTTTTGTCTCTTGGACTCCTGTCCACTGTTGATGTTCATACTCGTGTTTCTGAAACTGCACTCTGTGTCTTCAGGGAGAGATCAGCTTCCTTGGAGCTTGCTTGTTCAGGATGAGGACGGGAAGCTGCAAAACCATTCAGCCAAAAATTCTGGCTGGGTGTTTCTATTTTTTTCTAATGATTTTAACCTATAATTTTCTTCCGACTGCTGCCCGTGGAGAATTGATCCAGGTCCGTTCCCCACCTGTAATCGACAGACTGAGAGACTTTCATTATTCACTGTGACTGCATATATTTTCATCACTAACCCTAAAGCAACACATCTCCACTCATTTTGTTTTAAACTCTGACTTTAAACCCCAAAAATAAAATTTTTATTTGTTCTTAACCGCAAACACAAAAATCTTCTTGATGTTGTTGTTAATTATTTTCATCCACAGCACTCCAAATTATGTTTTCTTTTGTGTCCAGCAGGGGAAGAAGGTGACCTCTACTATCACTGCTTCCCCCAGTTGGAGACAATTTCCCACTCATACTTCCACACTTTTTATTTTCTTTGTTTTCATGATTTTCTTTCTCTCTTTTTTTACCCCATTGTTTTATACCCACACATTAACCTGTTAACTCACTCCTCCAACCTCATTTTCCTATCACCCCAACAGCTCTCATACTGAGAGAGCTGCAATCAAATTCTCCATTCATCCTTGAGTACTTGATCACCTTTAAATGTCACTATTAGTTTTATCAATTTATTTATCATTACTTTAACACTAATCCACTTTTTAATTTGCTTTATTTACTTTAGTTCATTTTTTCCTATTTGATCACTAGGATTGCTTACCTTTTAATCATGTGAGCTAGCTCTCTGTTCGCCTCGTTTCACGATCTCAGCTCTGCCAATTCCTCTCTGGGCCTCGAGCAAATCCCGGGTTTCACGGCACCAAAACTGTTGCGAAATCAGTTTTACCCCGGTTCTTTTTATTCCTCGAGCATCCAGAGATGGCACCGGACTCAGTAGTCATTTTCACAAAACCTTTATTCATCTTTACTCATCTTTACTCATCTTCATTTATCTTTACTCTTCTTCATTTATCCTCATTTAAGCATGCATCTTCTAGAAGGGAAGACTTGCCAGGCCAGTGTGTCCCTCTGCAAATCTTCACTCCTTTGTCTGTGAAACACAGTTTTATAGAAGTGACCCCATCATAAAACCCCCCACGGTGTGCTGCAAACTCTGTGTCTGTGTCTATGTGCACGAGCACATGAATGCCTACATGTGCGCGTTCCCATGTGTCTGTGAGTGCTCGTGAGTGACTGTGTACGCATACCTGTGTGTATGTGTGTGCACATGAGTGAGTGTGCATGTGGACATGTGTGTGCACATGAGTGAGTGTGCATGTGGATGTGTGCGCGTGACAGTTAAAACACTGTGGGTTTAGGTGACTCCCTAGGTCATAAAACCCATCTCCCTTCCAGACCACAGTTATCCAGTCACAAATGTTGAGACCCCCACCCAAACATTCTCTGGGGAATTTCCACTCAGCATTAACTCCTCTCTGTTTTACTTTCACAGTTCAAGTGGGGGAGGGGTCTCCTACAATCTACTCCTAAGTTCACGACACAGTGAGGCCTTTATTATATTGAGGGCAGTGTCAGTATCTCTACAATAGCTCTACATTCTATGTTAACACATTTCTAAACTCTAAAATCAGCTAAACATTCCTACAGGTGATTTCTTTATTCAGCAGGACTGCCAGAAATCAGGCCTGGATGTGGCTAGTGGAACTCGGGTTTCCAAAAAATGAAATGAAATAAAAATGTAATGAGGGGGAAATTACTTTTTCACATAAGGACAGGTAGGTTTGACATTTTTCCTTTAAAAAATGCAGTTTTTGGTTATTCAGGTTATCGTTCTTTAATAATAAAATTGTTTGATGACCTGAAATATAGAAGTTTGATTTAAAAGTATGGAAAAGTTTAAGAAATCATAAAGGGGGCAAACACAACACTGTATATAAACTGTCGGCAACAAGTGCAGCACAGATTGGTTCCCATGAAATTAAAGCCGTGTCACATACAATCTAATGATCAAAAATGCTCTAAACATCTGTTGTGACTTGTCTTTTGTGTCTTTATTGTAGTACAATTTTATTCACACAGTATTCAATTCAATTCAATTTTATTTATATAATCACAAATCACAACAAAAGTTGCCTCAAGGCGCTTTATATTGTACAGTAGATCGCACAATAATAGATACAGAGAAAAACCCAACAGTCATATGACCCCCCTATAAGCAAGCACTTTGGTGACAGTGGGAAGGAAAAACTCCCTTTTTCCTGTCAGTACTCTTGCTGCAGCATTTTGGATTAGCTGAAGGCTTTTCAGTGAGTTTTTTGGACATCCTGATAATAATGAATAGTCGTCCAGCCTGGAAGTAATAAATGCATGAACTAGTTTTTCAGCGTCACTCTGAGACAGGATATTTCTAATTTTAGAGATGTTGCGCAAATGGAAGAACGCAGTCTTACATATTTGTTTAATATGTGCGTTGAACGACATGTCCTGGTCAAAAATGACTCCAAGGTTCCTCACAGCGTTACTGGAGGCCAAGGTAATGCCATCCAGAGTAAGAATCTGCTTAGATACCATATTTCTAAGATTTTCAGGGCCGAGTACAATAACCTCAGTTTGATCTGAATTAAGAAGCAGAAAGTTAGCGGCCATCCAGGTCTTTATGTCTTTAAGACATTCCTGCAGTTTAACTAATTGGTGTGTGTTATCTGGCTTCATGGACAGATAGAGCTGGGTGTCATCTGCATAGCAGTGTAAATGTATGCTATGTCTTCTAATGATGCTGCCTAAGGGAAGCATGTATAATGTAAACAGAATTGGTCCTAGCACTGAACCCTGTGGAACTCCATAATTAACCTCAGTGTGTGAAGAGGACTCTCCATTTACATGCACAAACTGGAGTCTATTAGATAGATATGATACAAACCACTGCAGCACAGTACCTGTAATACCTACAGCATGTTCTAATCGCTCTAATAGGATATTATGGTCGACAGTATCGAACGCTGCACTGAGGTCTAGCAGGACAAGCACAGAGATGAGTCCACTGTCAGAGGCCATAAGAAGATCATTTGTAACCTTCACTAAAGCTGTTTCTGTGCTGTGATGAGCTCTGAAACCTGACTGAAACTCTTCAAATAAACCATTCCTCTGCAGATGATCTGTTAGCTGTTTGACAACTACTCTTTCAAGGATGTTTGATATGAAAGGAAGGTTGGAGATTGGCCTATAATTAGCTAAGACTGCTGGGTCCAGAGATGCTTTTTGAGTAAAGGTGTAACTACAGCCAGCTTGAAGGCCTGTGGTACATAGCCGATTATTAGAGATAGGTTGATCATATTTAAGATCGAAGAATTAATTAATGGCAGGACTTCTTTGAGCAGTTTTGTAGGAATGGGGTCTAAAAGACACGTTGATGGTTTGGAGGAAGTAATTATTGAAGTTAACTCAGAAAGATCAATTGGAGAAAAAGAGTCTAACTTAACATCAATGGTACTAAGAGTAGCTGTAGATAATATTACATCTGTGGGATGATTATTTCAAATTTTTTCTCTAATGATAAAAATTTTATTTGTGAAGAAGTTCATGAAGTCATTACTAGTTAATGTTAAAGGGTGTCAGCTGGTGATCAGCTGATCACGGGGCCGGGTTTAAAAGAGACGCCACCCACCTGTTCGCCGCTCAGACATCGTTCTCTTCATGTCAGGAGCTCCGAAACTTTGCCGACGTCAGTCTCCGCCTGATTCAGCAACTGTGAGTGTTTTTCCCTTCAATTCTTTTTCTCATCTCGGCTCCGCTCGCTCTCCGTCTGTAACGCCAGTTCCGAAGCCACGCTTCGTGCACTGATCGTTACTAGAATAACTGCGTGTCTGTTCCAACCCACCGCTAGCCTTCGCCGCGTTTGGATCTAGCCAGCATGCCACACGGGCACGCCGAATTACTGTGTGTAATTCGCCCGATCATGACAGGATGTCTGAGCCACATATAGACCCAGCGGAATTCGAACGGCTGAAAGCCGAAGTACTATATCTTCGCGGTGTGGTGGATCGGATGAGCACAAAAATGGAGTCTCTCACCGAAACTGTCCTCCAACTTTCCACTTCCGTCACCTCACTGCAACGTCAACCAGATAAGTGGAATGGAGTTGATGGCCAGCCTGATGGTTTGCTCGCCACTTTAGACATGCTGTTTGAATGTCAGCCCACTAAATACGCCACCGCCCGTGCAAAAGTTGCAATGTTAACCTCTCTCTTGTCTGGCCAGGCTCAGGAATGGGCCGCGGCTCTCTACAACAAGGATGTCAAACTCAAATACACAGTGGGCCAAAATTCAAAACTTAAACAAGGTTGCGGGCTTACATTAATATTTATTGAAAAAAAAAATCTTCCTCCAGATTTAAGAATGAATCTCTTCTTATGGACTCAAACAAGTTTTGCTGAAAAACTGAATATGGAACAAGCAAAGCTTAATACTAAACAATATATATATTAGCTGTATAATACCAGTAGGCCAGCTCTAATAGTAATTTGGTGTGGCTTCGCGGGCCAAATGTAATTAGGCCCGCGGGCCAGAGTTTGACACCTATGCTCTACAACAATAAATCTGCAGCTTGCAATGACTATGCCCTGTTTGTGGAGGAATTAAAAAAGACGTTTGTTCCCCCGAGCAGTGAAGTGGAGTCACAGCTGCTTCATTTACGCCAGGGCAGTCGACCCGTCTGTCACTTTGCCTCCCAATTCCATACCCTGGCCGCTAAGCTAAAGTGGGGAGACGCTTCTCTACGCTCCATTTTTCTGGAGGGACTGGCTGATTTCTGCCTCTCCCCAGGTGCAAAACAGGCATTCCAAGACCTTATCCACCGGTTCACTATGGCCCCCGTCCTGCTCCACCCTGATCTTGCCAGAGATTTTGTGGTGGAGGTGGATGCCTCCGATGTTGGCGCTGGCGCCGTCCTTTCTCAACACGACCCGGATGGAAAACTTCACCCATGCTGCTATTTCTCAAGGAAATTTTCTCCCACGCAGCAACGGTACGGTGTCGGAGACCGAGAACTCCTGGCCATCAAGTGGGCCTTAGAAGAGTGGCGGCATTGGCTCCTGGGAGCGAAAGACCCTTTTCTGATCTGGACTGATCATCAGAACCTGATCCATATTCGTTCTGCCAAGCAGCTCAACCCAAGGCAGGCCCGTTGGGCAACAAACTATTTCTCCAGGCTAAATGATGATCCTATAAATTTGTGACACGCCATTTCCTCTCCAGCTTAAGAGTCATCTGCTTTAGGCTACGTGTTTGAGAATTATACCACGGAGTCAGGTACTTCTGATTAGAGACCTTAGTTTTCACTGGCGCTACAGTATCCAGAGTCGTACGTAGTGAGGAGGTAAAATTATTAACAAGATGATCGACCTCTGTTGGGGTAGCGTTCAGATAGCTGCTCTGCTCTGTGTTGGTACACGGCATTGAAGATGATAACAGTGGGTGGATTATATTCTTAAACTTAGTTACAGCACTTTCAGAAAGACATCTACTGTGATAAAGTCTACTCTCCACTGCTGTGTAATCAATTATTGTAAATGTAAATGTTATCAGGAAATGATCAGACAGGAGAGAAACACTGTTAAATGTTCAGTTTCTATGCCATATGTTAAAACAAGATCTAGAGTGTGATTAAAGTGGTGGGTGGGTTCTTTTACATTTTGAGAGAAGCCAATTGAGTCTAATAACAGATTAAATGCCATGTTGAGGCTGTCATTTTTAGCATCTACATGGATGTTAAAATCACCCACAATAATTATTTTATCTGAGCTCAGAACTAAATCAGATATAAAGTCTGAGAAATCAGACAGAAACTCTGTGTAAGGCCCAGGTGGACGATAGATGATAACAAGTAAGACTGGTTTCTGAGTTTTACAGCTGGGGTGGACGAGGCTAAGCATCAGGCTTTCAAATGAATTAAAAGTCTGTCTGGGTCTTTGGTTGATTAATAGGCTGGTGTGAAAAATTGCTGCCACACCGCCCCCTCGGCCTGTGCTTCGAGGTTTCTGGTAGTTAGAATGACTCGGGGGTGTTGATTCATTTAAACTAACATAATCATCCTGCTGCAACCAGGTTTCTGTAAGGCAGAGTAAATCAATTTGTTGATCAATTATTAAGTCATGTACTAACAGAGACTTGGAGGAGAGAGACCTAATATTTAATAATCCACATTTCACTGTTTTACTCTTTGGTTCAGATGTGGATACTGTATTGTTCTTTCTTTGTAATTGTTTATGTTTAAGTTGTTTGTTGCTGGTTTTAGTTTGTTTTTTGTCTTTTTGGAAGCTGACACAGTCTCTATGGAGATGGGGGGGTTTTGGGGGGGGGGGGGTAGCAGGAGGAGAGAAGCTGCAGAGAGGAGTGTAAGACTGCAACTCTGCTTCTTGGTCCCAACTCTGGATAGTCATATTTTGGGGGGGTTAATAATCCATATTTCTAGAAATGAGAGCTGCTCCATCCAAAGTGGGATGGATGCCGTCTCTCCTAACAAGACCAGGTTTCCTCCAGAAGGTTTGCCAATTATCTATGAAGCAGTACTTCGTATCACTTGAATGCTCAAACATGACACATGTTACGTGACACTTCGAGTGCATTTGTAATTGGCCACATGCTGATTGGAAAAGCATGGGAGGAAATTATACACATTACAGAATAAAGTCCGCAGCAGGAGGCTGAAATGAAAATGTGCAAAAACAAAATCAGGAGTTGCTTTTCGAACTGATATAAAACTGGCATTTTTTAACTGTCACACCTTGATTCTTCATCTTTTCTCACCCATTTTCATCCTTCTTTGTTAAAAACCTTTCTCAAATCCTCAAGGAATACAATGTAGAGTTATCTGTTATCACGAGTGGGAATACGAACTCAAGAAATCTGGAAAAAGGCAAATCTATCCATTACACATGTCACTGAAAATGGCAGCTTTATCTATTGTTACCTGCAGTGTCATCAAATCCGGGACATCTCAGCTAATGGGCATATATGGTTGGATATGTACACTCATCATAGCCATGAATGTCATAGTCATTTTGGGCTTTTTATGGTTTCTTTGCACTGTTCTTTTTCCATGATTGTACAACATATATCCTTGATGACTTAAAAAAAAAGGGAGTGGATGTACAATTTATTTTGGATTTTCTATAATCTGCACAGGGTCAAAATTATATACCGGTATTTGTTTAAATATATACAAATATAAATATATACTCATTAAGGTGCTGCTTAAGATTCTATATTTCTAAATAACTGCAAATTACAAATCGTTTTCAAATAGACTGTACCAGCTGTCAGGAATGGTGGTAGAGGAATCATCCTGTGGGGCTCTTTTACTACCAGTGGCACGAGGACATTGAACAAAGTGGATTAAAAAATAAAAAGGACTACTTTCAGATTCTTCAACTTCACCTCAAATTAACAGCTAGACAGCTGAAACTTGGACCCGATTGGGGATTCAAAAAAGACAAGGATTCTAAATACACATCTTGTTCCTTAAAAAGCATCTCTAGACCCAGCAGTCTTAGCTAATTATAGGCCAATCTCCAACCTTCATATCAAACATCCTTGAAAGAGTAGTTGTCAAACAGCTAACAGATCATCTGCAGAGGCTTGTTTGTTTCAGTCAGGTTTCAGAGCTCATCACAGCACAGAAACAGCTTTAGTGAAGGTTACAAATGATCTTCTTATGGCCTCTGACAGTGGACTCATCTCTGTGCTTGTCCTGCTAGACCTCAGTGTAGTATGACATTGTGAGGAACCTTGGAGTCATTTTTGACCAGGACATGTCGTTCAACGCACATATTAAACAATTATGTAAGACTGCTTTCTTCCATTTGTGCAACATCTCTAAAATTAGAAATATCCTGTCTCAGAGTGACGCTGAAAAACTAGTTCCAGGCTGGACGACTGTAATTCATTATTATCAGGATGTCCAGAAAACTCGCTGAAAAGCCTTCAGCTAATCCAAAATGCTGCAGCAAGAGTCCTGACAGGGACTAGAAAGAGAGCAGATTTCTCCTGTTTTGGCTTCCTGTTAAATCCAGAATCCAAAATCCTGCTCCTCACATACAAGGTCTTAAATAATCAGGTCCATCTTATCTTAATGACCTTGTAGTACCATATCACCCTATTAGAGCACTTTGCTCTCGCTCTGCAGGCCTACTTGTTGTTCCTAGAGTTATGAACCCGTGACAGAGTCCAGGTTTGGGTTTTTTCTTTTTTGTTTGTTTGGTTTTTGCAGCAGTCGCAGTTAAACAGACAGATGTTTGAAAAGTCATCTTGTGAAATATTGTATCTTGCTGGCACTCTGAAAAGAAGTAGAGTGAAATACGCACATCTTAGCATGATCATTTCCTATGTTGAACTATAACCTTCAGATTTTGACTTACACGGTTTTTGCTTGTATTTCCAAGTTGAAGTGTTTTCTTTAGTTAAAGAAAAGGTCATAGATTAGTTTTTTAAAAATGAAAAATAATATTTAATGAACGAAATGAAGAATAAGTTATACATTGGGAAGGTTTTACCTAAAAATCATTTAATCTCTGTCTGTGTTTAGTACTTATGTTAGACCTCTAACTGTTATCTAATGTCAACAAGTGAGAATAGTTCAGTGTGAGTGTTGGGTACTGTTTTAATCAGTTACTTTAAAAAAGAAATCTTTTTTGTCAGTGTAAGGTCAATGACATATGGGGATATTAATTGTTAGTATTTAATTAATATAAAACATTTAACCTCCAAATCCCCCACACACTGACTTCTGAGAAAAGTTGAAAATATATTTAATCAGACATTCGGGTTATTTCAGTATCTTCATTCTGCCCGGGTCACTTACAAGCACACAGCTGGAGGCACTGACTGATAAGACCATAAATCATGTTGCCAGTGGATCATTTGGCCATAGGGAATAGATTAACTCTCAGGTGCAGTTTTCACCCTCGTGAAGTTCATTTAGTGATATACAGAAAGCACTAATGAGCCAGACCATGTTTTTGCATATATTAGGTGATATTAGTACCTCTGGGAGTTTACTGAAGCCCACTGTACAAGCTGTTAGCACAGGATGGATGAGACAAAGTAGCATGCGTGGTCTTTGACGGCTGTCTGAAATGACAGAAGGTGTCTGATGGGAACAGGAGGAGATTATTCAATTTGAATATCTAGTTTCTTTAATCATCTCTTTGCAAGAGCCTGATATTATTTCCTGTTTGCTTCTCTGTCCCAGCTGAATTCCCCGGGCCTGCTGACTATGCCCCAAAGCTCCACCTCCAGTGAGGATGAGATGGCCCAGAGCTTTTCCGACTACTCTGATGATTGTGCCTCCGAGAGCTCCCGCGAAGAAACCATCTATGAGACTATAAGGGCCACTGCAGAGCCATCGCAGAACCGCATGGACGACATTCACACGAACTCACTGGTTATCCGTCTCTTGATCCCTGACTTGCAGCAGACAGTGAGTATCTGTGAAGGATGAGAACAGAGCTTTTGAGAGTGCTGATGTTAACCTCGTAGCATCCACCAGCTCACCCGCATCTAGGGTAGGGTTAGGCAAACATCCACCTCTTTTTTTTGTTAAAATTTTCATCTTTTTGGGACGCCAGAGCTCAAAGCGTTTAACAGAACAATATTAATGTTAACATTAACGTATGAGATTTCATCAGTAAGGGAAACGACCTCGACCCTAACCCTAGATGGGATGCCAGTAACCCGATAAATGTTTCGAATTGATCATGTTTGTGACTGTGTGAAATATTAACGTGACTGATGAACATAAACTTGCGACTTGATATGTACTGGAAATGAATGCTGTGTATTCTAACACCTTCTAACCTCTTTTGTGATCTAAAAGCTTTTATTGAAAGCTGGCTTGCAGTAAACTCAAACGCAATGATGCCATTAATGTGTGAGACCTGCAGGAAAGGTACAGTCGGTGGCATTTCAGTTGTGGCTTACAAACAGTGTCACCATGCATTAAACAGATAGGAATCTTTATAAAAATTGATAATGCAGGCAGAAAGAAACAGGTGCATTTCCAGATGTTAAAGGTTTTACAGTGATCCAAATGTGCTTCACTGCACTCTGCTCACTCCAACTCCAACAACGAAATCACTGGCATTTCTGAGAGGGTGAATATTCTTTAAGGGTCCTTTCATGTATAAAGTAGTATCCCTATTAGCTCCCCTGGTATATATCATCTGTTGTATATACCTGGAGAGATAAAAGAAATTTGCAGGAAATGTGCAAAGACTTTTGCCAAAACTTGAAAAACACATACACCTGTTAGCACATTCCATCGGTTTGCTGTTTTATCTTATTTTATACTCATTATAAGACTCCTCTAGCATGATAATATAACACATCCTTATCTCTTCCATTTGTGTGAGATTAACCTTTAAGCAAATGGATGTTTTCAGAGGAAGCAAAGGAGTGTAATCTCAGCCTTGGAGGCTTCCTGCTGTTTAAAGTAGGCTTACCAGTAATCTTTCACTCATTTACAGTTTTAAAGCCGGGGACTTAAACGAGCTCTGGCCATCAAGAATCATAATATGATATTAGTTGGTCTGTGACTGTTGAATGGGAGACGTGTAGCAGGTTGTTATATATAGCTGCATATGTGTAAGAGTGTGTATCAAAAGTTAAGGTGGGTCATGAGGTGGGCGGGGCTATTTGGAAAATTAGTGAAGAAAAGCGTTTACTGGATTAGGTGCTTGGTGAGAGTCACACTACAACATTTAATGACACAGTTTGCCCTTAGAACTCAAATACTGATTATACAATTTAATATTGCTGTGCAGTTTATAATAGAAGATGATGAACCCAGATGTGGGAGCCAAAAGGAGAAAGTAAATGAATGTTAGATTGTCCTTCCATTTCCTATTAATATGTAAATGAATAGCAGGTAGATGAATAGCTGAAAGTAAATGATGCCTAATTAATCTTATTTTTAGGCCCTTATTTCATATTCCACATTAAAGCTGCGAGCAGCAGTAGGACCGTGGCATCGCGCCTGCTGCCGTGTACGTGTGCCGGGCTCGACTCACTCGAGATGTTTGTTGCAGTCTTTCAGAAAATTCTAATTTGTCTGTTTCATAAACAAGGCACACTTCCTGTGCCTGCTAGACATTGTACAAGAACACATGTTAAGTTTATGTCACAGTGTTGTACACTGAGTGTGTGACCAGCTGCATCTCTGTGCGGGATGGAAGCGGGATGCAACATAACTTATTACATATTTAACATATTTTTGATACATTTTCATCCTTTGGTGAGCCAACTCCAAAAATATTTCATTCCTTGTTCACTGAATGACAATAAAATGTCTGTCTGTCAATCTTAAATTTAAAATGTCTCATAAGGTTTTTTGCTGTTTCAGCCTCAAACACAGACAAACCTACCACATGGCCTGCCTCATGGTTTCACACACCCACTAATATATATATATATAAGTGGGTGTATAATATATAATAATGATAATAATGTTATGATTTTCTAAAATCCTACCCCTCAATTACAGCTTCCTTTTTCGTGCCATGCTACTAGAGCCGCCATTAAATGAAAAGCCATCATTTTTACACAAAGGCATCATCAAGGCTGGAAGTTTATACAGACCTCTTTCTAAGTGGATGTGGTCAGCCTGTGAGGAATAATACTCAAAGCAAAAACATTTCCTATTCCCACTCGGTGCTGCTCTGGCTGTCGGTGCCTATTTGTTGGGACTTTGATCAAATGTAAAGTTTGGGACAGATTAGAAATGCGTGTTTAAGTTACAGTATTTTTTGTGCTTCATAGCAAAACACTGAGGCCATTTGAAAAAACTGAGTTTACTCAAAGTTGTTCCAACTCTTTAAGGCTTTCCTGACCAAATTTCAGATGGTTCTGGTAAATCAAGCAGGACTGATTCACTTAAACCATGCTGTAAATTAAATAATCTGTTAAACTCAGGCACTTTTAAAGATTCTAAAGTAAATGGTAAATGGCCTGTATTTATATAGCGCTTTTCTAGTCCCTAAGGACCCCAAAGCGCTTTACATATCCAGTCATCCACCCATTCACACACACATTCACACACTGGTAATGGCAGCTACGGTGTAGCCACAGCCACCCTGGGGCGCACTGACAGAGGCGAGGCTGCCGGACACTGGCGCCACCGGGCCCTCTGACCACCACCAGTAGGCAACGGGTGAAGTGTCTTGCCCAAGGACACAACGACCGAGACTGTCCAAGCCAGGGCTCGAACCGGCAACCTTCCGATTACAAGGCGAACTCCCAACTCTTGAGCCACGAAAGTAAAAATCTGAATATAATCAGGTTATGTGTTCAGCATGTTACCATGGATTTAGCCAGGTCAAAAGAGAGTTACTTTCATGACACAGAAAATTCTCACAACTCGCAAGCCAATAACTGTCACGGTCCAGGGTGTATTATTATTGATCTTTGTTGTTATCTGGCGCTTCACTGCAATTGTGATGGTTTCTCTAGTTCTTAGGTTTTGGTCCCTGTACTCCCGTGTGTAGTTTCAAGTCCGTGTCCTTGAGCCAGTTGTATTTCCTGTTTTACTTAAAAGGTGTCCCAGGTCATGTGTTCTGTTTTGTTTCCCTGTTGTCTTGTATAGTTAGATTGTTACCCTGTGTGTATTTTTAGTGTGTGGTTACCTCTGTTCTTCGTCGGAGCGTCTGCGTGTCATTCTGTGTATCGTCCCCGGTGTTTCTCTGTTTCTTCTCTAAGAATTACCCAATAGGCAAAGAGAGCTTAGATGGAGTCGGGTAGGAGACTTGCCCAGCTCTAACTGATACTGAGTCCCTATGGGAGACGAACCTGGTCCCTTTGAAGGCATGTTTACCAGGGTGGCCCTGGTGCACCTTCACACCGGTTAAATTCAAATTCAAATTCAAATTTTATTTGTCACGTACACAGTCATACACAGTACGATATGTAGTGAAATGCTTAGACAACTGCTCGTGACCTAAAGAAAACACAAAAGGAAAAGGCTATGAATAAGATAGGAAATAAATATGAAAAATTAAAAAGGGTAAATTTAACTAGGAAGGAATAGAATATAAATTAAGGTTAAAAATGAAATAACTGTACAACACAAATTAGAATGAAGGGTAAATTTAACTGGGAAGAATAAGATAAAATATATAAATTAAAGTTGAAAATAAAATAACTGTACAACAAAATACACAATATAGAACTATATAAGAATGTATGAAGAAATATAAATAAATATATACACAATAACAGCAGCGTGATTTAAGTAATGAAGTGAAACAATGTCCAGAATGTCCAGTGTGTGTGTAAGAACTGTATGTGTGGGTCAGTACTGTGTGGTGGTGTGATTGAGAGACCGTATCGCCGGTTATCTACGGCTCTCTAAATTGGTGCGCTTGGTAAATAACTGGGTTACATTTAGTGGCCTTGAAAACCAAGTTAACTGTTAATTTTAAGGTTAGCGTAACCTGTAAGAGCCCTTCGAGTGATGTTATAAGAATATGCAGGTTTTATGCTTCACTGTTCAAAAAAGTTAAAAAGGGAATGTCCACAATTTAGACTTTTTGAATACAGGGCGTGTTACTAAAAGCAGTTCAGCAGGAACAAAGCAAAAGCCACATCAAATCATAATAATCACACAATCAAATCGGTGGACTTATCTCATTAACCTACTCTGAGATTATGCTGATTTTATTCTGATGTGAGAGACGAGACAGGTTGGACAGAGTGGGCATGCCTTGGCCACGACGTGCCTATCTCTGTGTGGATATAATCCAATAAGATTCCAAGTTCTTGGAAGTTGTAATCCAGTAGGACCAAAACTTCAAAGTGTAAAATTTGTCATCTAATGCTGTCGCTATGACTGTCCAAACAGTCATATGTGCGTGAAAGACTATCACACAAACGCTTCACAGCAAATGATCAACTCAGTTTAACTTAACTACTGGACCTGACTGACCATCCAGTTAGTCCCAATTCTAAGTTTGTGTGATTGTTTAAGGAAAAAAGTCACCAAGTTATTCTCCTGTTGACCAACGTTCCCTCTAAGCTGCACGCGTGTGCATTTGCGCACTGCTGGTTTCTGCGCACAGAAAATCTGCGTTGCGCACAAAAATAAATAAATCTAACCTGAAATACTTTAACAATTCTGTTTTGCAGTGTGAGTCAGTAAGTGACTGGCTGCTCCTGTATGGGATTAGAACGATGCCGCCTTATCCCATAGTCCAGCCAATGATGCGATTCACATTCGTATATACACAGCTAATCAACATCGTTGACAGGCTATGACAGCGTCCTTATGTGCCGACACCGGTGTTTAGCTAGCAAAGCGGCTGATGTGGAGTGAAGCCACGTTAACGACACCATGTACAACCACTGGAGATGTGAGCAGGACAGACGGAACAATTGACGGAAAAAGTGTGGACTTTATACCAGTTTTTAAATTGTGTTGATCGGCCATGTAAAACCCCGTTAAGTGTTACGTCAAACGCTATTTCCATCATAGGATTAGGATGTTACCTGGCAGCACGGTGGCACAGTGGTTAGCACTGTTGCCGCACAGCAAGAAGGTCCTGAGTTCAATTCCACCATCAGGCCGGGGTCTTTCTGTGTGGAGTTTGCATGTTCTCCCCGTGTGTGCGTGGGTTCTCTCCGGGTACTCCGGCTTCCTCCCACCGTCCAAAGACATGCAGCTTGTGGGGATAGGTTAATTGGATAATCCAAATTGTCACTAGGTGTGAATGTGCGAATGAATGTGAGTGCAAATGGTCTGTCAGTCTGTCCCTGTGTGTTGGCCCTGCAACAGACTGGCGACCTGTCCAGGGTGTACCCCGCCTCTCGCCCTATGACAGCTGGGATAGGCGCCCCCCGCGACCCTGAAAAGGATAAGCGGAAGTGGATGGATTAGAAGTGTAGGTGGTCGAAGAGTATAAATACCTCAGTGTCCACCTGGACAACAGACTAGACTGGAGACTGATCAGTGAAGCTATCTACAAGAAGAGTCAGAGCAGACTGTACTTCCTGAGGAAGCTTGGGTCCTTCAATAAGTGTGTTGTGGAGAGTCTTCTTAAATCACCTGCTGGGGTAGCAGCATCAGAGCCAGGGACTTAAAACGGCTCAAAAACCTGATGAAGAACACTGCTTCTATCCTACTGTGGAACCAGTGGAGATGATGGTGCAAAGAGGGATTCTTCACAAAATCAAAAAAAAAGAAAATTACGGACAACCCTGAGCATCCTCTTCATGAGTCAGTTTACAGCAGCAGAGTGTCTTCAGACATGCTGTAATACAGGAGATGCTTCCTGCCCACAGCCATCAGCACCTACAACAACTCATTGAAGAATCCTGGATTAAATTAGTTATGACAATATTTAAGTCACAAGTCATGAGGACTCACACAAAAGTAAAGGATATAAAATAGAAAACAATAAATAAAATAAATCCCCCCCCCCCCCCCCCAAAAAAAAAAAAAGAAAGATTCTACTTTTAAAATCGTTCTGGTAAACAGTGACTCCACAGAGTTTTGTTTGTTTTACATGAACAGTGGGAACTGTGACTTTAGCTGTTAGCTTTTCATAAACTGCAGCGTTGGTACATTTACACTGTGGGTCAGTATGGTGCTGCTTGTTCTTTAAAGCTCTGTGAGAACTATGTGCATACAGTACAAGCAGCCTACATCCTCACTGACCATGTACCACATGTAGGCGACCTTAACTGTACATAGATGCAGCCTTCCTTTCATTCACAGTGAGAATCTGTAAGTAAACGTGGTCATAAAAGACTGCCAGTGTGAATGTGAAAGAGCAGCTAGGTGCTTCTGGAGTCTGTGCAGTAGTTTGAGTTTGCTCTGAACTGCAGCTCTTTGCTTGATGCGTGCATGTCCTTGAGGAATAATAGCTTTTTATTGGATGCACATGTGTAAAAGGACAAAGGAGTAAAAGGGACCAAAGATGGCGGGGCTGCTGCTTGGCAAAGCTCTATCTTCAGCCACTTGATGTTCCTCTCCTGAGTTTCGTTCCTTTCTGTCTTATTTGTAATGCCCTTTTATGCTGCACATTGAGTTTGTACAATCCAGTGGATTGAAATGTACAGTGATGAAATAAACTCATGACCCGTTGACGTAATTATCAAAGTGAAAAGAACTGCAGCATAAGATATGTATGTGCATGTTCACATGTACACTAAGCTCTCTCACGAGTATGCACTAGTGCTTCTGATTTCACATTCATCAGTGAGTACTCAGTGGTGCCACTTGATCACATGATTGAGTCACACAGTCCGCTTGGAAATCAAAATCAAGTGAATAATTCAAGCTAACACAAACACACACTTGCTCACAGACACGTGAGGCAGGCTCCTGAAAACTGTGCTCGTTCATATCATTTCTGAGTGAAAAGACTAGAAGCAGGAGAAAAAGAGATCCAGACTTTGTCTAAAATATTTAACAGTGTAATAATCTCTGTCACGCTGCAATTTATCCAAAAAAGTCTAAAAGTCAGCTGCAGCAATGTATAATGTTTCAAAAGAACCAACATCTTGGACAAGAAAAGGCAGGTGTAGGGAGTGACAACATTTCCTCTTTCCCACATGCTTTTCTGTGTTCTTGGTTCTTCCACAATCTTCACACTGTTCTTCTCTTACAAGCTTTCTTTTCTCACTTTATTTCATCCATCTCCACTGTCATTCAATGCCAGTACACAGTTCTTACATCCAGACAGAGACAACATCTTTTCAAAGTTAATTTCTGCTAAAAATTCAGAGGCTGGACTCAGTGACAAGCAAAGCGAGCTTTCCAAACATGGTTGGTTTGAATGCTTGGACCACAGGAGACGACAGGTTTGTGAACACCAGAAAGCCGCTGTGGACATATGCTTAGTCTAACTGTCATTAACTCAGACACCAGCACCATCAAATGTGTGTTGACAAGAGGAGTAACCAATAAGATGATTTTACCTAGTCGGGTGCCATGTAAAGCAGTTGCTGCAGCAAATGCTCACTGTTTGAAATTATCTTTTCAAATATTCTGTATTTGTGGTCTGGGTCTTACACTTTCAGTTCTGGCCACTGTGGATCATGCTAATTTCACAGTCAGGTGGGTGCCAGTGGAGATGATAACAGATTAGGTTTTCACCAATTTCAATGGTCACAACCAAAGTAGCAAAGATGACACAAAATACTAAGGGATCTTATTTCTGTTTAAGCTAGTTTTTAAAAAGCTAGGACTCCCTACAACCTCCTGCAGGGCATCCAGTCATGAGAGTAAGCCAGTGTAATGAAGGTTCACTGACGGGAGAATTTACTTGGTTTTGATGACAGGTGAAATTAAGCATCACAAAGGACCAAGGATCAAACCTGAGAATGTCACTGAACACATCCTCAACACCAGCACATCATTTCTTCTGGAGCTTGTCTTGTCACATCTTTAAAATAATATGTTTTGCATCTTTACCATCAGTTATTGACGCCCAGGGTTGGTGGTACAAACGTCCATTTTGTGAAGCAAAAGTTCAAGTTCAGGGTTGCCCTGCTTTTTAGGGTCTTTAAAAACATTTATGCACAAAATGTCTGGGCTTTACTGAGTGATGATCTCCAACATTTCCTGCAGTAATTTGCAGCCAATGTGAAGTGGCTGTGATAAGAATTAGCTCCAAGTGCAGAGCCATGGATCTCACCTGGAACAGTATAGAGTATTCAATGTTTAATTAAACATTGCAGTGGTCAGCATATGCAGCATTTAGTTCTTACAGGTGCTGAGAGATCTCAGTGGACGTGAGCCTTTTTGTCCTCTTGGCATACTTTTGTGATGTCTTTGTCCTTAATAATTACAAAAATTTAAAAAACCTAAGTGAAAGTGTTGCTTTTTTTTTTCTACAGTGTTAGGGATAAAGTCACAGCAATGGGTAAGAATGAGTGGTTTATTTCCAGTCTTAGGTGGCCAGATGCTGTTTCTCCAGGAGAATATCTCTACAGTTCAAGCGTGACCACTGGAAAACACAGTTTTGTCAGTTTTTATTCTGTATATCTCTGTGCTGACGTCCAAAGTACAAGAGCAAACCCTAACACATGCACACACTATCACTGTTTCATATATAATGCTGAAGTTGAGCACAGTCGGTTCAGGAAGCACTAACAATGGGAGTGGATGGAAGTCTGCTATTGTAAGAAGAGGACAGGAGGCCCTATCAGTCCACACAGCCCCTGCCAGATGCCAGACATCTGTTTCTGTACACGTCCAACCCTTCACCTCCTGTCTTCGTCTCAACGCCAGGCAAGAGGATTAAAGCTACACAGAGTTCACAAACTGTTCATCACTTCAGACTTTATTAAAGACACAGGCCTGCTATCACTGGCTGAGCAGTGCCACGGCACAGTGCCCGTAATCCTCTCTGATTCAGACCAGAAATCCTGCATTATTTGTTTGGGTTTTTTCACAGAAGCTGGAGCTGAGAAAGAGCAGGGGCAGAAGGGTTCTGTCAATTACATCCGCAGCGAGGACAGCGGCCCCGCTTAGCATCCTAACAATAAAACAATAAATTAAAAAAGGTTTGGCAGTGATGTGTGTGTCTAGTTTTCGTAACTGGGACAGGGTTTGGGTTATTAAAACACCAGTTTGGATATGTTAGAACTGTTTTAATTGGGCACCATTGTTCTTTAGCTCTGGTCTAATCTTCTCTTGAGTCTTATGGTCCAAGTTATTTGCATCTGCCAGTCAAAAGTTAGAAGTCCAGTACAAGTGAAATGTGTGTCACATAATGTTTGTTGTTTTCAGAGGTGATTATTTACTTTTTCTTGCTTGTGTCTGCCAGCCAACACTTCAGGCATCACTTTCTAATCAGTTTGTCTATTTTTTTCCTCTCACATATCCCCCCTCCCCCTCTGCTGTGCTCCAAACCCAACCAGAAATGCATGCGCTTCAACCCGGATGCAACGGTCTGGGTTGCCAAGCAGCGGATCCTTTGTACACTTAATCAGAGCCTGAAAGATGTGCTCAACTATGGGCTTTTCCAGCCAGCGAGCAACGGGAGAGAAGGCAAGTTCCTGGATGAAGAACGCATCCTCCGAGAATACCCCCAGCCAATCAGCAAGGGCGTCCCAGCTCTGGAGGTAAACTGTTGACAAATTTACGTGAATCACATCACATTTTTTGGATATTTTATGTTACATAATCTAAAAGTTCAAACGGGAAATTGTTTAAATTCTGATGTAAATAATACAGGTGAGGTTAGAAGTTTACATTCACTCATCATCATGAATATCAGGGTAAATTTCTTTATACTGTTTTTCTTTCCAGGGTGGAATGAAAAACAGTTCACATTTTAATCACTTAAAAAAAAATCTGAATTAGATGCATAAATGTATCTTGGATTTTCTCTAATCCACACATGGTCAAACATATATGTACAGGCTCAAATGTCATTAGTGAGCATGATTTGCTGTAGCTTGTAGTTTCTCTTTGTCAGCATAAAAAGGATTTGTCAGCACTCATTGGACTGACCAATACTCAGAATAACAGGATAGATCCAAGGAGAATTCACATTTACATTAAAGTCTACTGGAGCCATTTTTACACAGCTGCAGATTCCAAGATAATCAGTTCAAACAATTTTATCGAAGCACAAGTTATTTGGTGTCATCACTTTGCCAAACTGTTAGCCTCAGATGAGAGGGAAGTGGTTAGGATGTTCAGGAACTGGAAACTACTGGAATACATGGTCCAACAAAAGTGCCTGGTCAACGTGCAACTTACTAAGAGACATTTAATCAATATATAGATTTTTATCCTGTGTTGGTCATAGAAAACCCTAAATAAAGCCAACATTGTGCACCCAATTCTTCTTCTTAAAGATATATGCTGTAGCCTGGAAAAAGGACAGCTCAAACAAATAATTAAAATCCCCAAGTTACAATGACATCCATGCCCATGACGACTGTGTGTAAACCTCAAACCGCAAATGTATTTTTTGAGATGTATATTTTAAAAAATTCAAATCAACACTGAAATTCAGTATCGTTGAAAAGTGAGGAAGGACTGAAGGAATCATTCTTTTGCTTATGTGGCTCAAAGGTTCTGTGCAATACTTTGATTTAGATATAAGTTTGCAAGTAATTTAAAAAATCCTGTTAGTATGGATCTTTAACGAATCCTGCAGTAAAATGTTTACAGCTGACAGCAGACAGCCCGTAAAAGTAGTGAAGTGTGCTCTTGATCAAAAGGACGCATCTTAGGCATTATCCCCAGTGATTTCCTTTCCAGAGGAAAAGTTGCTTTCAAGATGCACCCAGAGGTGCAAAGTAAACTGGCTGTGACTGAGACTTATTAGAGGTCACTGGATCCCAAATGTGTACTAATTTAATAGAGGGCTTACTGGAGCCACCCTTTTGATTCGGGACTTTTATTCAAGGCATAGTTGCACTCACTCTGTGGTATCTGATCTCAGATCAGTACAGCACAGACGTGTAATGAGGTATAATATAACTGTTGCTTTACAGTAAGAAGTTACTGACTGTCAGGAGAAATATTAAATATAAAGTCATAATGATTTTTCTTGAATTTCTGTTGATGCCTACAATTTGTAACCGTTTTGCTTACTTTTTTTTACTCAACAGTTCCGATACAAGAGCAGAGTCTACAGACAGCCCAATGTCGATGAGAAACAGATCGCCAAACTTCATACAAAGGTAGGATTTCTGTTGAGTTAGTATTTAGTCACATGCTTAGGAAGCACACTGACTCTCAGACAGGGATTGCAAGTCATTTATGATGAGCCAACTTTGACTAAAAGCAGAGACCGGTTTTCCAAATAATGCCACATGACCTGACATGTTTACTTCACCTTGATTTTGACATGCACATAGAGACAGAGGATCATCGATAAGACTATCGATAAGCTTTTACCCACAATTCAGCTGAACTGAATGGATTTAAAAATCCCAGTGAGGTAAAAACACATTAAAGATGATATTTAACGAGGATGCGCCTCTTTGCACCTACCTGACACTGGGTGCTTGGAACAGCAGATAAATGCTCTTAGAAACCGGGTACATGTAGCTGAGACAAATGATCATGAAATCCAAGAATAAATAATAAATGAAATGTGCGACAATAAATGTCACACTTCCACCCACCTCACTCTGACTGTTGGCTGACCCCTGGGAAGTGTGAAAACACAACAGTAATGGCTGTTTCACACCAAAGGTGTTGCCAAAATAAAATCATAAAAATGAGAAAAGAAAGGACGCTCACAGATTGCGTTTCTTTGTAGTGGCCTCAATAATCACTCTCTCAATTGGATTAACGCTTGCATCTGTTTGCTGTGCTTCTTGGCAGCTCGAGTTGTGACGAGAAAAGAGTGAGGGATAGAAAGTCCAAGCAAGCGTACAGTGCGACTTACCTGTCAGTTATGCTTATTTGGCTTTGCTGTTCCTGTGTGATAGTCGAGAAAACTCTGTGAGTTTGTATGCTGCTCAGATGAAGGCTGTTCTTTTTTCTGGCAGCCCAACAGCAGACTGCTCCCTCACTCTATCTCTGTTCCTCCCACATGAACTGAAATAAATGTATACAGTAAATTGAAGATTTCTAGCGTCTCCATCGCTGTGAAAGGCTAGCTCTGGGCTGCTTTCCCACTGCTACTGTAATCCTGTATTGCAGCCAAAGTATAAGTGTCTCTGGCAGCGCTCTGTTACCGGCATTATGGGAAACAGTCTGACAGCTGCTCTAACT